>NC_056625.2:30020668-30341918 GCF_002870075.4 Lactuca sativa | reverse complement strand
CATAATTTAGAGCCCTTAAATAGGGCTCAAAACCGAAGATTTAGGATTTTGATATTATGCGTATAAATTACACCCTGCGTAATTCATTAAATGCTCGTTACGCCCTGCGTAACTTTAAATTATGCCAGGCTTAATCAAAAGCCCCAATTTTCCACTTCAAACTTAGACAACCATAACGTCTTCGATTCAACTCCATTTTCGGCGTTCTTTAATGAACAAAAAGGTATTGAAGATCCCCACAATCCTATCTAATTACTTTTGGCTTAAAACATGCCAAAATAAAATCCTTATTTCATGAAAGAAGTCAAAAAATCACTTTTCCCATTTTACCCTTTGACTTTAAAACATAAATCGAGGGCTTGGTTCTCATAACCAATATTATTAACATCTAATAGGGTCTAAAACTTATTCCATAAGCTCCCTCTAACCATTTCGAAATCAAGGGATCTTATAAAGAAAAATCGAGAGACCACTCGATCGGAAACCCACAACTGCCAACAAACAACCCAATCACTTGAAAATACTCAGCTGCAACAACTATCTTTCTCTCCCTAACTGTATGATTAATCATCCAAAGAAAACCACACATAGCGGGAACTCTTAGAAATACAAGCACAAACCAACTTCGTCATCATACTCCCCTAAACCGGAAACCCATTAATCTATACTTCGGAAACCTTCCCCTAAGACTGACGATTATCCAACTCTCAAACCTACCCCTATTTCCCCGAATACGAAGACCACCAAACCATACAGAAAGAATAGTAAAACATCCTGATCATGAATTTCACTTAATCCCAAATTCGGATGTTATGCCCAGAAACCATAAATATACTCTTGACTTCCTAACAAGTCATCACCAACCAGCTGCCCTCACGAGCATAAGGATGGTTAGTTCAAGAATTACCACGTTGCATCCAAAACCCTCATCAGATCAAGTGTATATCCAGTTGGAAAAACACTCGAGATACTTACAACGAACTCCATGACTTAAGATTTCAAAACCGATACCCGAAATTGGTAAGCAAGCTCCTAATAGACGTCCTACAAGCATACGGGGTTCATAATTAAAACATTCAGCAAGAGACTTCTGATGCAAAATTAATACTTCGACCACACTCTTACTATCCACATTATTCAAACCGGCTGGTCACTATGTCACCCGACTCCCAATCAATGCACTAATACCCGACCATGCCAATAAGACTAATGATTGAGACTTAAGAGTATCTTTCAAATGATTATCTTGTCCCATTCATATGAATCATACAACCTCTGGTTCACGACACATCATAACACCTTTTAACCACTAAAACGATAGGCTCACGGTACTATGCCGACCTTGTCGTTATGCCATCACTAGCCTAAAGACTTACGACCAGCACCACATGTGCCTAAAGATACATAACCATCAACCCACCGTCTTTTAGGAACATAATCAACATCCCACTCAATACTAACTGAACATTACAAGAACCATACTCTTCTATAACACACAATTCCTTTCATAGAACAGGCTGCCACCAATGCAAAATTAGACGAAAACATGGTCACACACAACCATAAAATAATATAGGTTGTTGTAATCTTATTCTAACTCAAAGGCTTCAACCCAAAAAGAACCATGCAAATAAATTGAACCAAGTGCTCCTTTGCTATCTTGTTCAATCCACATGCACCCCTCCTGAAAAGTATCTAATGAAATTACTACAATACATACCCTCAAGAAAACCAAAAATGATGAACCTCAATCATTAACAAAAACATCTAAAGGGTGAAGTACTAGTAGATCTTACCAAATGATGAACCTCAATCGTTAACAAAAACATCCTTATAAATGTCTAAAACAAGTTCATACCCCTTGACTGGAACTGAACAGATCCCATTAACACATAACTAGCGCGATAAAACTTCCAAAGTTATCCAAAAATGCTACTAAAATCTTGGTCAGATCAATTCAAATACCAACCCTATCGACACGACATGCCAAAATTGGATTCCTCGCAGATCCAAAGCCACACCTAAAAAAGTAAACAATACCGCTCTGTCTGAACTCCCAATAACCAAGGACAACTGCCAAACCCGAGCCTACTATGAGCAACACCTCCATTGATACAACTCAAAACTTTCGAAAAACCTAATCCCTTGACGATGTATGAAATGCGCATGATAGGGAATGCATTGAAACGAATCCACTAATCCATTACACTACTAAACAAAGTGTTGGATTAGTGTCTAAGTCCATAACTATTTTGGTATGTACGTGACCCGATGGTGCATGGTCCTTTTGGGTTGCCTTCACCAAAGCAACTTAATAGGATGAATTATGGAGAGAGTAGATTAATTATGATTTATTAATATATTATGAGAATAATATATTAAAGGAGAAATCATATTGTTTAATTAATATTAGTCAAGAACTAATTGATAATTAATTTTGTGGCTAAAAGAGATTAATTAAACTTAAGGGACTGGAACTGTAATTATAAGATAATTGCATTTGGGCTATGGATCACATTGGAATAATAGGTTGGATGAATTCTGTGGGGAAATCCATTAGAAATCGTCCAAGGGATATTCTAAAAGGGTTCATGGGCTGCTTAGGGCTTAAGCAGTCAGATTAGGGTTTGCTAGTTGAAAACCCTAATAGCCTACATGTATATATAGTACCCTTAAGCCCCAAAAACGTGGCTAAGAGTTCCACTAGGGTTTCTGGACGTTTTTGGGCAGCTTCCTCTCCCCTTATTCTTCATCCTCTTGCTCTTGCTCTTGGTGTTTGTGAGCCATTAGAGGAGTGACACTTGTGACTCTAAGCTTTCTAAAGTCATTACAAGGAGGATTTGAGATTGTTATTGCTACATAAAAATCAAGGTAAGATCTAAAACCCCTTTCACATGTTAATATGATTAATTGTATGCTAGAACTAGGGTTTAAAGTCTTGGATGAATTGCATGTACAATAGAGAAACCTAGATCCAAGCATTAGGGTTTGCATGAGCACATAGGATGTTCTTATGGCTAAAACCCATCAGTGGTATCAGAGCCTTGATTGGTTTTTATTGTATTGATGCCTTGGTTATTTTTTCAAGCCTCAGAAATCGATTTTTTGGCTCCCTAGCTGATGAACTCGGCGAGTTCCAATGTGGACTCGGCGAGTTGCTCCTACTCGGCGAGTCCATAGAGGAACTTGGCGAGTTTAAGCGTCAGTAAGAGCAGATTTCGGGATTTCTTGCTATTTTGCTTGAGGATACTTGCCTTAACTGTTTTGGGTCTTTAATATTTGAATTTTATCTTATATTTGAGTATATCCTTGATTAAACAAGAGATAATTACGAATTGATTAGATAATAACTTCCTTATATGATTAAAGATTGATTATTTGTATTAATTGGGTAACTTATCTTGCAAGAAATTGAAATTAGGTCAAATATAGATAATGACAAAATTAATTGTTTAATTTCTATTATTTGTTATTTGATCCTTGTGTTGTGAAAAAGTTTCATTTGTGCCCATGCAAGTTTTATGGTTTAAATTTGAACTTAAAGGTTTTGTTTTGAAATTTAAATTGTTGAAACCCTAATGTTTTGGAATTTAAAAATTGATTAAAAGTTTAATTTAGAAATGTTAAATTCTAAAACCCTAGTATCGTTTTGAAAAGTTCAAATCATACCCTTATGGTTTTATTAATTAATTAAAGTGTATAATTAAGGGAGATTTAATAAATCCATAAAAGTTTTGGTTTACAATTTAATTAAATTAAAAGTATAATTATTAAATTGACCACCTAGTATTTTAAAAGTGTAAAATACAACCTATACTATATATAACATTAAAAGTCTAATATATATGTATGAGTAAAAGTCAGTCTTACCGTTAGTAGGCCTCATTCACGAAGCTGGTCTATATGGGGTGTTTAAGGAAATTGCCTATAAAATGGCGATTGAATGGGTATCCACTCTTACCCACCGCACTCTTGACTAGTGGATGGTCGTTAGCCGAACTGGTAGGATAGGACAGAAACCTTCCATTATAAGTATAATGAAGTACAAAAGTAACTAAATGCTTTTACAAATTCCCAATCTAAGTTACTTTAGGCAAAAGTGATTTGATGCAATTCCATGAAATTACACTTTGTGCCCTTATGAAGACATTAGTGGAGCGTGTGTGGTTAACCGGCACATTAAATGGTTCTAAGAAAAGGTAGCAAAGGGTGACTCAATGTTTTTCATAGTTCAGTGGAGCGTGTGTGGTTAACCGGCACATCGAACAGATGACTGTAACATGTGGGGCCACCATGTAAGTTTGGATGGTTATTCACACCCGCTTTGTGATCCTCGGTATCCCAGTCACAAACTAGATGGGCATATCGAGATTTAAACATGCCATTGAAAGTTCAATGAATCTCAAAAGATCTAGGAATTTTCAATAGATTTAAAACTTAAATTTCGTTTTCGTTTTTCATGGTGGAAATTAGTGAATCGTCATTCACTTACCTTCAAATATTCTACAACTAGATTACGACATCCCTTTTCTAGGTTGTAGAGTATTGTGTTGGGTCCTAGCCTTAATATCTCATTTGGGTGATTTATTAAGGACTCAATCAATCAACTAACTTGAATTTAATTTTTCTCCCGTTTTGTAGATGTCAAATTATGACAACTATGGTCTTCCCAAATCCCATGGAACAAGCTTTTCACATGAAGATGATATTCCACTATTCGATCGAGGAACACCAGATCATGCTTCACTTCCTCCACCCCCTCCTATTATTCTCCCTAACCCACAAGTTCAAAAAATTGAAAAGTTCAAACTCACTCAAGCCCTTTTGGCAAGTAAACATGAAGAAGGAAAGTCAGTGTGTGCAAACATCCTACAAATGATGTCACACATTCATAGATTAAGAATGTTCGGATCTGTTCTTTGTGAGGAGCTGGCTGTTGAGTGGGTTCTTCAGTCACTTCCTGACTCACATAGTGAGTTCTTAAGAGAGTACTATATGATGAACCACGACGTAACCCTCATTGATCTCACCTATATGCTTATTGTTGCTGAATCAACAATGATTTGGCGCACTGGAAAAGCAAAGTTGATTAGTGGATCTGCCTTCCAGATCTCTATGGATATAGGCAATGGCAACGAAAGGCATGCCATGATCGAAAACTTTGATCATAAGAGAAAAAGAAAAGTCAGAAGTAGTTTCGTGTGCTGTTCCAAAGGAGTCAATTTGCTTTTATTGCCAAGAGAAGGGGCATTAGAGACGAAGCTGCCCTATTTACCTAAGAGATCTAAGAGATGGGAGAGTCAAAATGCATGGCTCTGCTTTAGGTAAAATCCATTAACGAACTCTTTTAAGTTCCTATTCTAGATTCTTAATACATGATGTGATAAGATTACATTTGGTGTTTTGTAGGATCATAGAAAAGAGAGGAAGCTTAAGGGAAGAAGTGAGCAGAATCTAATCGTGAAGAAATGGATTTCGATCGCATTGCTTGAAGATTGGATTCTTGAGCTACTAATTAGAGTTAGAATAGATTGCTAAGAAATATGTATTGACATAGTTTTTTCAATCAATTGCATTGTAAGGACAAATTTTTCCACAATAATATAGATTTTAATTTTATATTTATCCTTGCAATGGAGTGTATGAAAAATTGATGTTTGAATGTTTCTGTTATTAGCAATAATGGATTTGTTTCTTAATTATGCTATTTGTGGAAATGTCAAGAATTTACTAAATAAGGAAAGTTTCTCATCACTCAAGTTTCAATTGGACAGAAACTTGGAATCATACAACTTGGTTGCATGATGAATAAGAAATTTCATATTTGGAAATTAAACTAATTCGTTGACAAAGTGTCAAGTGAAGGACTAGGAGATTGAGTACACAAAGTTGTGTGTTGATCAAGTCCACCACAAGGGTAACAAAGATATTCGTCATGATTTACTAATGTTAAGTAAATATGATTATACTTATAAGATTAAGTGTAATTCTGAGTTGATTGAGAGAGTTTCGATCAATAGCAGAACGAATAAGAAGAATCAAGTAGGCAGAAAGATAAAAGTTTTTCTATTCTAAGAAGAAGGGAAAGTACCTTTTATTATGTTTCATGATAGGTCTTAATGATTAAGAACCATATCTCAATTGATCCTCTAAGTGAGTCTTAGTGCAATTGTATGTCTGAGAAGAGGAATCAAGAATTGAAGAAATGGTTAAATCAAAAAGTCGATCATACTTCGTTCCAAAACCAAGTCTTAGAGTTAAGATTGTGACATTGAGTGGCAAGTCTTCAAAAGGTTTATAACATTCATCTAATGTGGAAAGTTGTGATGTCTTGGAAAAGACAAAGACCAACTAGGACCAATTTTGTGAATTGTTTTGTCTTGCTAAAAGCTACACTAACTCTTGAATATTTGTTTGTCAAGAAATGGTTATTAAAAAGAGAACCTTATATGTCAAGGAGTCAGAGGGAGTCTCAAAGGTTTTGAAAGGTTTCAAGAACAAATCAAGAATAAACCTTATCGGTCATCACTAGCACACGAGTTGAGGTTTACAACATATCGTGTTGACACTATCTTGTTTCTGTGTGGTTCCAATTGAGTTAATTATGCATGTGAGTTCTATGGGTTCTCATTTGAACACATAAAAGGCAAGAACTTTGATTAATGAAAAGTACATTGATAGGAAAGGGTGAGTTTCTTAACTACTTGGAAGACATGGTGGGCAGCCGTGTTACCATAAGGCAAGAAATCAAGATTGAGAAGGTTCGGTCCATATGAGTTTGGGTTTGTCGCAAACTTTGGTTTTGACAAATTCGCATGAATAGGAACACATACACCATTAAAATCTAAGTGTCATAAGATTCCCTCCTTCATGAAAATGATTGTGAGGAAATGCTTTCACTAAGAGAGATTTTAAGAAGATATTGATTGTGAAAATTGTATTCTCGAATTCGATTATGGTTACGGTATCCCTTTCCATGATTTGATTTGTGAGATTTGGCAATTAGTCTGAATTGTTTAGACACACAAATGAGCTATCTAAGACAAATGTGTATAAGGTATTAGAAATATAGAAATTCAATAGGTATTGTTTTTCTGGAAGTTAAGCTGGTTTCTAAATGCATGTCAAAGCTAGTGGGAGCATAAGTGTTATGCTTATGATAATAATCATCATGATAGTGTGAGCATAAATGTTGTGCCTGTATGATTATTAAGGCAAGTATTGCAAGTTAGCAATATTAATTATAAAAAACAAGAGTTACACTTTGCAAAGTCGTAAGGGTTGAAAAGTTGTTTTGCTAGAATTAAGGGAGAGAATATTATGCTTCATTTCAAATATAAAGGCTTAGGTTGTGGAATGTTAATAAATTTAGTCAAGGATACATAGTGTGTTCTCAAAATTTTGATTATGATTATGGAATCCCTCTTCATAGTTCAAATTGTGAGAACGTGACACATAAAATATTATGGCAAAAAATTGATAAAGTATCAAATCTTTATGTAAGACATTATGCATCGTGTCGCATACGCTTCGGGTAAAGGATCAATTGCAAGTGCTATAATATTTGACCATTCGAAAATTTTCCAAATGTCTAGCACATTAAGAGGGAAAAAGGACAAGAATCCGTTTTGACTAAGATAATTAAACAACTATCAAATGACAATCCAAATCTTGCTGAGGATTAGTCGCTTGTGAGTAGTTGGAAGTATGGTATTGGATGGACCATATCGACATTATTATGAATAGATAAGATTCGATTAAGAATGAATTGTCATATGGCAAATATGGAAATGTTTCTATATTGGGAGTTGGATATTGAGAATCTATATCTAGATTAGAAACTATTATGAAAGAAGGATGTTCAAAGGAATGTACTTTGAGTGAGAGACATCATCTCTATAGAATTGTTTCTGATAGAGATTGGCCAAGTCTTGATGATTTTGAGCTATGACTTTACAAAAGAATCATTGCATAAAGTGTTAGAATCTAGCATAAGTCACTACTAGAAAAAGAGCCTTTTACGACGCGCAAACAATGACACGCACAGATATACGATACACATTTCTGTTTGTCCAAAAAATAATGTTAGTTTTTTAAAAATTTGAAGGATAGTGGACACGCATTTTTGCGTGCCCTAAAATTAGTGTCCAAAAAAAAGAAAATTAAAAACACAGAAGGCACCTAAATTGAATGGGCTTCGTATACAAATGTCGTTTTATAATTTTTAATATGTGCGTCCCTCCTCTTTGATGTAGGTAAGCGGGAAAACTAAATATCCATAATTTTTGAAGTACCCTTCTTCCTCTACCTCTCTCTCTCTCTCTCTCTCTATTCTCTCCTCTAGGTCACGATTCACCATGTGAACTAAGGCATGCCTAAGATTCTTTCTCTTTATCGCCATCGTTTTCGGCTTTGATCTCTTCTTAAAACGATGAATCTACCACG
This sequence comes from Lactuca sativa, assembly GCF_002870075.4. Taxonomy (NCBI): domain Eukaryota; kingdom Viridiplantae; phylum Streptophyta; class Magnoliopsida; order Asterales; family Asteraceae; genus Lactuca; species Lactuca sativa. Next base: position 30,333,473 of record NC_056625.2, on the reverse strand, counting down.
AGGCGTCACAAAAGCAACTGGAGACATCGATAACAGTGGAGCAACGAAATAAGGAGTTCTAGAACAGAGAAAGAGAAGGGGAAAGAGAGGTGGAAGATAAATAAAAGAGATAAAGTGACAAATATAAAAGGAATGGGAACAGTAGCTAGAGATCAAATCGAGAAGGCAAAAAGACGAGCTTGCCCTATCTTATTCCTCCTCTGATTCGAGAATGACTTGCTCCATCCACCCTTGAAGACGTCACTGGCATCAGTGGTTTTGAGCAGAGTCGATTCAATCTTTGTTTTAAAACCCTAAACGTCGATTCAGAATATCGTTGGTAAAACCCTAGATCCGAAAATAGGCTACCATTAATTCTTCTCCCGATTTTGGCGAATCATCTAACCCTTTGATTTGGGTCTTTAGTGTTGGTATAAAAATTCAAGACTTTGTCTTCATATGGGCAATGTTAACGCTTCTCTCAGGTAAAGAGTTAAATCACTTGATTTGCTATTGTGACATCATATTCTTTTATATTTTGATTTGGTTGTTTTAATTTTGAATGTACAGGTGTTTCTCAGGTTGTTAGTGAGGGCTACATCACTTGATTTTCCGTTGTGGCATCGTATTCTTGTACTTGAAATCTTCAGGGTAAATCTGGAAGGGTTGAATATAGCTAACTATTACAGTTTTTAGTCTTTTTTATATACTAATATTAACTCCCAAAACCTTTCATCTAACTATCGGTTGCTGTATAATTTGTAGGGTTTCTGTGTAGAAGCACATATTCTGAGAATTCCATTTTAGAATTTTCACATGTAAGCTATTTAACATACTTATGTTGCTAGTTGAAGTTAATTATGATAACTTATTCATTATGCATCCCTTTTCACACACAAACATATAGTTTTTCAAGCTGTGGCAATTGATTAATGTTTTTTGAATAATGTCTTTTGAATCTGGAAAGGATATACCATAACAGTTATATAATGTTTTTTTGTAGATTTTACCGAAGAAGTTTTGTGTTATGCATTTGCCTGAGCATGATACAACACTTATTCTTGTTGATGAATCTGGAAAAGAGTTTAAGACGAATTATTTGAAAGTAAGACATGGTTTAAGTGCTGGATGGAGGTGGTTTTCTATTGCACAAGGGTTACTTTAGAGTGATATTTTGTTTTTTCGTCTTGTTGAACCCTGTAAACTTCAGGTAATCTTTTTTCTTTTTTTTTTTTGTTTAAAAGATTATGTTATTATATACCCTAAATTGTGTCTTATTGACTTAACGGGGACATAAGATTATGTTATCATATACCCTAAATTGGATGTTGATCCCATTGAAATTGACTTTACCCCTCCTTTCAGGTTAATTTCTTACTTTACACCTCCTTTCACTTTATGGTATGGAATGTTGTGGTCCTTAGTCCTTTGCTGAGAGGGCAAAATTTGTTAGTGAAAAACTCTTGGAGAACCCCATCCTCTTGAATGTATGGGTTTTGAAATTGAATGAAAAGAAGTTAGTTGTCTGTTTGTTCTCTTTCTGTGAAATTATCTGTTCATATCTTATCAGTCTTAATAAGGAAAGAAAGAAAAAAAAATAAAACATAAAATGGAAGTAAGATTCCATAATAAACATATAAATGGTATCTGTTAGGTTTTTTGTAATATGATTGAAATTTTTCAGATGAATTGATATGATTGGAGAGTTAGAGAAGATGGCTAATATTCTTTGACCTCTTCATATCACATCAACTGGCATTTTAATTTTTTCTGATGATTTCATTCAGATAAAATATTGAGTAAGATAGGTGAAGGTTAGTTGTAAAGTAACCGTTGTCTGCAAAATCTTATATTTTTATTACTCTTCTTTTGTGGGTATCAGCAAATTTCTAGTGATGTAGACACCTTTGGTTGAGTTTTGGAATGTTGGGATCGTGAAACCCATGGATGTGTAGCAATCAACGTAGTGTGAAGCATAAGAAAATATCTTGATGACTTTGTTCTGTTTTTCTGAATCATGGTACTTCTTTGTTGATAAGGTACTTTAATATATGTGATGCTTGTTAGAATATGAATTTATAGAGGTTGATAACTATCCTAAGTGAACATGAAACCTCCTTTGAATTTATTTTAATATGAATCTATAGAGGTTGATAACTATCCTAAGTGAACATGAAACCTCCTTTGAATGCATTTTAATATGAATTTACAGAAGTTGATAACTAGCCTAAACTTCACATTCTTGCAAGTGACCTCAAAATGAAGGCTTATGTTTTTTGTGTCGTACACATGTGTTGTATTCTGCTTAGCAATGGGAAGGAGGTTTCCGATACATCTCATATTATGCCTCTTTATCGAGATCCAAGTCCCAAAAACCAACCAAGGAGACCATATTTCCATCTCTGACCCCCAAAGAACTGGTTGAATGGTATTTTAACTTTGTGACATATATAACCATAGTCGTGCATTCTCCCTGTTTTTGATGGTGTTATATGCTCAACATTTTTTTAGAGAGTACTTACTCCATTTTTATTCTCTTTGCATGGTTTTGGATCTTTTGGCGAGTATTTTAACATACAGATCCTCATGTTAATCCCTTAAGTTACTTTAATTAGTAAGATGTTTTGAGAGATTATAAGTTTTGTTTTCTGATCATTCATTTAATGCGATAGGTCCAATGTATTACAAGGGAGTTTATCATCTATTCTATCAGACCCCTTTCTAAAAGAATGGAATAAATATTTTGGTTGTGGTTCCTGGTTTGTCTGCATCAGTATCAACATCAACAAAACGACCCAAGTACTAGTGAAAGAAGTCAAAGCCACGTGTAAATGCAAAATCTCCTTCCACCAATGCTACTCAAATCATAGAAATAGAGAAATCTTATGATGTTCAACTTGAATTCAAACATAGGATCACTCAGGTGCCTACAAGATGAGACTAGTAATAATGTTAGAGTGGCTGCCCTTAAGTAATGTTCTATGTCATTATTTCTCTTTATCAATTGATTTTTTTGAAACAGTTATAATGTTGGCATCATCTTGAACAGGGCTGTTGGATCTTTTATTGAATTCACTCCTGATGCATCTGAAGTGGTAAGTCTATTTGTTCCCTGGAGGGTAATATTGTAATTGTTCTACTTGTTCTAAAGCTACATCCCTATCATATACACACATATTAAATTTTGCAAATTTATCCCAAGCATATTAAATGTTTCAAGACAATGCCTTGCATCTGGTGATGTCAATCAAACCACAAGATCTGAGGTTTTATTTTCTCTACTTTAATTATTTTCTGACTTTTAGAAGACATGTATATATATTATTAGTTTCTACCCTGTTAATTGATTACATATGAGATTGAAGATTGATACGCTGTTACTTCTCCTTCAGATTACGTGGCTAGTAGACATCTTTAGAGCCAAAGTTATGGATACAACAAAATACTCATTGACAATAGAGGTGACCTATTCGTTACATCTGCACTTAGATATGACTACTGACTCGTTATAAACATACAGTCATACAATTAAAGTAAACAACACTTGTTAATAGTAGTTTAGCCAAGTTTGTAATCACAGAGCTCCTCTGGTTAATCAGGTCACCGGGGATCCTGGGAAGATGGTTACTATTCATAGAAACTTAGCCAAATTTGGAATCAATGAGCTCACAAGAACAGGGAAGGTGAGCTGTGTCTTAAATGCCTTTTTTCATGCAACACCTACACACACACACTAACTGTGGATGTTGCAAATTATAGACTGCTTTAAAAAGAGAAAAAGTTAGGTGAAACTGCTCCATTTTGGAACTTCTGTGCTGCTTCGTATCCAGATCTGGAAGTCCCAGCTCCAATTCCTAATGCCTCAAATATAAGTCACACGGTTGATGAGAACTTAAGTGTGGTTTCAGGGGTATATTCTTTAATTATTTGCAGGTTTCTCTTTGTGATAATTACTTCTTTTTTATTAATTTGAGTTGTGATATATTTGTTTGAATGTAGGGAGATGTTTATCCTGTGGATTACTACAATAGGTTCTCAATGAATCAAGTCCTTGACCCCCATTAGGGTGTGCTTTATTATGAAGATGTAAGATATGCGTCAATTTCTCATTTTTCATTAATGTCTTATCAATCATTATTTTGCAAATAGTTTATGGGCTACATATAACTGAGATTCAATATTAATAAAATAGTTAACTGGTCATAAGTCTCACACTCTGAATATTCGTGTCAATAATGCTCCTGGAGTTCTCAACCTGGTCACCGGAGTTATATCCAAAAAGGGTTACAACATCCAGGTTTGGTTTTTTATCCTTATAGTATAAGTTTTTTAGGTGAAATGTTTACTTTTTTTTTAAATAAGAATATTTAAAATAAAAAATTGTGTTGTGTTAAATTTAGTGGAACAAAGTTTTCTTCTTCAGAATCCATTAACTTCACTGCTGACATTTCTAAAGGTAATGCACACTTTTTTTCTTCTTAATTGATTTCTTTTACAATGTTTTGAAACAGTTGTACACTTGTCTTAAAGGTGATGCACACTTCTTTTAGACGTGTCATTGTTCTCATTTAGTTAGTTGTTCTCATTTGGTAGGTTTAAAAGTAGAATGTCCCAATAAGAATTAATTTAAAAGTAGAATGAAAATGACAAGTGATTTTGTGCTGTGTTTACAGAGTTGATGAAAGCAAATAGCTCTGGAGTTAGAAGAGGAAAAGAAAGCTCAAGCTGAAAGAGATAAGATGCTGCAAATGCAAGTGTTGCATTCTTCATTTCAATTGTTAGTATGAAACACATAGTAGATTAGATGAATGCAAATTTATATATTGTAAGAAATAGAATTGTTTGACATTAAATTTTATGCAATGGATTGTATTTTTTTTATATGGTATTTTATTTCTATTATTAGACAGTAAATGCAAATTTAATTTAAAAATTAATAAATATATAAATATATATTTTTTAAACATTTAAATTTACGATACGCAAAAATGTGTGTCATCTTCATTTATGACATGGCCTTTCTTGACAGGGGTTTTAATGATACACATTGCGTGTCATTAACACGCGCGTCGTAAGGTTATGACACGCGAATGCGTGTCGTCTTCCTTTATGACAGGGCCTTCCTTAATACGCATTGCGTGTCGTAAACGTTCGTCGTAATTGCGCGTCGTAAATGAGCGTCGTAAATGCGCGTCATCTCTCTTTATGACAGGGCCTTCCTTGACGCGCATTTGCGCATCGTCTGAGCCTTTTATGTCGTGCAATGAGCGTCGTAAAAGGCTGTTTTTCTAGTAGTGAGTAACAAGAATTTGATATTCTTATACTTATCATAAGGATTGGGAGTTGTGAAATGAGTATGATTGGAAATGTGTTCATTTGATCTATTTCACAAAGTAAGGACCGTAGGTAAACATTATGTGCATGCTGAGAGCATGGGACAAGTGTAGTAATAATTCAAGTAAGAATTTGATTACTCGGAACAACAAATAATGAGTAATCAATATGGTGATTAAATAAAATGTTTTATTTATACCCAGAGTTTGGGGCCATATGGGATTAGTATTATTCATGTGTTTCACTTTGCATGTTTTGACTTCCTAAATAATTAAATTGGTACAAAACAATTAAATTATTTAAACGAGCCACAGTCGTTCATATGTTGGAAGTAGGTATGAATAAAGACTGTCGTGAATTGGTGTGTGGATTGTCTAAAGTGTATTAGACATAAGCAAATGTTTGCTGCAACGTTCATGAGTGCTTATGATATGATTTGAGCATTGGATTAAACCCACGCTCACTTGGATCACTTCATGGATTTTATGACGAGTGATTGGTGAGACGATAATATCTTATATTCTTGAAACCGAGATGTGTGAGTTGTATCTTGCGAGTCGGTTACACATTGATAATATGTAAACGCACCAGTAACTTGGTGTTATAAAACATATTATTGTATGTGATTCGGTGAGTGAGCGCAAGCAAGCATTGAATCAAAGTTTATTCGTTCCTTTTATCCAAAGTAGGATGAAAGCGATATATGTGGGCCCCTTGATGATTTAGTTATGACACTAAGTGCTTGCCCAAGCTATGACTAATTTGATGTGTTCAATTGTAGTCTGTTGTCAGTCGTCATAAATTGGAAATCAAAAAATAACACATAGACAGAGAGAATGATTTAAATCCATGTCTCAGTCTATACGATATCTATAATGGAGGAATATATGATCCCTTATCTAAAGGACGCGTATCTGATAAGATCAGAGTTGACAGCGACTTTTGAAAGTTACGATTGCAAATCAGGATCTGAAGTCATACGCAGAATAGTGTCTAAGTCCATAACTATTTTGGTATGTACTTGACCCGATGGTGCATAGTCCTTTTGGGTTGCCTTCACCAAAGCAACTTGATAGGATGAATTATGGAGAGAGAAGATTAATTATGATTTATTAATATATTTTGAGAATAATATATTAAAGGAGAAATCATATTGTTTAATTAATATTAGTCAAGAATTAATTGATAATTAATTTTGTGGCTAAAAGAGATTAATTAAACTTAGGGGACTGGAACTGTAATTATAAGATAATTGCATTTGCGCTATGGATCACCTTGGAATAAAAGGTTGGACGAATTTTGTGGGGAAACCCATTAGAAATCGTCCAAGGGATATTCTAAAAGGGTTCATGGGCTGCTTAGGGCTTAAGCAGTTAGATTAGGGTTTCCTAGTTGAAAACCCTAATAGCCTACACGTATATATAGTACCCTTAATCCCCAAAAACGTGGCTAATAGTTCCACTAGGGTTTCTGGACGTTTTTGGGCAGCCTCCTCTCCCCTTATTCTTCATCCTGTTGCTCTTGGTGTGTGTGAGCCATTAGAGGAGTGACACATGTTAATATAATTAATTGTATGCTAGAACTAGGGGTTAAAGTCTTGGATGAATTGCATGTACAATAGAGAAACCTAGATCCAAGCATTAGGGTTTGCATGAGCACATAGGATGTTCTTATGGCTAAAACCCATCACAAAGCCCATGTGGAACTACACATACCAAACTCTGATGTTGATTGGAAAATCATCTACCACTCATCCTAGGTTATTGATAGAAATCTATACAATGAGCTAACAAATCCCTCAGCAATCGATACTAAAAATGAGCGACCCAATACCCCATGACCTAAGCATCAATAATCCTGGAAGAACCCATTGGATACAACGAGCCCCTTTTCCAACATCTTCATGCCGCAAAGACAACAAAGACATTTTTGAGTACATATATCTGAGGACAAATTGCCTTGCTCTCTGTTTTCACCAAATCTTGAATCATAATCTCGCATACCCAAAACAGAGATACATGTGACCAATTATGACGAAACCATAAACTTGAATAGATCGATGATCCTCCAAGTAAAATAATCATTTCTCCCCCACTAAGATTCGAACTACCATGAACTGGGATTGCAAACATACAAAATCTTAAGGTGGTTAAACAAGATACATAGCATCCTTGACCCTTGGCATGTAAAACTCAACGCAATATGATCTTTTAGATAAAGACCAAACAGATCCAAAGAGGTTCTGAATCTCAGATGGAGACCTCGGAAATTCATAAATCATTAATGCCTCTAGCATCAAAAATCCATTGCAGATGCACATGCAAAAATTCTAACAGTCCACTCATAGAACCTACTCTTTATCTTGAAACAAATAAACTACTACACAACTTACCTATAAATCCCCAACAAACAATTCATCACGAACATTATTCATAAATACAAGACGCATCATCTTCTTAGTCAAAGTACATAATAGATAACAAAATTTGTCGTTCCCAATTCACCTCCCTTAATCACATGAAACAATCAACAAACACCTGACCTAACTAAACTCAAAGAAAGCAGACCCTTGATCTTATCTCAAGGCAATCAAACCACAAGAATCCTCTTGTGCATTACCACACTACCACACCTACTACCAAAAACTGTAATCGTTCAGCCCCATGATGGGTCTACATCCCAGCTTTGAAAAACACATGTATGCCCTCTCTTTCCTCCGAACACAAACAACTGTAAGAACATAACCCACGTAATAGATGGTTACATCCCAATCCATCTTCCAATCCCTTAGCCTCCGGCTACAATACTCGATCTTTTCTTCACAATCACTTCCTTCTTGAGTCTTGCGACTTAACTGTCACTACTTCGATAAAGGCCCTCAAAACCTTAGAATAAACTAACTTACCTAGGTTTGCATTGTTTAAACACAAACTGACCTGACCACTAAGGCCCAACTAATTCAACAAACCCATTCCTCTTTCCGAATAACCAAAACTGAAAGGCCGATAAAGACAAGAAAACAATGAAATGAATCATGGTGACAAACCATGCTATCTATCGCCAACCAGTCCCTTAGAATCCCTAAAGTTTTCGTTGATTCGAGTACAGATCATGTGCTTGCAGTAGTATAGGCCCAATACTGTTGCATTAGGTGTCTAAGACCATAACTATACTTGGTATATACTTGACCCGAGAGTAGCATGGTCCATTTCGGGTTGCATTCACTAGAACAATTTGACAGGATGGATATTTGAGAAAGAGGTTATTTGGGGTATATTAATGTATTATAAGAATAATATGTTAATTAAGAAAACATATTATTCAATTAGTATTGATCAAGAATTAATATGTAATTAATTTAGTGATCTAAAGAGACTAATTAAATTTACGAGGATTGGTTAGGTAAATCAGTAATACTTATAGTTTGGGCTAAAGATCCATGTTGATTAGGATTAGGCTAAACCTTTGTGAGTTTCCATGAAGAGTTGCTCCAAAAGGATAATGACTTATTGGATTAAAAGCCCAAGTGAATTACAGTTTACAAGTTGAAACCCTAGGAATTCGAAACTATAAAATAAACCCCTAACTTGCTAAAATCGGCCCCTAAGACTCATAAAATGAATGCCTAGCCGATTTTAGGTTCATAACCACTCTCTCATATTCATCTAACTGTTATTGGTGTTTTTGACTTGTTTGAGGCATCACACTTGAGGTGCTAAGCTCTTGATAGGCCAACAACTACAAGCTACAAATAAGAGGTATTCTTCTAACTAGTTTTATGATTCATGCACCAAATTTTTTGTTGCATGTATAACTAGAGAAAACTTAGATCCAAAGCATTAGGGTTGTATGTGCACCATAGGAGTGTTATAGTACTTAAAATGTAACAGTGGTATCAGAGCCTAGGGTAGTTTTCTGTTATATTGATGCATTGGTATTATTTTTAAGGATGAAAAATCTATCAATTTTGATTCTGCATGATCACCATGACGTGGCAATGCTTACCACGACGTGGTGATGCATCTAATGACAAATTTTGGATTTCATGGCTAAATTTAGATTTGGATAATTACTATAAATTGTTTTGTTGATAAAAAATTCGATTTTATGTTATGAAATTATATCCTCATCTTAATTAAATGATATAAATCAAAATTTTAAGATAATTGATAGTTAATATGAAAAACTAACTATTTGTAAAATTTGAAATTATCTTACTACACAAGTAATAATTGCATTAGTTAAAATTTGATCTAAATGTTTCTTGAAGAGTTTCATAACTTGTCCTCAACTTATGGAACTTGAAAAGTCTCATTCATGAAACAAATTAACTCTTTAAGTTATGAAATTCAAGAGTCTTGAAAGGTTACAGAACTTGTCATCAAGCTTTGGAATCCAAAAGGTTTTGAAGACTTACGAAACTTGCCTTCACGTTTTGGAATTTCCAATTTGATTAAAAAGGTTTTAATTGTGAAAGGTTAAATACTAATCCTTTTGACTTACTAACTTAAGTTTAGAATTAAAAGTTTTCTTAATTATGGTTTTGTTGATTAAATTAAAAGTCTTGTTTAATTAAAAGTCTAGGTTAATTAAAAGTCTAGTTTAATTAAAAGAGTATTAATAAATCTGTAATTATATGGTTTGAGTTTAAGTAAATTAGAAGTCTAGTTTAATTAATAGATTAAACCACCTAGTATTTGAAATGTTTAAATGACACCCTTATACTATATAAAATTAAAGTTTAATATATTATATATGTATAAGTAAAAAATTCAGTCTTACCGTTAGTAGGCATCATTCATGAAGTTGGTCTATAAGGGGTGTTTAAGGAAGCGACCTGTAAAATGTCCGTCATTGGGTATCCATTCTTACCCACCGCACTCTTGACTAGTGGAGGGTCATTAGCCGAACGGGTTTGATAGGATATTTAAATCCTCAATAAAAGTATGATGAAATATTAAGTAACTAAAACTTTTATAAATTCCTAATCTTTGTTACTTAGGAAAAATATGAATTTGATGCTAACCCATGAAATTGCACATTGCACCTTATTAGTCGTTAGTGGAGCGTGTGTGGTTAACCGACAAAATAATGTGGGTGTTGATACATGAAGTGACCCTCTTAATTTTGCCTACCGCAGCCTACAAGCATCTGCAGTCAAGCTTCCATCATCAGCCACATCCGAAGTCATTTAAGCTACCGCAGTCTTCTTTTTGTACTTAGTTTATTTTTATCTATCCTTATGTAATACTCTCTATTGTCTAGTATGCCTTGCATGGCTACTCTTAGAGAGTGATTCACTTGTATTTCTTAAGTCTCTATAAATAGAGCTCACACTTTATCAATCAATACACATCTTTCTTTACTCATCTCTAAATCTGAATTATCTTCAAGTTATCTTTACGCATATCGTATCTTACTCTCTAAAATCCTATCGAACATAACTGATCAATACTTCTCTTCGGAGCAAGTCATTCGTGACTTTATCACTAAGAGTGATCTCACTCACTAAATTGGTTTGAATGCATTCCATGTTATGAATCAACTTATGTGTTTACTTGATATATCACCTGCTGTCATTTATGTTTCCTTACATTTCCGCAACTAACTATCTAACTATCTAACACATTAACTTATTATTGTTAAGCTTCTAGATCCTTTGAGATTAACTAATTCCGCAACTATACTTGTTCTAATGTTTGTTCAAGTGTGTCTCAAGTTTTTCTCTCAACAATTGGTATCAGAGCCATAGTGGTTGCTTTTTGAAAAAAAGAACTCTGATTTTTCAAAGGGCCTTCTATACCACTGAAGCTCATTTCTTAAAACAAAAAATGGCACAAGACTTTCTCTAAATGTTTCCAAGAGCGTTGGTGGTTCAAATCGAGCTCCAATATTGGTTGCAAATGAATATCATCACTGGTCTCAAAGAATGGAAAGATACTTAAGGAGACTTGGTAGAGATGTATGGCGATCTGTTGAAGAAGGACCACATGTCCCTATTCTTACACCTGTTCAAACCGATGGTGCCACAGCCAGACTAGTAGGAGGACAACCAGTCTGGAACCATCCCGCCAAGGATGATCTCGATAAAATGGAAAATGATGTTGTTGCTTTTTATGAAATCTCTTGTGGAGTTGCTCCTGACAACTTTGACATTATCATAAACTATAAATAAGCAAAAGAGATCTGGGATGTTCTCAAGAACTTGTATGAGGTCTCAGAACATGCTCAAGATAAGAAGCTATCAACGGCACTCAATGAATTCAACAACTTCAAATCTCATGCTGGTGAAAGTTTAGAGGACTCATTGAAAAGTTTCAATCCGATAGTTACTAAGTTATCAGATGTTGGCACCATCCGCAGTAACCATGAAACAAACCTTGAATTTCTCAATGGGTTAGGAAGGCATTGGACTACTGCTAAGATGATAGTTCAAGGAGACAAAAAAATACATTCCCTGTCTCTCTACAAGTTATATGGAGAATTGCAAGCACAAGAATCCATTGTACTCAAAGATTGTGTTGACTTCGGAGGACCACTTGCTCCTGTAGCACAATCTCCTCACAACCAGTCTTACTCTCCCTCGTATGATACTACACTGCTGTCATCTGAAGCTGACTCAGAGTATGATGATGAAGAAGAATTTCAAAAGGCTATTGCTTTAATTAGTAAACAGTTCAACCGACTACCACCTCACTCTTTTCGTAAAAATCAACAATTCAACAATCCTCCTTTCAATCGTAGCTTCAATCCACAAAACAATTACTCTCATTATCCTAAAAGTTCACATCCACAACCGCAACCTCAAAACACTCAACCAAAGGAGGCACCGCAGTCCATTCAAACCCTTGACTCTGGTACCCCTTTAGAAGACAAAAGTGATGTTGTAGTATGCCTCAAGTGCAACAAAGAGAATCATTTTGCAAAGGATTGCAAATCTAACGTAGTGAAAGACAGAGCATTCTACCTTAGAATGGCTCAAGAACTGGAGGAAAAGGAAAAGGCTAGGGAATATGTGTTGGATAAGGTGTCTAAGTCCATAACTATTTCTGGTTAGTACTTGACCGACCCGGCATGGTCCATTTGGGTTGCATGGCACCATGCAATTGGATAGACTAAATGAGAGGAATAACACTGGGAGATTATTAATATATTATAAGTTCTAATATATTAATAATATTATTTGATTAGTTTGATCATAGAATTAATTTGGAATTAATTAAGTGATCAAAAGATAACTAATTAAATATATGGGTTGATTATGTAAATCATTCATATCTTGTATAGTGGGCTAAGAGGCTCCATGGATTATCAAGTTGGGTTCTACCCATAGGATGCTCCATGGGAGTTACAAACCCATGGGTCATGGAAATGAACAGTCATGACATATTAGGGTTTACATGGTGTAACCCTAGATGTGTCAACACTATATAAGGATCCCATTCTCCACCAAAATCGGCTACACATAAGAAACAAGAGGGCTAGGCCGATTTCAAGAAGTGTGTATTCTCTCAAAAGTCTTTCCAAGAGCATTTGGTGTTGTGTGAAGCATTTGAGGCATCACACTTGGGGTGCTAAGCTCACAAGGTTTCTAGGAACATAAGCAACAACAAGGTAAGTTATTCTATCTTTCACTCAAGTTAAAATTGTTCCCCATGTATGCTAGATAGGAATATATAACCTTGGAATTCAACTTTGCATGATAATTAGACAAACATAGATCCAAGGTTATTAGGGTTGCATGTACACTTAGGAAGTGTTAGAATGCTCAAAACCCATCAGTAGTATCAGAGCCTAGGCTTGTTTGTTTGTTATTTGTGCTTAAAAGTTGAAAAAAGTCGAAAAACTTGTTGTCTGCCTGATGAACTCGCCGAGTCCATGGGGAGACTCGCCGAGTTCACTTGTATCTTCAACCTACTCGCCGAGTAGGTTCATGCACTCGGCGAGTAGGAGCCATAGAGTGCAGATTTTCGATTTTAGTTGCTGGAAATGGACTAGAAACATTACCCTAAACTGTTTTGGTACTTGAAAACTTGTTTTAGATGGTGTAATGTCTTTGCTAATCCATTTACAACAACTAGTTATCAAAATTACAAAGTTTTAAGTGTATTTTTGATTCATGAAAGTGTTCATATTCATGTTCTTGATCTTATGATGTTTAGATGATCATAGGAATTATTTGTAACCTATGTGGTAGTTTAATTCTTGATCATAATGTGTTTTAATGGAGTCCATAACTTGTCCTCAAGTTATGGAAAACCAAAAGTCACTTGAGTTAAAAACCATTAAAAGAACACAAGAGTTAGAAAAATGAAGATTCTTCATTTTATTACTCTAATAAACTCATAAGTTACAAGAAATGAAAAGTTTTGAAAGTTTACAAAACTTGCCCTCAAGTTTTGGAACAAGTAAAGTCATGTTAAAAACTTTAGTTCCAACCCTTAGAATTTTAAAAGTTAAAATTCAACCCTTATACTTATATTATTATGATTTAATAATTATATATATATATATATATATATATATATATATATATATATATATATATATATATATATATATATATATATATAAGAACAAAGTCGTCTTACCACTAGTACGCCTCATTCATGAAGCCGGTCTATAAGGTGGGTATAAGGTTGTTGCCTATAAAATGGCAACTTAATGGGTGTCCACTCTTACCCACCGCTTGCTTGACCGGTGGAGGGTCGTTAGCCGAACGGGTAACACAAGGACTTATAAATTCTCATTAAAAGTATGATGAATATTATAAAGTAACTAAATATTTTTATTAAATTACCAATCTTAGTTACTTTAGGAAATATGTGAATAAGGTGCTAATCCATGAAATTACACTTTACACTTTGTTTATGTCGTTGGTGGAGCGTGTGTGGTTAACCGGCACACTAACTTGGACTTAACAAGGTAGGTAAAGGGTGACTTAAGGTTTATTATAGTATCGGTGGAGCGTGTGTGGTTTACCGGCACATCGATTGAGTGATAAAATTTAAGGGTACCAAGTGATTTGCATGGTTACTTCACACCTCGTTTTGTGATCCTCGGTATCCCAATCACAAAACTTGGAGGGCACACTCGAGATTGAAACATGCCTTTGAGAAGTTCATTGAATCTCAAAGAATCTAGGAATTTCTAAGAACCAATCAAAAACCTAATATTTAATATTTCGGTTTTCGTGGTGGAAATTGGTGAATCGTCATTCACCTACCTTTCAAATATGTTATAGCTTGGATTACGGCATACCTCTTCTAAGTTATAATATATTGTGATTGGATCCTAGCCTTAATATTACATTTGGGTGTTTTATTAAGGACTCTCTTAATATCTAAACTAATCTTGTCCTCTTCTTTCAGATGTCTTCAAACAATGCTGCTTCTGGCTCTAACCTTAATGGCTCCTTTACCCTTATGAACTTGTGTGGGAAAGTCACCTTTAATGGATCCAACTTCAATGAGTGGATCAGAATCATCAAGATGATTACCCGCTACGAGGACAAAGAATATGTCCTTAACAAGGAGCTTAAGGAGATTGATGAGACCACTGGAACTCCCCAGGAGATCGCTGACTTTCAGGCACATGAAAGGGATGCTACGAAAGTGGCATGCATCATGATGGCCACGATGACAGCAGAACTCCAAAAGTCTTATGAGGATTTCTACCCTTATGAAATGCACCAAGATCTGATGGAAAGATACCATCAAAGTGCACGACAAGAGAGGTATGAAATCATCTGCTCCATGATAACAACCATGATGAAGGACGGGGAATCCGTCACGAGCCACATGCAGAAAATGCAAAGGTATGTGGATTGTTTGCTGAAGCTCAATGTGAACTTCCCTGAGGAGCTTGCAATAGATATCATTTTGCACTCCTTACCATCGTGCTATGATCAATTCTACATGACATATCACATGAATAAGGAAGAGGTCACACTCAGCAAACTTCAGGGATTTCTCAAGACCGCAGAAACAGGTCTTAAGGGGAAGTTGGTTGTTAACACTTCTACTTCAAACTCTACTTCGGTTTTGGCAATCGGGAAAAGTCGAGGGAAGAAGAGAAAGAGCTCTTCTAAGGGTACCAAGGCTCGGACCCTTGATGGCTCTTCTTCAAGTGGAACCAAGAAAGGTTTCATCACTCCTTCTTCTGACCCAAAAGAGGCTGAATGCTTCTATTGCCATGAAAAATCACATTGGAAGCGGAACTGCCCAAATACCAGCAAGATATGCAGGATGGGAAAGTTAAACCCAACCATGCAGGTATTTACACTATCATTTCTAATAACTCACCCCATTCTAAATCTTGGGTCCTTGATACCGGTTGTGGTATTCATATTTGTTGTGACTTGCAGGGACTAAGAAGAAGTGAGAATGTGGAGCAAGGAGGAATAAACTTAATCATGGGGAATAGGAAAGCTTTACCAGTCACCAAGATTGGAGTTTATACTTTATCGCTAAGTAGTGGGTTTAGTTTAGATTTGAATAAGTGTTGTTATTCGCCAGAAATGGCAAGAAATATTATTTCCTTTCATGCATTATATAAACAAGGTTTCACCTTTTCGTTTGATAATGAAGTTGGTTCGATTAATGCTTTCTTTAATAATGTTCTTTATTTTAAAGCATTACCTTGTGATGGCGTGTATGAAACAGTATATGTGGTTGATAACTTTGGAAATAATGTATTGTGTATTGATTATGTTAATAATAATAACTTAGATAAAGCATCATTATGGCATTGTCGTCTTGGACATATAAGCAAGAAACGCATAGGCCAACTCCAAAAGGATGGAGTCTTGGAGTCATTTGACCTAAAGTCAGATGATAGTTGCGAATCATGCTTACTTGGAAAAATGACAAAGTCACCCTTCACAGGCTCATGTGAGAGGGGTGAAGGTTTGTTGGACCTTGTACACACGGATGTGTGTGGACCATTCAAACATGCCACAAGGGATGCTAATCATTCTTATTTGACTTTTACTGATGATTAAAGTATATATGGATATGTCTACTTGATCAAGCATAAGTCAGAGACTTTCGAAAGGTTTAAGGAATTTAAACAGGAAGTCGAGAATCAATTGGGCAGGAACATTAAGATGCTTCGATCCGATCGTGGTGGTGAGTATCTTAGTTCAGAGTTCCTTGACTATCTAAGGGAATGTGGGATAGTCTCACAATTGACACCTCCCAGGACACCACAGTTGAATGGTGTGGCTGAGAGGCGTAATCGAACCTTGTTGGATATGGTTCGTTCCATGATGAGTCGAGCCTCGCTACCAATCTCATTCTGTGGGTATGCCTTAGAGACTGCCGCCCATATCCTTAATCTAGTCCCTACAAAGAAAGTTGCCAAAACTCCTCACAAGATGTGGACTGGTAAAGTACCCAAACTAGGCCACATCAAGATTTGGGGTTGCGAGGCTTTCGTGAGACGCGAGACTCATGATAAGCTTGAACCCCAAAGCGAGAGGTGTATTTTCATCGGCTACCCACAGCAATCCTTTGGTTACCTCTTCTATAGACCTAGTGAAAATGTGGTCTTTGTAGCTAGGAGGGCTTTCTTTAGAGAGAGAGAGAGTTCATAAGCCAAGGAAACAGTGGGAGGCAAGTTGATCTTGAAGAAATTCAAGAGTCAAGCGGTGAAGGAACTTCAAACCCTAGCACTCAACTTGAGGAGGAAACGCCTGTTGAGCCAATTGACAAGTCTGTACCTCTGAGGCGTTCCACAAGGGTTAGGAATGCTCCTGAGCATTACTATGGATTCCATATTACTGCAGAAGGAGATACACTTATCAGTGATGAGACACTGATAGGTCTGGATGAACCTAACAGTTACGCGAAGCCATGGCAGGCCCTGAATCAGCCAAATGGAAAGAGGCAATGGACAGCGAAATACAGTCCATGTATGACAATCAAGTTTGGAACTTGGTTGAGAATGTACCAGGTCGTAAGACAGTAGGGTGCAAATGGGTCTTCAAGAAGAAGACCGACATAGATGGTAAAGTACACACTTATAAGGCTAGACTGGTTGCAAAGGGCTTCTCTCGAATTCCTGGAGTGGACTATGATTAGACCTTTTCTCCAGTAGCCAAGATTAAGTCTATTCGGGTTCTGTTGGCCATAGCTGCATTTCATGACTATGAAATATGGCAAATGGAAGTCAAAACCTCTTTCCTTAATGGAAAGTTGGCTGAAGATGTTTACATGAGTCAACCAGAGGGTTTTGTCAGCAACGAGTGCCCTAATAGAGTGTGTAAGCTTGAGAAATCCATTTATGGATTGAAGCAAGCACCTCGCAGATGGAATCTTTGCTTTGATGAAAAAGTCAAGGAATTTGGCTTTTCTAGGAGTGAAGATGAGTCTTGTGTGTATGTCAAGGCTAGTGGGAGTATAGTTAGCTTTTTGGTATTGTATGTGGATGACATACTACTCATAGGAAATGACATCCCAACTCTGCAGGAAGTTAAGTCCTGGCTTGGGAAGTGTTTCTCTATGAAGGACCTAGGAGAAGCTACCTATATTCTAGGGATAAGGATCTTGAGAGATAGGAGTAAAAGACTAATTGGACTTAGTTAGAGTACCTACTTGGATAAGGTGCTGAAGAGATTCAGCATGCAGGACTCCAAGAAAGGAGAGTTACCCATCCAGCGTAACGCTAGATTGAGTAAGACACAAAGCCCTAGCACTGAGGCTGAGATAGCAGAAATGAGTCGAATACCTTATGCTTCGGCTGTAGGATCGATCATGTATGGTATGACGTGTACTCGACCTAATGTAGCCTTTTCCCTGAGCATGGTTAGTAGGTATCAGGCGAAAACTGGCAAGGCACACTGGACTGCGGTAAAGAATATCCTCAAGTACCTACGGAGGACTAAGGACTGGGTCCTTACCCTCGGTGGGAGTGATGACTTGAGAGTTGTAAAGTATAGTGATGCTAGTTTCCAGACTGATAGGGATAATTTCCGCTCTCAGTCGGGCTGGGTCTTTACCCTAAATGGAGGAGCAATTTCTTGGAAGAGTTCCAAGTAAGAGACAGTGGCTGATTCAACTTGTGAATCAGAGTATATTGCAGCTAGCGAGGCGGCAAAGGAGGCGATATGGCTGAAGAACTTCATTGGAGACCTTGGAGTTGTACCAACTATTAAAGAGCCAATGGAAATTTTATGTGATAGTGAAAGTGTTGTTGCCTTAGCCAAGGAACCAAGCGATCACGGGAGATCCAGACATATCGACAGAAAATACCATTTTATCAGACCTCGAATAGAAGAAGGACTCCTCGTGGCAAAGAGGGTATCATCAGATGAGAATCCAGCAGATCCCCTCATGAAGGGGCTGACTCGGGTTAAGCATCTCCAGCATGCTCGGAGCATAGGGCTGAAGGATGATATTAGATTTAGTAGTTAGATAACCTTGAAATTTGTAAAGTGTAATTGACATTAGATGATGAATAAAAGGTGTTTTATTTATGAGTAAAGTGTTGCTATCTCTTTTCGATCGTTTACTATATTTCTTTTGAATGTTTTGACTTCCAGAATAATTTTGTTTGGTATAACATATTATTCAAACCTCCACAGTCGGTCATATGTCGGAAGTAGGTATGAATCAAGACTGTCATGATTGGTTGCAGAGGTCTAAGGTGTTGGACAAGGCTACAACAATCATGAGTGCTCATAAGTTCTGAGCATTGGACACAACCCACGCTCACTGGAGTCACTTCATGGAATTCTATCTCGAGTGATCGTGAGACGGTAATATCATATAAGTCTTCAAACCTAGAGATATGATTTGTTACTTACAAGTTGGTTGTGCATTGATTGTACGAAAACGCATTCATAACTCGATGTTATAAAACGTGCTTTTGTGTATAATTCAATGAGTGGTAGAACAAACATATGAGTCGAAGTTTATCTGTTCCTTCTTGGATTAGAAGCTGATATCTGGGTCCCTCGATGATTTTGTTTTGACCTATGTACCGGGCCCGGTCAGAACTAAGTTAATGTGTTCAATTAAGTTCTTTGTCAAACAAATCGGAAATCGGGAAACAGACTGCTAGACAATAAGTAAGACATTGTTCCATGAATTTGTCCGGCTGATATCTAGAACAGAGGATTATATGATCAAGTTCCGAGAGACCTTGAAAGAGCTACGATTGCCGGTCGGTTGCTGAAGTACTGGAGTTTTAGTTATTAGACTTATCCAAGTGGGAGACTGTTGGATAAGGTGTCTAAGTCCATAACTATTTCTGGTTAGTACTTGACCCGACCCGGCAAGGTCTATTTGGGTTGCATAGCACCATGCAGTTGGATAGACTAAATGAGAGGAATAACACTTGGAGATTATTAATATATTATAAGTTCTAATATATTAATAATATTATTTGATTAGTTTGATCATAGAATTAATTTGGAATTAATTAAGTGATCAAAAGATAACTAATTAAATATATGGGTTGATTATGTAAATCATTCATATCTTGTATAGTGGGCTAAGAGGCTCCATGGATTATCAAGTTGGGTTCTACCCATAGGATGCTCCATGGATGCTCCATGGGAGTTACAAACCCATGGGTCATGGAAATGAAGAGTCATGACACATTAGGGTTTACATGGTGTAACCCTACATGTGTCAACGCTATATAAGGATCCCATTCTCCACCAAAATCAGCTACACATAAGAAACAAGAGGGCTAGGCCGATTTCAAGAAGTGTGTATTCTCTCAAAAGTCTTTCCAAGAGCATTTGGTGTTGTGTGAAGCATTTGAGGCATCACACTTGGGGTGCTAGGCTCACAAGGTTTCTAGGAACATAAGCAACAACAAGCTAAGTTATTCTATCTTTCATTCAAGTTAAAATTGTTCCCCATGTATGCTAGATAGGAATATATAACCTTGGAATTCAACTTTGCATGATAATTAGACAAACATAGATCCAAGGTTATTAGGGTTGCATGTACACTTAGGAAGTGTTAGAATGCTCAAAATCCATCAATATGTGGCTCATGTCAAAAGAGACCATCAAGTTTGGTCATCCGGAGATGAAGAAGAAAACATCAGCAACATCAAAGGGAACGGCAAGATCTGCAGGCTTGCAACTGCTGATGATGATGGGTCTACAAAGCTGGAAAGGAACTACTGCTACATGGCAAGGATGGAACTCTAAGCATCGTCGAACAAGTAAAACTCATGATCCGATCTCTAAACTATAACATGCATGACTGTCAACCTTTCATAGACAATCTTAATGACACATGTGCTGTCGTCCTTTCAGACTACAACAAAGCCTTAGATGAGCAGAACATAGCGTCCCAAGATATGTTTCATGTGAGAGGAAGACTGGGCAACAAAAGACTCAAAATGGCTATGTTAGAAAGAGATTTAGAGTAAGAAAAAGATGCAAGAATGTTGAGTGAAACACAACTAGATATAGCTTTGAACCAAAGAGATTTAGCTCAGAGTGAGATTGTACGTTTAAATCTTTTAATAAAAAAATTGTTCAATGAAAGTGAAGTTATTGAAAATTTAGTTAATAATGGAACTGTGGACAATACATACAATTGGGGTTGGTCTAGTGGATATCCTACCACAAAGGATTCCTCACCCCGGTTTAACAAATATCGACTTTATGTCCCTCCGGACCGAGAATTTCATTTTCCAGTCAATAACAAGACTTTTCCCGAAGATAACAGAATACACTTCGATAGACTTCATAATTTAAGTAATAATTGTGTTATTGAGGAAATTATGCATGAGGTTTCGAATCACACATGTGATCAACCACTTATCTGTGGCACAATCAATCCAAATTCTCAGACCTCATTTGTTGTTGATGAAGAAATTTTCATAGAAAGTCCCGAAGTCTCACAGGACTTTCCACCCTTGTCCTCAGACCGTAGTGCCTCTCACTACAGTCATGATTTTGAGAAAAAAACCCATTTCTGTCACAACTCAGACTTACACTACGACATCTAAGTCTTCCTTACCTAAGTCCACAATCAAAGGTTCCGTGACTCTTCAACCAATTCACCATGAACTACCCATAGAAAACTTTGAAGTAGGTCAATGTTCTCAAAACCCTAAAGTTTCAAATTCTGGTGTGTCAAGCCCTCGGTGTCAAAATTTTTCAAAGGCTTCCAGGAAACCCTAGTTGAATACTAATGATTGCGGATCTCCAAAAACGTTAGCAAAAAGGGCTTTCAAAGAGGATATTTGATCTCGAGGCAAAAATCGACAAATCTTTTTGCTCACTATTTTTCAAAAAACTATCCCATCAAGAAACCATGCAAAAAGGAATGTGCAGTTTCAACATCCATTCCTAACTCGCCTGACAAAACCCAAAAGAAAGAAAGGTCTTTTCAAAACAATGGTTTTCAAATCTATTCCTCAGATGATCCAAAATGGAAGGGTATCTTACCCACTCCAACACTTTTAAACTCACATCTAAACTTCAACAAATGGAAAAGCATTTTACCAAATCCCAAGAAAAGGTCCAAGGTATCTACACGTGCAACATCTTCTTCGAGACAAACTTTTTTCTAAATCCAACAGCTCACATGTCAAATCTTACCAACCTCGGACCAGTCACAAATCAACCACACCTTTCCGACCATCGACCAAACAAAGTGTCAAAACAAAAGACAATTTTTGCATGTCATTGTCAATGTAATTGTCAGAAAAAGTTTTCTCATGTTAAAACTGATCCTTTTCATAAACCTCATAACCTTTCAAAAAGGCACTACGCTCCAAAAACTCACAAACACCCAGGACTAGGACTAAAAGTTGACACGAAACAAGTCCGTGCAACCTCTTTTCATGCATCATTTACAAACTCATCTATTGTCCGTGGCTCCAAACTAGTTTGGATGCCTAAACTAACCGTGTAATTTTTAGGCCTTGTGCAAGGAGGAACAAGATGAAGAATGGTTAATCGATAGTGCCTGCTCCTTGCACATGACGGGAAGCTTAGAATACCTTCGAGATTTCAGGCCAATTTGCAATGGTGGAAATTGTCACTTTTGGGAACAATGCTAATCGGATAATCCGAGGTTACGGTGTTCTCACTATGGGAAACTTCTCTATTTAAAAGGTTGCATATGTAGAAAGCCTTAAACTCAATCTCATTAGTGTTGGTCAACTATGTAAAGCATGCTATCGTGTTGAATTTGATGACCAATTTTGCTATGTAATGACAAGCGATAGCTGCACTTGTCTGATCAAGTCCAGATCGGAAGGTACTATGTACCCTCTGGATGTATCTTTGATCATACGAAAACTGTAATTATGTTTTCTATCTAAAGCCATATCCGAATTCAGCTGGCTATGGCATTGCAAGCTCGCTCATCTTAACTTCAGATACATCCACAACTTGGTCACCGGAGAACTAGTCATAGGTCTTCCAATCCTAAAGTTCAACAATGATACTCTTTGTCCTGCATGTGCGTGTGGAAAGTAATTCAAGGCAAGTCATCCCACGGTGATTGACTCCTCAATTACTGAACCGTTGGAACTCTTCCACATTGACATCTGCGGTCCATGTACCGTAGCCAGTCTTCATCACAACAAATACATACTGGTTATTGTGGATGACTTCACACGTTTCACATGGGTCTTCTTTCTTCGAATTAAGTCAGAAACACCGCAGGTGTTAATCAACTTCATCAAGGAAATCGAACTTCAGATCAAGTTAATAGTCAGACGTATCCGAAGTGATAATGGAACCGAGTTTACTAGCCATCTTCTAAATAGTTTCTTGGTTTCCAAAGGGATTACACATAAGTTCTCAGCTCCTTACACACCACAACAAAATGAGGTAGTAGAACGAAGGAACTGCACTCTAGTAGAAGCTGCCAGATCTATGCTCAATTTTGAAAACCTTCCTCTCTACATTTGGGCCGAAGCAGTGGCCACAGCCTGTTTTGTACAAAATCAAAGCATTGTGTGCAAACTTCTCAAATGTTCGATTCTTTCATATCTTTGGGTGTAGATGCTTCGTAATCAACAACAGAGATCGCCTCAATAAATTCGCACCAAAGTTTGATGATGGAATCTTCCTTAGCTACTCCACTAAAAAGGTTACTTATCGAGTTCTCATTAGACGCACAAGGTTGGTAATTGAAAGCTTCAATGTAAAGTTTGATGACTATCACATCCGCAACTCCGCTCCATCAACTGAAACCACAACAATTCTAGAAAGTGACATTCCTCCTTCTTCGGGTCCATTAAATCTAGTTGAAATAAACTATGATGATCTCTTTGATCCTGATAATACAGCCAATTTATATGAGGTCCTCGTGTCTCTAGAATCTTAGCAACAACATGTAGATGTATCTGGTCCAACCGTATCCAAAGAAGTATCACTAAATACTTCCAACTCGCCAGTTGGGGGGGGGGGGAGCTCTACTCCTGACGATACAACAACCATCGAGGTTCCAGTACCAAAAGATGAAGTTCCAATCCATAGAAAATTTCAACCATCAAACGTTTCTTCAGATTCGGATGATGAAAACATTGACACAAGAACAGATTCAAGGGTTATCACACTCCCATCCGCAATCCAGGGTGAACCTTCGCCATCTGCCCAAGATACATCTAATCCCGCTTTCCCAATTCAAGACAATTCTACAGGATGTTCTCAAGTCCAGGGGGAACTGCCTTCCTCAACTGCAGAGTTTTCTGATATTGAAGACATTCCCTCCACCGCAGCTGCTGATCATCTACAACCTTTTCTACATGTATGGACGAGAGACCACCCACCAGGTCAAATTATAGGCAACCCATCCATAGGAATCCAAACTCGATCATCCAAGGACTTATCCGATCACTGTCACTATATAGCGTTCTTGTCCTCAGTCGAACCTCAATCGATCAAAGAAGCATTACTTGAACCAGACTGGATATCCACAATGCAAGAAGAACTTGAAGAATTCAAAAGGAACAAGTTATGGCAGCTCATTCCAAAACTGCAAGGCCACACCATTGTTGGCACTAGATGGGTGTACAAGAATAAGTTAGATGAATCTGGTGTGGTCTTGAGGAACAAGGCAAGACTAGTTGCCAAGGGATATAGTGAACTTGAAGGCATTGACTATGATCAAACGTATGCTCCGGTAGCACGAATGGAAGCCATCCGGATCTTCTTAGCATACGCAGCGCACAAAAATATCAAGGTTCATCAAATGGATGTGAAGAGTGCTTTTCTCAACGACGAATTAAAAGAAGAGGTTTATGTTCAGCAACCTCTGGGTTTTGAAAGAATTGAATTCCCAGACTACTACTACAAATTTGAAAAAGCAGTATATGGTCTAATGAGACTCTTGTTGGATTAATGTCTAAGTCCATAACTGTAATTGCTAAGACTTGACCCGACCCGACATTGTCCATTTGGATTGCATGGCATCATGCATTTGGATAGACTAAAATGAGAGAAATAACAGTTAAGGTGAGTTAATATATTATAAGTTCTAATATATTAATAAGATTATTTAATTAGTATTGATCAAGAATTAATCTAGAATTAATTAAGTGATCAAAAGAAGACTAATTAAATATATGGGTTAATTGTGTAAATCATCCATACTTGTATAGTGGGCTAATGCTCCATGGATTGTCAAGTTGGGCTAAAACCCTTAAGATGCTCCATGGTATATTTGAACCCATGGATCCAAGGAAATGGAAAGCCATGACAATTAGGATTTACCCTAATTGTCACTAACTGTATAAGCATCTTATTGTTGACAAAAATCGGCACTAGAGTATGTGTGAAAGGGCTAGCCGATTTTCATGAAGTATTTATATTCTATCAAGTTATTCCAAGTGTATTTGGTGCTGTGTGAACCATTTGAGGTGTCACACTTGGGGCACTAGGCACTCAAGTTTCATGAAGACATTCTACATCAAAGAGGTATGTAATTCTAACTTGAGATATTCATATGAATCAATGTTATTATGCTAGTTAGGATGAATACCTTGGAAAGTTCATATTTTCATGTATAATAGAGAAAACATACATCCGAGGTATATAGGGTTGCATGTACACTTAGGAGTGTTAGAATGCTCAAAACCCAACAGTGGTATCAGAGACTAGGCTTGCTTTCTCTTATACTTGTTGCAAATAGATTTTTCAAA
The DNA here is from genome assembly GCF_002870075.4 of Lactuca sativa. Lineage (NCBI taxonomy): Eukaryota > Viridiplantae > Streptophyta > Magnoliopsida > Asterales > Asteraceae > Lactuca > Lactuca sativa. The sequence goes on along the minus strand of NC_056625.2, from coordinate 30,308,030 downwards.
ACCAAGAATCTGTCAGGGCCTAAAACTCGACGAGTTCTGGTAGAAAACTCGATGATTTCATGTATTAGAGCATGAAATCGACGAGTTTGGCCTCCAGACAACATATTTTTGGGTTTCTTGGCTGTAATTGGACTAGGAACAATACCCTAAGTCGTTTTTGACATTATAAAATTGTTTTTGATGTGGTAATGTTCATGCTAATCCAATTTCAAGGATAATTGTCAATAGATTCATGTGTTGTATTAGTTTAAAAGTTATGCTAATTACATGAAAAAGTTTGATGTGAATTATCTTTGTTCATATGAGTGGCTTAGATTAATAGACAAGTTAATAGATTATGTGTTTTCAATCCATTTTAATCTAAGAGATGATTCTAAAATGTGTTTGTGTAACTTGTTTTCAAGTTACATGAAAGGTCACATTTAAGTTTCTTAAAACTCATAAAAAGATGGCAAAGTTTACAAAATGAAGAGTCTTGTTCTCATTAAATGGTTTTATGACTCCATAACTTGTCCTCAAGTTATGGAGGTTCAAGAGTCACTTCATTAAGTAATAAAATGTGTAACCTAAATTAAATCCATAAGTTACAAAATAAAGAAAAGTTACATTCTTTTATTAGTTTAAAGTCTTTCATAACTTGTCCTCAAGTTATGGAACTTGAAGAGTTTTTTAATTAAAACTACTTTAAACACATAACTTATGGAATTAATTAGTTTTGAATAGTTTCAAAACTTGCCCTCAAGTTTTGGAATTTGAAAAATTTTCAATTATGAATACTTTAATTCCAAGTTAAGCCCTTAGAATTTTAAAACTTAAAATTCAACTCTTATACTTTATAATATTACAAGTTAATAATATTTATATACATATAAGAGCAAGTCAGTCTTACCGTTAGTAGGGCTTATTCACGAAGCCGGTCTATAAGGGGGGTATAAGGTTACTGACTATAAAATGGCAGTTTAATGGGTGTCCACTCTCACCCACCGCTTCCTTGACCGGTGGAGGGTCGTTAGTCGAATGGGTAGGACAAGGACTACAATTCTCCCTTCATTAAAAGCATTAATGATAAATACTAAGTGACTAATAAACTCTTATAAATATCCAATCTTAGTTACCCAGGAAAATGTGAATAAGGTGCTAATGCATGAAATTAAACTTTTCACTTTGTTTAAGTTGTTAGTGGAGCGTGTGTGGTTAACCGGCACACTTACCTGGACTTAACAAGGTAGGCAAAGGGTAACTTAATATTTATCATAGTATCGATGGAGCGTGTGTGGTTAACCGGCACATCGATTAAGGGGTAAATATTAAGGGTACCAAGTATATTTTCATGGTTACTTCACACCTTGTTTTGTGATCCTCGGCATTCCATTGACAAAACCTGAGGGGCACACTTGAGATTGAAACATGCCATTGAACAGTTCAATGAATCTCAAAAGAATCTAGGACTTTCAAAAAACCAATTAAAAACTAATAATACAATTCGTTTATCTTGGTGGAAAGTGGTGAATCGTCATTCACCAACCTTCAAATATTTTATAGCTTGGATTACGATATCCCTCTTCCGAGTTATAAAATAGTTTGTAGGGTCCTAGCCTTAATATTTCATATTGGTTGTTTTATTAAGGATTTCTAATCAACTATATTGAATATCTCCCAAAAAGATGTCCAGTTCAGACATCTATGATCCTCCCAAATCTCTTGGAACTTCACACTTCCTCCACCTCCTCCAATTATTCTCCCTAACCCACAAGTTCAAGGTCACTCAAGCCCTATTGTCAAGGTAAGGTCTAGGTGTGATCACATATTGGAGATGAAGTCACATATTGGCAAGCCAGGAGAGTTGGGTGTCAAAGTCTTAAGAAAGTTGGATGTTCAATCACTTTCTAAGTCACATAGTGAATTCCTTTTGGACTACTATGAAACAGACTATGACAAGACCCTTAATGATCTTATCTATTTGTTTGGTGCTGCTGAATCAGCAATGATTTGGAAGGCTAGTAAACCAGATTTGATTAGAAGATCAACTTTCCAAAACTTTATGGACATTGACAATGGTGACACTAGAAATCCAGAAAAAACATTCTCTTCCCAATGGAAAGGAGTCGACCATAGTCAACTCGGTTGACCAAATGGTAAAGAGAAAGGCTAAGTCTGTGATAGTCCCATGTACCATTACCAAAGCGTCCATATGTTAAATTGCCAAAGGAAGGGGCATTGATTGTGAAGCTGCCAAATTTACCTAAGGATGTTAAAGTCAATAAGTTTGACTCTACTTTAGGTAAAGGCCATTGTCTAGCTCTGTTAAGCTCCTATTTGGAGATTCTATTACATAATGTGACTGGGTCACCTGGTGATGTTATAAGAATCAAAGAAAGAGAGAAAGGTTAAAGAAAGTATATGCTGATTCTGATCGCAAGATGGATTTCGATCGCATCAAAATTTTGAGCTGTTACTTAGGAATTATGATACATTGCTTAGGAATAGATAACAACAAGGTTTTCATTTTCACTGTAAGGATAAGTTTTTCCACAAAGTTTTAAAAAAAAAAGGAAAATATTTGATTATATTTATTTTAAGGATCCTTACAATGGCATTTGTGAAAAAGTGTTGCTTATATGATTCCATTGATAGCAATATTGGAAAATGGATTTGATTCTTTCGTTTGTGGTAGTGTCTAAATTTACCAAATAAGTAAAGATTCTCATCAACCAAGGTTTCAGTTGGATGGAAACTTGGAAATCATGCAAGTTTTATAGTATGATGAATGAGAACTTTCAGCTTTGTAAAAATTAAGACTAGTTCCTTGTTCACATATATATGTGCATCAAGTGAAGGAATAAGAGATCGAGTATACATTCTTGTTCACTGACCAAGTCCACCACAAAAGATCGATAAGACTATTCGTCATGATTTACTAAAGTTTAGTAAATATGGTTACACTTACAAGTTTAAGTGTAATTCGGATACATTGGAAACGTTCCAATGTATGACAGAGCGAATAAGAAGAATCAAATTAGGCAGAAGGATAAAAGTTTCTCAAATCTGAAAAGATGGGAGAGTACTTTAGTATCATGATATATGATCATCTTAAAGCTTAAGAGACCTTATCACAATTCATCCTCTAAGTACATTCTGATAGCTAAGAAGAGGAGCTATGAATTTTTGAAGTGGTCAAATCAAGAAGATGAGTCATACTTCGTTCCAAAACAAGTCTTAGAGTCATACTCCAAGACTGTAAGTTGAGTAACATATCTTAAAGAAAGGTTTAAGACACATGCCAAATGTAAGAGTAAAAGTTTCCTACTTTTGTACATTTGAAATTGGTAAGTTGTGATGTTTTGGATAAAACAAAGACCAACTAAGGCCAATTGTGTAAAGTGTTTGTCTTGATAAAGAATTCAAACTATCTCTTGAATAGTTGGCAAGTGAGTTTTATGTGTCGAGAGAATAGTGGGAGTCTTAAAGATCCTGAAAGGATAATCAAGAATAAAAACTTGTAAGTTTATCGCTACCACACAACGTGAGGTTTATAACCTATTGTGTTGACATGTATCTATTTCTGTGCCCATTCCAGTTAAAGTTGACTTTGCATATAAGTTCTTAGAGTTCTCAATTGGTTGTCACTAACCTTTTCTTGTGATTATGGTTTTGATAATTCACATGGATAAGAACACATACACCGTTAAATCAAAGTGTCATAAGGTTTATCTCCGATTCATGAAAATGATGGTGAGGAAACACTTTCACAAAGTAGATTTTAACTAGATAGCAATTGTGATATTTGCATTCTCAAAGTCGTTAGTGGAGCATGTGTGGTTAACCGGCACACTAACATGGACTTGTGAGAAGTGGCAAAGGTCTAAACAATTGAGACTATGATTATGACATCCCTTTTCATAGTTCTGAAATTGTTTAGATACACTTATGAGCTATCTAAGACAAGGTGTATAATTTTGATAAAGTTTTATCATAGCAATCTAGTATCAGAAATCTGAACTTTGGCAAGAAAGTCAATAAAGTATTGTTTTTCTAGAAGTTCAGCTTTCTAAGTACATGTCAAAGTTAGTAGCATAAGTGTAATACTAATAATCATCATGTTAGTGGGAGCATGATAATTATGATAAGTATTGCAAGTTAGCAATGTTAATTGTAGAAAACAAAAGTTTCAATTCATTGAAAAAAGGTGTTTTGCTATAATTAAGGGAGAGGGAATTATACTTCATTTCAATTCTAAAAGCTTAGATTGAGATTTGAATCAAATTTACTCAAGAATATATATGAATTTCATGTTGGAATGGCTCAACATAAGGAAATTCTATATATGGGTTCATTATTTGCGTTCTAAAATTCGATTAAGATTACGACATCCCTTTTCATAATCTGAATTATGAGAACTTGGCAAATAGAGCAAAAGACTGGTTTAGTCTTTATGTGAGACATCATGAATCGTGTCCCATATGCTTCGGATATAGGATTGATTACATGTGCTATATTCATCCTTTCTAAAATTTTCCAAATGTATGGGGCATTAAGAAGGGAAAAGGTCTAGACTTGGATATGACTAAAAGGATTAAGCAATTGTTGAGGACAATCTAAGGTTTACCAAAGATTAGTTGCTCAGGGACAGTTGGAAGTATAGTGTTAATTGTTGGAAGGACCATATTGGCATATTCTGAAAAGAGGCAACTCTTGTTCGGAAATGATAGTCAAATGGGGAATATGGAGATGATCCCATAGGTGGCAGTTGTTCAATAAATTTGTGTAAGATTAGGAAAATTAATGCGATAAGGATGTTTCCAAGGAGTTGATCTCCTTTGGAATGCTTTGTAATGTTTGTTGACAAGTCTTTGTGACTTTGTGCATAATAGTTACAAGAGATCCAATGCATATGAGTTTAAAATCTAACAGATTTCGATAAATGGCATGAATTTGGAATTCCTGCAGTAAGGAATTGGGAGTGTGAAATGAGAATCATTGGAATTACGTTTAATCGATCTCTTTCACAAGGTAAAGATCATAGACAAACATGGTATACATACTTGGAGTATGGCATAACTAATGTTTAGACAAACATAGAGTGCATACTTGGTGTATGGCAAAGCTATTGTTTAGAAAAACATAGTGTACATGCTTGGAGCATGAGACAACTATTGTTTTAGTTCAAGAATAAAGTTGATACTTGAAACGATATGCAATGAATAATGTGTAATCATATGGTGATAAATTAAAGGTGTTTTATTTATATTCATAAGTTCTGAGACCATATTGGATTCAATTATTCTTGTGTTTCGTTTTGCATGCTTTGACTTCCAGAATAGCTAGGTCGTTCTTCCTGAATGACTAAGTTATTCAAACCATCCACAGTCGGTCATATGTTGGAAGTAGATATGAATCAAGACTGTCATGGGTTGGGCTTGTAGAGGTCTAAGATGTTTGACAAGGTGGTGCTACAACACTCATGAGTGCTCATAAGTTCTGAGTGTTGGATTCAACCCGCGCTCATTGGAATCACTTCATGGATTTTATCACCAGTGATCATGAGACGATAATATCTTATATTATTCAAACCAAGAGATATGAGTTTTTACTATGAGTTTGTTGTACATTGATTGCACGAAAACGTGTTGGTAACTCAACGTTATAAAACGTGCCTTTGTGTATGATTCAACAAGTAGTAGAACAATCCATATGAGTCAATGTTTATCCATTCCTTTTACCTTCAGGATAAAAGTGATATTTGTGGGCCCTCGACGATTTAATGATGATACATGTGAGTGCTCGGCCAAGCCATGACTGATTTGATTTGTTCAATCTGTCAATCATCATGAATCGAAAATCGGGAAACAAGAAATGGACAAAGAGAATGATTATAATACATGTCTCAGTCCATTTGATATCTAGAATGCAGGAATATATGATCTCTTATCTAATGGACAAGTCATTGACAAAGGTCAGAGATCATCGGCAAGGTCAGAGTTCGACGGAAGCTTTTGAGAGCTACGATTGCCAATCGGTTCTTGAAGTCATACGCAATAATAGTTTTAGATTTATCCAAGTGGGAGACTGTTGGATTAATGTCTAAGTCCATAACTGTAATTGGTAAGACTTGACTCGACCCGGCATGGTCCATTTGGGTTGCATGGCATCATGCATTTTGATTGACTAAAATGAGAGAAATAACACTTAAGGTGTGTTAATATATTGTAAGTTCTAATATATTAATAAGATTGTTTAATTAGTATTGATCAAGAATTAATCTAGAATTAATTAAGTGATCAAAAGAAGACTAACTAAATATATGGCTTGATTGTGTAAATCATCCATACTTGTATAGTGGGCTAATGCTCCATGGATTGTGAAGTTGGGCTAAAACCCATAAGATGCTCTATGGATGCTCTGTGGTATAATTGAACCCATGGATCCAAGGAAATGGAAATCCATGACAATTAGGGTTTACCCTAATTGTGACTAACTGTATAAGCATCTTATTTTTGACAAAAATCAGCATTAGAGTATGCGTGAAAGGGCTAGCCGTTTTCATGAAGTATGTATATTCTCTCAAGTTATTCCAAGTGTATTTGGTGTTGTGTGAACCATTTGAGGTGTCACACTTGGGGCACTAGGCACTCAAACTTCATGAAGAAATTCTACATCAAAGAGGTATGTAATTCTAGATTGAGATATTCATATGAATCAATGTTATTATGCTAGTTAGGATGAATACCTTGGAAAGTTCATATATGCATGTATAATAGAGAAAACATAGATCCAAGGTATTTAGGGTTGCATTGTGACAACCTGAAATTTCCAATTGTATGAACATCATCTATTCAATAGAAGCTAGTTCAGTTTCAGTGATTTTTAAGCTTTTCCGAGCAAGTTTGTGTACATTAGGGTTATGTTTTAGATGATATCAGGAGAGTGGATACTCCTGGTTTTGTGAAACTTGGGCATTTCAAGTTTCATACTGCTACAGTCCAACATCAAGAATGAAAATATTTTCTGCCAAAATATTCCAGGACTATAAATAGTTTTCTGAATTAAATTAATTCATTATTCACAATTCCAAATAGAGAAAAGCCATATTCACTCTGACGGATCTTCGGGTTTTCATCCCAGATTGTGAGTCTACTTTTCTATATGTGTTTCAATACTTGTTTAATGCATATTAGCAACAATAACATGTTTAGATTACAAGATCCGGGAGTTTACCGCCCAAGATCGTTCTTGGGGAGTAAACTCCAAAATGGAACATTATGGCTTCCTAGTCCCAATTCCTTGTTAGAAGACTTGTTTAGGAGATAGGCTATTACATTTATGGATCAAAAAGCAACCAAGAACCATAAGTTCTAGGAGTTTACGGCCAAGGAACTCCCTTGGGCCGTAAACCCCTTTTCAAGGGCTTAAATGCCCTAAAACTTTCGCCAAATGCTTAAGGACTTTAACTACTAGTACTTGTGCTTGTTTAGAACACCAAAAGCTCATCAAAATCACAAGTTAGTAGGAGTTTAAGGCCAAGAACCCTTCTTGGGCCGTAAACCCCTTTTTGTGGGACAAAAATCATTCCAAGCTACCCTTAAGCCTTTAGACAATTTACCTTGCACCTTTGGGACTAGAATGGAGAGAAGAACACTTAGAAACAACTCCTTGGAAGGAGTTTACGGCCAAGGAACCTGACTTGGGCCGTAAACTCCAAGTGAAGGCACCAAAGTGTGCCTCTTGCCCCCATTAGCCTTAGATAAAATCATGGATGCCATTCTTGATGTTTAAGTGCCTCAAATCAATTTATTTCCTAGAGTTTACGGCCGTAAACTCTAAGGTGAAGGACCTTAGGCCGTAAACTCCCTTATGGAGTGTTCTAAAGCCTTAAAACTACTTCATGCATTATTCCAATAAAGATAGGAGTGTTCTAGATGCAACATAACACCATAAAACACCCAAAAACACCATTTGAGGAGTTCACGGCCATAAACCTATGAGTTTACGGCCGTAAACTCCAAGGTGTGGGGTTTTTTGGATGGTGAACTCCTATACAAGGCTATTTGATGTTTCAAACCCTTTTGCCTTGTCCCGTGGCAACTTAGATGCAACCATTTGAACCCTAAACACTCATTAAAGTGTTTAAATGTTTTCTAAGTGTCTTAACTTATTTATTTAAGTTATTATATGTCTAATTAGTTATATATATGTTAATTATATGATAGCTAGGCTCGTGCGTGTAAACCAGTCTCCGTTTGTCACCTAGCACGGTAGCCGACACTTCAATTCAGACAACTCACCACAAGTGAGTTCATACCCCTTGAATCAACCTTTGAAATGATTTTAAATGTTTTATAACACTTTATGGGGGGGAATACAAGTCAAATACTTATAAGTTATTACTTCAATCACATGTGATTGTGTTTAATCACATGTGATTAATAACTAGGAAAACAACGATTTTTACCACGGTTCAACTGTTTATCCAAATGCTCTACTTTGAAATGTTTTACAAACTGTTTTACTATCCAAACTTACTTATAAACTTTGATTTGAACAAATGCTTCTTATACTTAAACTGTTCTATTAACTTATGCCTTCAAATTGTTTTATAGATCGACATCAAGTCGATCTCCTATTGAAATCATATTTATTCTTCAAATGCTATATGAAAACTTATTTATGCTTTTATATATCCAATTGCATGCCCATATATGTATAGGTATATAAATAATGTTCAAAAGGCTTAGGAATGCCATCCGCCCTATTTCCTTCTCCTCGATTTAGATGTGGTCTGGTGGGATTTCGGGTGACCCTCCGAAGGTCATTTCCATATTACTTATATATCATATATACATGTATAGACATAAAAGTACTTCCATAGTCATACTCATTAGTACATCGTTAGCTGGTTACCATCGGGGTAATGCAGGAACAATACATATACAGATATACGAGAAACAATACATATACAGATATACGAGAAACAATACATATACAGATATACTAGAAACAATACATATACAGAAATACTAGAAACAATACATATACAGATATACTAGAAACAATACATATACAGAAATACGAGAAACAATACATATACAGATATACGAGAAACAATACATATACATAAATACGTAATAATTGTGATTCACTGTATCGGGCATGCCTTAAATGTCATGGCCCGAGTTGTAGCCAGAATTCTCCTGGAGGGAGAGCGTGAGTTTGCGTATAGATCTATACTGGATTGACTATCCTACACCTTGCTGCTAGCTACAGCCGGACCTGCAGGTCTGCGGGTGCCAAACGTCATTTTTTATTACGACCATTCATTATGTCGTGGTTACCAGTCGATAGCATGGTGCAATTTATCACATTATGCCTTAATATAAATCCGGTTTAAGGTAGTAGTAGTATTTAGTACAGCAGTAGTCTTAACACACAAAGCTACAGTACTACAATGATTTACCCATTACATATTTTAGTGATGTTCTCACTTAAGCATTAATGTACAAACTATATTTTAACAAATGATAGTTATATTTGGGTAATCACACACTTTACAACAGAAAAGTTTACAAAACAGCCTAGCCTTGGTAGAAGGTTACTTTTATAGAAAATATAGGATTTTCTGAGAGATTCAAACTTTTACAAACACTTTCAAACATTTGCTTACATTTTTACAAACTTATACATCGAGACAGGTTCAAACGTTTTTACAAGAAACATTGACACTAAAATACTTATGAACTCACCAGCTTTATGCTGATAAACTCTTTCAAAATAACTTGTATTCTCAGGTCATCAGTAGACAGGTACCGAGGCCAGCTTTTGAGAAGATGGAGTGCTTTCAAGACTCATCTCACATTATTTTGTGTTTCATTATTTTTGGTGTCTATAGTTGTACAGAATACACTTGTATTAAAATTATATATTTAATGCAATGGATGATGTTGTTTGCTTATTTACATTTACTGTGTTGTGATACTATACATGACGTCCTCCGCCCCAGAACGTTTCCGCCGTTCTTGGTTTTGGGGTGTGACAGATTGGTATCAGAGCATTGTTTATAGTGAATCAAGTATATCAACCCATAAAAGATATACTAATCTATAAACCCAAAAGGGACTAAAACACTCTGACCAAGAGTCTATACTTTAAATAATAAAATATTTAATTAAGTATACTAGTCTACATTATACTAAAATCAGTGTCACAATGACAAGAACAAAAGTATTACGATTGTTGAATATCACAAGTGAGCTCGGGGATGTATGGTCAGTCTTGGGAATGGCATAGCCTGATCAACTACGCTGGTCCTAGGAGTGATTAGCATATGCCCTAGAATGGTTGTGATATGTTAACAAGTATAAAAACTTACCAACAATACCACAAGAAGATCAGTAGAACTTAACCTTAAAATACTATAGGAGTATTTTGTGCTATTAATTACACGTATACTATATTCTTATACCTCTCTTCTCGCGTAGATCTAAATGGCTGGATTTCATCATGGTGACCCGTACTTCCCCAATGAAGGCAATGTCGGGTGGATCGATGAAGAGCCTGAAGATGAGCATCCAATCCCTTTGGATGATCACCTCGCAGAAGGCTTTTCAGATGGATCTGACTCCGAGCCTGAAGTCAACAACCTACCGCTTGTAGGTCAAGCCCTGAACGACAACCCTCGACCAGCGTTTCCAGGCCCTACTCCCATGTGGGCAAACAATCTGAATCGCTGGAGTGATGAGCAGGGTCAGCCCTTACCATACTTTGGGGACCGAACCTTCTACAACATCAGCGATGGTGGCTCTGCTGACAGAGCTCTGCCGGTGATCATCCGCAGAATAGCTCGTAAAGTCGAGCAAGGTCGAGCAGCCATCGACCGGGTCATGGAGATTGATGCCAATTCAGGTGTCAACACAGTCCGCATCCGCCGTCTTGAAGAAGACATGGAACGGACCCGGAGAACCAACGAAACTCTGCAGCAACAGCTGGCTGCCTCCCGTGCTGAAGTCTTAGAACTTCGAGCTCGTTAGAGAGCTCAGGACCGACACCTTCAAGAGGTGTTTCGTCAAATGTCCGACCTCAGGGATCGCCCGAGGAATTCCCATCGCCATTAGATGATGTCTAGTACATCTCTGTCTTTTGATTTAGGGATAGCCTTGAACTTATGTGCTCTAAGTAGCACTTGTCTGTAAAATATTCCTAACTTTCGGTACTCTAATTAGGAATCTAGGACTGTCAGTATTGTCCTTATGGTATGATGTAAGACCTACCGTTAGGTCGATTTTTCCTTGAACTTGTTACATCAGTAATACCCGTACTATTGAAATCTATTATGTGGGAAAATTTGTACACTTGTGTATTCCTACTAATATTTCGTATTGTGATTCCAAACACTCATTCAACGGTTGGGCTATGGTTATTTAGTCCATGGATCACTCTCACTTTGCTTACAATTTACTTCTTAACATCCTTCTTGTCTTTATAAACTTATAGCTGAAGGATGCCTCCTCGCAAGTCTCCCAGAAATAGGAACAATCCTGTACCTCCACCGCCTCCACCACCTGCAGTCATCGATACTGCAGCCCTGAATGCTGCCGTAGCTGCAGCGGTGGCAACTGCCATGGCTCAGTATCACTCGTCTGATGCTAGCAGAGGTGGAACCCCTGTGGAATCCATCCCAGTTGAAATCCCTGTGCGCTCGAGGGAGTGCTCTTACAAGGATTTCACAAACTGCAAGCCGAAGCCTTTCTATGGCACCGGCGGAGTCATTGCTCTCTCGCAATGGTTCGAGAAGACTGAATCAGTCTTCGAAATCCGTTCGTGCCCGGCTGCATTTAAAGTGAAATATGCCGCGTGCACCTTCGAGGATAAAGCCCTAACGTGGTGGAACGGCCACGTCAAAGCCCTAACTCTCGTCGTGGCTAACGACATGGGCTGGGCAACGATGAAGGACCTCGTGACTGAGGAGTACTGCCCTAGGGGCGAAGTCCAGAAGTTGGAACATGAACTTTGGAATCTGACAATGAAGGGCACCAACGTGATCGCTTACACTGCCCGCTTTAGCGAACTGGTGGCCCTATGCCCCAACATGGTTCCCACTGAAGGGAAAAAGATTGAGCGGTATGTATGGGGGCTGGTGCCTCCGTACCAGGGGAACGTCTTAGCATCCAACCCTGCTACTTTCGACAGTGCCAAGAGATTGGCACAAAGACTTATTGACCATGGAGTCAAGACCCCTGCAACTACAACCACCCTAGCCATCCCGGAACCCTCTAAACCCGCTGGCAACAAGCGGAAGTTCTGGGATGAGAAGAAGAAGCAGCGTGCTTCAAAGAAACAACAAATCGTAGCAGTGCATGCTGCGGTAGCCCCTACTGATATTACTGCTCCGGGGAAGCAGTATTCAGGAAGTTTGCCGAAGTGCAACAAATGCAACTTCCACCATAACGGCGCCTGCCGTGAAATGCAGTGTGCTAACTGCCATAGAAAAGGACACACTGTCCGATTCTGTAAGTTCCTGGCGCAACCGATCTCCCAAGTTCCTGGCTCAGGCGCGAGCCCAACTTGCTATGGATGTGGCGAAACAGGCCACTTTAAAAGGGACTGCCCTAAGGCGAGGAATACTGGAGGAGCAGGGAGGGTACTAGCAATAGGCCACAGGGAAGCAGTTGCTGACCCGACAGTGGTGACTGGTACGTTCCTCCTTGATAACTCATATGCATGCATTCTGTTCGGTAGTGGAGCGGAGCGAAGCTTCGTAAACCACAAATTTGCTCGCATGCTTAAGCAACAACCACACGCACTTAATGAACAATTCACAGTAGAAATGGCCAATGGGAAAACTGAAAGTACTAATAGCATATACTTAGGTTGTCTTCTAACCTTAGATAACCATTCATTCCCAATTGACCTTATGCCGGTCTCGATAAAAAGTTTCGATGTTATTATCGGCATGGATTGGTTAAGTCTTCATCGCGCCGACATCATGTGTTACGAGAAAGCAGTCCGACTAAACCTCCCGTCTAACGAAACGCTTATAGTCTACGGCGACAAACCTGGTGCGAGTCTTCGCATTATTTCTAGTATTCAAGCCTATAAATATCTGCGCAAAGAATACCACACATTCCTTGCTCACGTCGTCGACACGAACCCAGAAACGAAAGAACTGAAGAACCTCCCAGTAGTGAGCGACTTTCCCGACATTTTCCCAGAAGAACTACCCGGGTTACCTTCGCAACGACAAGTCGAGTTCAGAATAGACTTAGTCCCAGGAGCTACCCCAGTAGCCAAGTCGCCCTACCGTTTAGCACCAGCCGAGATGCAAGAACTCTCTGGTCAACTTAACGAACTGCTCAGCAAGGGCTTTATAAGACCAAGTTTCTCTCCTTGGGGAGCTCCGGTCTTGTTCGTTAAGAAGAAGGACGGATCATTCCGTATGTGTATTGACTACAGAGAACTCAACAAATTGACGATCAAAAATCATTACCCTCTGCCATGCATAGATGATCTATTCGACCAACTGCAAGGGGCGAACTATTTTTCCAAGATTGATCTGAGATCCGGATATCACCAGTTACGAGTGCTCGAGGAGGATGTGCCGAAGACAGCCTTCCGAACTCGTTACGGACACTACGAGTTCGTGGTGATGCCATTCGGATTAACCAATGCGCCCGCAGTCTTCATGGATCTGATGAATAGAGTATGCCGACCTTACTTAGATCAGTTCGTCATCGTTTTCATTGACGACATCCTGATCTACTCCCGAAGTAAGAAGGAGCATGGTGATCATCTGCGACAAGTTCTAGAGACACTACGAAAAGAGAAACTTTATGCGAAGTTCTCGAAATGTGAATTTTGGATCCGAAGAGTCGAATTCTTAGGACACGTGGTTAGCAAAGAAGGAATCCACGTGGACCCATCCAAAATAAAAGCCATTGAGAACTGGTCAGCACCAAAGACACCTACAGAAATTCGACAATTTCTAGGTCTAGCTGGCTACTACCGCAGGTTCATTCAGTACTTCTCCCGAATAGCGAAGCCTCTTACGACCCTGACCCAGAAAGGCATGGCCTTTGACTGGGAAGAGAAGCAAGAAAGAGCGTTCCAAACGCTCAAACGAGCCTTGTGCACCGCACCAATACTATCCCTTCCCGAAGGAATAGAAGACTTCGTTGTCTATTGCGATGCATCCAATCAAGGACTCGGATGTGTTCTGATGCAGCGAGGTAAGGTCATCGCCTACGCCTCGAGACAGTTGAAGACACATGAGGTTAACTACACGACCCACGATCTTGAGCTAGGAGCAGTAGTGTTTGCTCTGAAGATCTGGAGACATTACCTGTATGAAACGAAGAGCACTATCTTTACCGACCACAAAAGTTTACAACACATTTTCGATCAGAAGGAGCTCAACATGAGACAACGACGGTGGGTTGAGCTACTCAGTGATTACGAATGCGATATTCGTTATCATCCGGGTAAAGCCAACGTAGTAGCAGACGCCCTCAGTCGAAAAGAATATTCTGGTCGCAAAGTCAAGTCATTATCAATAACCATCCATTCACACTTGACTGAGCAAATTTAGGCGGCTCAACTTGAGGCCATGAAACCTGAAAATGTGTCGAGTGAAGCCCTTAGGGGAATGGACAAGAACTTCGAAGCAAAGGGTGACGGAGCTTTATATTTCATGAACCGGATCTGGACACCGAAACACGGTGGTTTCCGAGACTTGGTCATGACCGAGGCGCACAACACTCGGTATTCCGTCCACCCAGGTTCAGATAAGATGTATATGGATCTGAAAAAGCTATACTGGTGGCCTAATATGAAAGCAGAGATTGCTACCTTTGTGAGTAAATGCCTTACTTGTGCGAAGGTTAAGGTCGAGTACCAGAAGCCCTCTGGCTTACTGCAACAACTAGAGATCCCGGAATGGAAGTGGGAGCGGATCACTATGGATTTCATAACCAAGTTGCCCAAGACAACGGGTGGACTTGACACCATATGGGTCATCGTTGATAGATTGACCAAGTCTGCACACTTCCTACCTATCAAAGAGACCGACAAGATGGAGAAACTTACAAGAACATACATTAGGGAAATTGTACGGTTGCATGGTGTACCTATTTCCATTATCTCCGATAGAGATAGTAGGTTCACTTCGAGATTTTGGCAATCCCTACAATGTTCCCTAGGAACAAGGCTGGACATGAGTACAGCCTACCATCCACAGACCGACGGACAGAGTGAGAGAACCATTCAAACATTGGAAGACATGTTGCGAGCCTGTGTGATTGATTTTGGGAAAGCATGGGATACTCATTTACCCCTTGTCGAATTTTCCTATAATAACAGTTATCACACGAGCATCAAGGCTGCTCCATTCGAAGCTCTCTACGGCCGCAAGTGCAGATCCCCTCTGTGCTGGGCTGAGGTTGGTGATACCCAATTAGCCAGAGGGCAAGCTTCCGACAGTACTCTCACTGGTCCGGAAATCATTCGGGAAACGACAGAGAAAATCGTTTAAATCCGTGAACGATTGAAAGCCTCTAGAGACCGACAGAAGAGCTACGCCGATAAACGAAGAAAACCTTTGGAATTTAAGGTGGGAGACCGAGTCCTTCTCAAAGTCTCACCCTGGAAGGGCTTGATACGCTTCGGCAAGCGTAGGAAGCTTAATCCGAGATACATAGGGCCTTTTGAGATTCTTGCCAGAGTCGGCCCTGTAGCTTACAAACTTGATCTACCTGACACACTTCGTAACGTACATTCTACATTCCACGTATCTAACTTGAAAAAGTGTCTGTCCGACGAGACTCTCGTAATTCCACTCGACGAGATCGAGATCAACGAGAGCCTAACCTTCATGGAAGAACCTGTAGAAATCATGGACCGTGAGGTCAAGCAGACGAAACAAAGCCGTATCCCTATCGTGAAGGTTCGCTGGAACGCCAAGCGAGGACCGGAATTCACTTGGGAACGCGAGGATCAGATGAAGTTGAAATACCCTCATCTTTTCGCTTGATTGTTTGTAACTTTTATTTGCTTAAATTCTAATTTCGGGACGAAATTCCCTCTAACAGGGGGATGATGTGACAACCTGAAATTTCCAATTGTATGAACATCATCTATTCAATAGAAGCTAGTTCAGTTTCAGTGATTTTCAAGCTTTTCCGAGCAAGTTTGTGTACATTAGGGTTATGTTTTAGATGATATCAGGAGAGTGGATACTCCTGGTTTTGTGAAACTTGGGCATTTCAAGTTTCATACTGCTACAGTCCAACATCAAGAATGAAAATATTTTCTGCCAAAATATTCCAGGACTATAAATAGTTTTCTGAATTAAATTAATTCATTATTCACAATTCCAAATAGAGAAAAGCCATATTCACTCTGACGGATCTTCGGGTTTTCATCCCAGATTGTGAGTCTACTTTTCTATATGTGTTTCAATACTTGTTTAATGCATATTAGCAACAATAACATGTTTAGATTACAAGATCCGGGAGTTTACCGCCCAAGATCGTTCTTGGGGAGTAAACTCCAAAATGGAACATTATGGCTTCCTAGTCCCAATTCCTTGTTAGAAGACTTGTTTAGGAGATAGGCTATTACATTTATGGATCAAAAAGCAACCAAGAACCATAAGTTCTAGGAGTTTACGGCCAAGGAACTCCCTTGGGCCGTAAACCCCTTTTCAAGGGCTTAAATGCCCTAAAACTTTCGCCAAATGCTTAAGGACTTTAACTACTAGTACTTGTGCTTGTTTAGAACACCAAAAGCTCATCAAAATCACAAGTTAGTAGGAGTTTAAGGCCAAGAACCCTTCTTGGGCCGTAAACCCCTTTTTGTGGGACAAAAATCATTCCAAGCTACCCTTAAGCCTTTAGACAATTTACCTTGCACCTTTGGGACTAGAATGGAGAGAAGAACACTTAGAAACAACTCCTTGGAAGGAGTTTACGGCCAAGGAACCTGACTTGGGCCGTAAACTCCAAGTGAAGGCACCAAAGTGTGCCTCTTGCCCCCATTAGCCTTAGATAAAATCATGGATGCCATTCTTGATGTTTAAGTGCCTCAAATCAATTTATTTCCTAGAGTTTACGGCCGTAAACTCTAAGGTGAAGGACCTTAGGCCGTAAACTCCCTTATGGAGTGTTCTAAAGCCTTAAAACTACTTCATGCATTATTCCAATAAAGATAGGAGTGTTCTAGATGCAACATAACACCATAAAACACCCAAAAACACCATTTGAGGAGTTCACGGCCATAAACCTATGAGTTTACGGCCGTAAACTCCAAGGTGTGGGGTTTTTTGGATGGTGAACTCCTATACAAGGCTATTTGATGTTTCAAACCCTTTTGCCTTGTCCCGTGGCAACTTAGATGCAACCATTTGAACCCTAAACACTCATTAAAGTGTTTAAATGTTTTCTAAGTGTCTTAACTTATTTATTTAAGTTATTATATGTCTAATTAGTTATATATATGTTAATTATATGATAGCTAGGCTCGTGCGTGTAAACCAGTCTCCGTTTGTCACCTAGCACGGTAGCCGACACTTCAATTCAGACAACTCACCACAAGTGAGTTCATACCCCTTGAATCAACCTTTGAAATGATTTTAAATGTTTTATAACACTTTATGGGGGGGGAATACAAGTCAAATACTTATAAGTTATTACTTCAATCACATGTGATTGTGTTTAATCACATGTGATTAATAACTAGGAAAACAACGATTTTTACCACGGTTCAACTGTTTATCCAAATGCTCTACTTTGAAATGTTTTACAAACTGTTTTACTATCCAAACTTACTTATAAACTGTGATTTGAACAAATGCTTCTTATACTTAAACTGTTCTATTAACTTATGCCTTCAAATTGTTTTATAGATCGACATCAAGTCGATCTCCTATTGAAATCATATTTATTCTTCAAATGCTATATGAAAACTTATTTATGCTTTTATATATCCAATTGCATGCCCATATATGTATAGGTATATAAATAATGTTCAAAAGGCTTAGGAATGCCATCCGCCCTATTTCCTTTTCCTCGATTTAGATGTGGTCTGGTGGGATTTCGGGTGACCCTCCGAAGGTCATTTCCATATTACTTATATATCATATATACATGTATAGACATAAAAGTACTTCCATAGTCATACTCATTAGTACATCGTTAGCTGGTTACCATCGGGGTAATGCAGGAACAATACATATATAGATATACGAGAAACAATACATATACAGATATACGAGAATCAATACATATACAGATATACTAGAAACAATACATATACAGAAATACTAGAAACAATACATATACAGATATACTAGAAACAATACATATACAGAAATACGAGAAACAATACATATACAGATATACGAGAAACAATACATATACATAAATACGTAATAATTGTGATTCACTGTATCGGGCATGCCTTAAATGTCATGGCCCGAGTTGTAGCCAGAATTCTCCTGGAGGGAGAGCGTGAGTTTGCGTATAGATCTATACTGGATTGACTATCCTACACCTTGCTGCTAGCTACAGCCGGACCTGCAGGTCTGCGGGTGCCAAACGTCATTTTTTATTATGACCATTCATTATGTCGTGGTTACCAGTCGATAGCATGGTGCAATTTATCACATTATGCCTTAATATAAATCCGGTTTAAGGTAGTAGTAGTATTTAGTACAACAGTAGTCTTAACACACAAAGCTACAGTACTACAATGATTTACCCATTACATATTTTAGTGATGTTCTCACTTAAGCATTAATGTACAAACTATATTTTAACAAATGATAGTTATATTTGGGTAATCACACACTTTACAACAGAAAAGTTTACAAAACAGCCTAGCCTTGGTAGAAGGTTACTTTTATAGAAAATATAGGATTTTCTGAAAGATTCAAACTTTTACAAACACTTTCAAACATTTGCTTACATTTTTACAAACTTATACATCGAGACAGGTTCAAACGTTTTTACAAGAAACATTGACACTAAAATACTTATGAACTCACCAGCTTTATGCTGATAAACTCTTTCAAAATAACTTGTATTCTCAGGTCATCAGTAGACAGGTACCGAGGCCAGCTTTTGAGAAGATGGAGTGCTTTCAAGACTCATCTCACATTATTTTGTGTTTCATTATTTTTGGTGTCTATAGCTGTACAGAATACACTTGTATTAAAATTATATATTTAATGCAATGGATGATGTTGTTTGCTTATTTACATTTACTGTGTTGTGATACTATACATGACGTCCTCCGCCCCAGAACGTTTCCGCCGTTCTTGGTTTTGGGGTGTGACATGCATGTACACTTAGGAGTGTTAGAATGCTCAAAACCCAACAACTCTATCTAAATTTCTTGTCTTTTCCAGTTGCAAACGAGGAATGATTGATCCCACTTTATTTCGAAAAGCAAATGGTGATCATCTAATGCTTGTACAAATATATGTGGATGATATCATTTTTGGCTCAACTGATGAAAAGATGGTGGATGAATTTCCTAAACTCATGACCAACAAGTTCCAAATGAGCATTAATAAAGAGATTAACTTCTTTCTAGGACTTCAAGTGAAACAATTCCCTCAAGGGATATTCATTCATCAAGAAAAACACACCTTAGAACTATTGAAGAAATATTCAATGGAAAATTGTTCTTCGGCTAAGGTCCCAACGGCCTTCGGTTATAAGATATCTACGGATCCCTCAGGTGAATCTGTTGATCACAATTCTTATAGAGGTATTATTAGTTCATTGATGTACCTCACTGCAAGCCGACCGGATATAGACTTTGCAACAGGTGTATGCACAAGGTACCGGGCTGACCCTAAAGTGTCTCATTTGACTGTAGCCAAACAAATCCTACGGTACTTAAAAGGAAGCAAAACTCTTGGATTATGGTACCCAGCAGGAAATGATTTCAGTCTTCAAGCATCCACAGATGCGGATCATGCCGGATGCAAACTTGATCGCAAGAGCACCTTAGGTGGATGTCAATTTCTAGGTGGAAGACTAATCAGCTGGTCTGCAAGGAAACATAATTGTGTATCATTGTCTACCAGATAAGCTGAATATGTGGCCGCAACCAGCTATTTTTCTCAAGTCTTATGGATGAAAACACAACTACAGGACTACGAATACAGAATGCTACAGATACCAATCTATTGTGACTCTGAAAGTGCCATAGCGATTTCTCATAATCCTATTCGACACTCCAGGACCAAGCATATTGAACTACGATATCAGTTCATCAAAGACCACATCCTGAATCATAACATTGAACTAATTTTTGTCCATACTCATGAAGAAATTGCTGACATATTCACAAAGGGACTTGACTCTACAAAACTCAACACTTTCTTACAAATGTTAGGAATGATGAATTCGGACCCATAATTATTTTTGAATTAAGAGTTACCGCAGAGTATCCTTGGTCTCCATTGCAGTCCTAGTTGAAGTTATTTATGTTAGATGATTTTGATATATATTATTGTCACACCCCGAAAACCGAAGGCGGAAACATTTTCGGGGTTGACTCCACGTTGAGTATCAAATCCAATGCACATAGTAAGTAAAGTAGAACAACCATTACATTACATATAGAAAAGTTTTACATTTGTTTCAAAAGTAAAGTTATATAGTTGTGATACATAGTATATAATAACAAAACGAACTGGTCTTCTGCGCACTCCAACCTGGAACAAAATGATCTTCGGGTACCTATTCTAACGCTGAACTAAGAACATAAGCGGTTTGAAAATCAGCATGACGCTGGTGAGTTCATATTTTCTTAATAAGGTTGGTTTTTGTTCTCAACATGTAAAGTAAAGTTGTACACTGAAAACACGTTTACTCTTGTGAAAATGTACAGTTATGTTATCTGATTTGTTATACTGTTCTGGTTACGTACCAATGTATCTCCAGGAAAGTGCCATACTTTCCTGATTGTGTTTTACCAATTGTAAAAGATGTAAAGTTATCCGGTTTGTTACACTTTTCCAGTTATGTAAACGTTTCTCCAGGAAAGCCCCATGCTTTCCTGAATGTTGGTTATCAATGTAAAAGATGTATTCTGAAAAACGTGGTTATGTTCAATGTTTCCCTAGGAAAGTCCCATACTTTCCTGAATGTTGGTTACCAATGTGAATGATGTATAGTGAAACTTGATTATCTTGTGAAATATATTAAGTTATTCATTATTACTATTAAGTAAATCTCTGTTATCCTAATTGCGAGTTCCATAACCATACGATAGACTAAATGTGGCAATAAGTAGTCCACATCACCTTATGACTTTCGTCACCCTTGAACCATTTCGGTTTGGCTGTAGCTAGCAGCCAGGTGTGGGGTAGTCAGCCCCATAAAGATCTATACACTCAAGTCATTCTCTCTAATCCCAGAGATTCTGGTTACGGGTGTAATCCTTCACTCGTGTATCTCTGTAGAGTGTTCGCCGAGAACGTGTCTCCAATAATACAGGAATAACAAATTTACTAGTAATAATATGATAATCCTCCACTCACGTATCTCTGTGGAGTGTTACCGAGGACAAGACAGTGTACAAGTCTTATGTTCATATGTTCTAATGTCATGCTTTTAACTGATAAAATGTGGACACCCATTTGTGAAATATATATAACATAACAGTTTATAAACCCATTTCATAAATAATATGTTTATGTGATCTGCATGTTCAAACGGTTATCAGTTGTATCAATCAGTGTTAAAAGCATATATAATGTGAAACACACACACGAAAACAAGTTTTGAGTACAAGAAACCCCTTGTACTTTGCTTGTGTTCCCCCCTGAAAATGGTGAAAAACAGTGAAAAAGGGTAGGGGTATGAACTCACCAGACGAGGAATTGCAACTGTTTCGGACACTAAGCGTTGATTCGGGGCTTGATTACTCGCAATGTCCCTATGTAAAATGAAATAATTTCCATATATATCTAATTAGATTTACAATCACTAATTAGATGGAACATTACACTCCAATGAGGTTAAATACCTCAAAACGAGTGTTTGGAGTTACCCGGGTGACATCTACGGACGTGTAATGGTACGAGGGACTTGGGATTTGAGTTTACTCCCCAAGAGTAAACATTTTAGGGAGTTTACTACCATAAACCCCATATACACATGAGTTCACGGCCGTGAACTCATGTTTGGGTGGTTTTGAGTGTTTAATGGCTTGTTTGGACATGGGGATTGTTGGAATGAATTTCTCAAATGCCTTGGAATGGATTAAATGGACTTATACCATCTTAAAGGGATTTCACGGCTGTAAACTTGGAGTTTACGGACGTAAACTCTCCCATGTACATGTATATTTATTTTAAGGCTCTTAGAACAATCACATGTGATTCTAGTTAATTTTCCAAGGCTTGGTATCACTTCAAGGCATCAAATAACACCTAATTAGGAGTTTATGGCCCATGAGTATGCTCTATGGCCATAAACTCTTATATGTGGTGTTTTGTTATGTTTAAGACCCGCAAACTATTTTTAGATGGTTCTAGGATTTACCACAAGGCTATTGGTTAAGTTTTAGGGCATTCTAACATGTCTAAAGGAGTTTACTCTCCATGTTTGAGGGGTTTACAGCCCAAGAACATACCTTGGCCATAAACTCATGTTTACCCCTCAAATCCATGATTAAGGAGATTCAAGTCCAAGTATACGGCCCAAGCATGCTCCTTGGCCGTAAAAACATGTTCCAGGTCCTAATTCATAGTTTAAACATAGATTTGAAGGTTAAAGAGGTTGAATAACAAGTTAGGAATGTTACCTCTTTGATTTGGAGCCTTAAATCTTTGTTTTGGACCTTGATTTGTTGGATGAGGAGAGAGGTTAGAGAGAGAGTAATTAAAGAAAGCCAAAAGCTTCAAATGGAAGCTTTGAACACTTTAAATAGTGTTCAGGAATTGGACACAATGGAATTCTACCCGATACCGGCGTTAGACGGGGCTTTTGGTCGCACCCGACCAAGTTGCCGTAACCCGATAGGGTTGATTTTAGAAATGTTTCAATCACTAGAATTGGGTGTTAGAATGATTTCTAATTGCATTAGGACACTCATTAAGTCATTTGAGATACATGAAATTAATGACTTAATTAAAAGACAAAATCGGAATTGGATTTGAAAACGACGATTGGTTGATTGAATTGGATTACAAATTGAGTTGAAAGAAGTGATATAGAATTTCGGGTTGTTACATTATCCCCCCGTTAGAGGGAATTTCGTCTCGAAATTCAAATTTATGATACAAGACAAGATACAAATCACGGATCTGGAAAGAGTTGCGGATACTTCTGTTTCATTGAGTCTTCCCGCTCCCAAGTGAACTCCGGTCCTCGCTTGGCATTCCAACGAACCTTCACTAATGGGATACGACTTTGTTTCATAAGTTTGAATTCTCGATCCATGATTTCGATCGGTTCCTCCACAAAGTTGAGGTTTTCATTGATATCGATCTCGTCTAAAGGAATCACTAGGGTTTCATCGGATAAGCACTTCTTGAGATTTGAAACATGGAAGACGGGATGGATGTTACTAAGCTCGTGAGGTAAACGAAGTTTATAGGCTACCGGACCAATCCTGGCGAGGATCTCGAAGGGTCCAATGTACCTCGGATAACGTTTCCCATGCTTTCCAAAGCGTACAGTGCCCTTCCAGGGAGAGACCTTCAACAGGACACGATCTCCAACCTGGAATTCTAATGGTTTCTGACGGTTATCAGCGTAACTCTTTTGATGATCCCGTGAAGCTTTCAATCGTTCCTGGATTTGGATGATTTTCTCAGTGGTTTCGTGGATGATTTCAGGACCAGTGAGAGCACTGTCGGGGACTCAACTCTTGGCTAACTTTGTCTCCCCCACCTCGGCCCAGCATAGAGAGGATCTGCACTTGTGACCATATAGGGCTTCAAACGGGGCAGCCCTAATGCTGGTGTGGTAACTGTTGTTGTACGAGAACTCGATCAAAGGTAGATGCATGTCCCAAGACTTTCCAAAATCAATGGCACATGCCCTAAGCATGTCCTCCAGGGTTTGGATTGTTCTCTCACTTTGTCCATCGGTCTGAGGATGATACGCTGTGCTCATGTCTAGTTTGGTTCCAAGGGCTTTCTGGAGAGACTGCCAGAATCTGGAAGTAAACCTGCTATCTCGATCAGAGATAATGGATGCAGGTACACCGTGCTGTCGGACTACCTCTTGGATGTAAATCCGCGCGAGTCTTTCCATCTTGTATGATTCTTTGATCGGAATGAAGTGCGCGGACTTTGTCAGACGATCGACAATTCCCCAAATGGTTTCGTACCCACTCGGACACTTGGGTAGTTTGGTGATGAAATCCATGGTAATCATCTCCGATTTCCATTCAGGTATCTCGGGCTGCTGGAGTAGACCCGAGGGTTTCTGGTGCTCAACTTTTACCTTGGCACAAGTCAGAGACTTGCCCACGAATGAAGCTATCTCAGCTTTCCTGTTTGGCCGCCAATATGGTTTCTTGAGATCCAAGTACATCTTGTCGGAGCCCAGGTGAACAGAGTATCTGGTTCTGTGCGCTTCCTCCATGACAATCTCCCTGAATCCTTCGGACTTTGGAATCCAGATCCGATCCAGGAAACAGTGGACTCCATCACCTCTGATCTCAAGTTTCTTTTCCATTCCTCATAAGGCTTCAATCGACACGTTCTCGGGTTTGAGGGCTTCTAACTGGGCTTCTTGGATTTGCATGGATAAGTTGGAATGGATGGTCGTCGTCTGGTTCTTCACTTTGCGGATTGAACTCTCCTTTCGGCTAAGGGCATCTGCTACCACATTGGCCTTGCCGGGATGGTAACGGATTTCACACTCATAATCACTGAGTAGTTCTACCCATCACCGTTGCCTCATGTTCAAGTCTTTCTGGTCAAAGATGTGTTGCAGGCTCTTGTAGTCAGTGAAGATCGTGCACTTGGTTCCATAGAGGTAATGCCTCCAAATCTTCAATGCAAAGACTACGGCTCCTAACTCCAAGTCGTGTGTGGTATAGTTGACCTCGTGTTGTCACACCCCCAAACCTGAACGGCGGAAACGTTCAGGGGCGGGCGGATGACTTCATGTGGTAACGTAACAATTGAATACATAGTAAAGAAAGCAATACAACCATCATATATATAATTGAAAGTTTACATTTGTCAAAAAGTACATGTTCAAAAACAATTACAATATGATGTCAAAATGTGAGATTTAAGTGGCGCTGCAGCGTCCCTTCTTCAAAAGCGTATTGTTACCTGTAGTTACTGAATCCCTGGGACATACAAGTAATTTTGAAAGAGTAGATCAGCATTTAAGCTGGTGAGTTTCATAAGTATTTAAATGACAATGTTGGTATGTAATGAAATGTTTTGTCCTTGTTTGTTTGTTTTCAGAAAATCCTATATTTTTTACTAGTATAAAAGTAGTCTTCTCTCAAGACCAAAGTTTGTTTCAAAAAATGTATGTAAGTGTAAAAATAACCAATATGTTTGAAAACCTCGTAAATCAATGTATTTTTAATACCTCATGTGAGTTTTATAACCATACTATTGACTCGGAATGCCTATACACAACGTTCTTCAGGCGTTGGAATGTTATGACGTTTGTCACCCCAAATGGTGGACTGTAGCTAACAATCAGGGCGCAGGTTGTCAAGCCCGTATAGATCTATACACAAACACCATGCTCCCCCTCCAAGGGATTCTGGTATATAATACAGGACTTGAAATGTGTACTCGAACGTACGCGAAGTTAATGTCTCACAAAACCGTGGTATAAAAACAGATTTACGTGTTAAAGTGTTCGTTTGTTCTTGTATATGAAAGTGACTTCTTGAAGATAGGATTCTATTGTAATATATTTTGTATACGAGAGTTCCCTATAAAGTTTATAAATCACATATGATTCTACTTAATAAAAGTGTATAATAATCTTTATATATAACACCCGATAGTAGTCGTGTGTTTTACTTGTATTTCCCCCCCTTAGAAAGCATATAAAAGCATTTAGAATAATTCAAAAGGGTTAATAAAGGGGTATGAACTCACTTGAAAGTTTGAAGATAGCAAGATGGAAAACCGGACAGAGTTTCGTCTCGGGAAACGGATTTTTATCGGGATTCTCGGGAATCTCGGGAGTAAAATCGACCTTCGGGACTTGAGCAAAATGATCAGGGCTTCGGGTTAGAATGGGCACGGAAATCGAGGCAATATCGTGAGAGAAATAAGAGAAATGGGGTACTCGTGCGTCACCTGTGACCGAGACCAAGGCCTTCGGGTACGCGGGGACGGACGGACCGAGACCAAGGCCTACGCTTAAGATGGGATGGATCGGGTAGGCTCGAATAGGGGCGACGTGGACGGACCGAGACCAAGGCCTTCGGGTACGCGGGACGTACGAGGTTACGCGGCGCGTAACTCGGATGAGGACGCTGACTCCTCCTTCGGATATTACCGGATTTTTGATTTAAATTTATATATAATTTATTTAATAAACTTCAAAAATTCATATCTTCTTCATACGAACTCCGCTTTCGATGGTCTTTATATCCACACGTAGCTGAGATTACGCTCTACAACTTTCGTTTAGATTCTGTCGGCAAATTCCGAAATTATTTTTATTATTTATTTTTAAAAGGGTCGTGTTTAAGGAATTTCTTCTAAAATTCATAACTTCTTTATCTGACGTCGGTTTTTGCCAGACTTTTACCGCTGAATTACCATTGTTGAGACCTTCGATTCCTGTTTAGGTCATTCCGGCAAAAAGTCGCTCGATCTCCGATTCGAGTTTTTAGTTGTCTGTTGGTAAGCCGAACTTGGAAAAATCTTAACTTCAATATACGAAGTCGGATTTGGGCGTTCTTTTTACGTACGATCATGGTTTAATGACATTTAAACATAGAAGGAATTTAAATAGAATCTTTTCGGACATTTTAGTATCAAAGTTAATTTTATTAACTCAAAAGTGGTTACAATACTTGACTTTTTAGGTCATTACAAAGAGTTGAAATATCGGGTTGTCACATGATCTCCTCGTTAGAGGAAATTTCGTCCCGAAATTTAAGGTAGTAAAGATACTAGTGAACATGAAAGAGATGAGGGTACTTTTGTTTCATCTGATCTTCGCGTTCCCATGTGAATTCAGGCCCCCGTTTGGCGTTCCAGCGAACCTTCACGATGGGATGCGACTTTGTTTTGCTTGTTTGACCTCTTGGTACATGATTTCTACTGGTTCTTCCACAAAGTTGAGGCTCTCGTTGATCTCGATCTCGTCGAGTGGAATAACAAGAGTCTCATTGGACATACACTTTTTCAAGTTTGAGACGTGGAAGGTTGGATGTATGTTACTAAGTTCACGCGGTAGGTTAAGCTTGTAAGCCACATGGCCGATTCTGGCAAGAATCTCGAAAGGCCCTATGTATCTTGGATTTAGTTTCCCACGCTTTCCAATGCGTATTAAACCCTTCCACGGTGAGACCTTTAATAAAACGTGGTCTCCTACCTGGAATTCCAAAGGTTTCCTCCTTTGGTCAGCGTAGCTTTTCTGTCGGTCTCTAGAGGCTTTCAATCATTCACGAATCTGAACGATCTTCTCTGTCGTTTCTCGTATGATTTCCGGACCGGTGAGAGTGCTTTCAGGAACTCTTCCTCTAGCTAACTGGGTATTGCCAACTTCAGTCCAGCATAGAGGGGATCTGCACTTTCGACCATAGAGGGCTTCAAACGGAGCAGCCTTTATGCTTATATGATAACTATTGTTGTATTAATGGATATCCCATGCCTTTCCAAAGTCAATCACACAGGCTCTTGGCATATCTTCTAATGTTTGTATCGTTCTCTCACTTTGCCCGTCTGTTTGTGGGTGGTAGGTTGTACTCATGTCTATACTAGTCCCCAGGGAACTTTGTAGTGACTGCCAGAATCTTGAAGTGAATCTACTATCTCTATCGGAGATAATGGATATCGGAACACCATGCAGTCGCACTACTTCCCTTAAATATGTTCTTGTAAGCTTTTCCATTTTGTCAGTCTCCTTGATGGGTAGGAAATGTGCGGATTTGGTCAATCTGTCAACGATGACCCATATGGTATCGAGTCCACTCGTCGTCTTGGGTAACTTGGTTATGAAGTCCATAGTAATCCGCTCCTATTTCCATTCTGGTATCTCCGGTTGTTGTAGTAATCCTGACGGTTTCTGATACTCGACCTTAACCTTAGCGCAAGTAAGGCATTTACTTACGAAGGTAGCAATTTCTGCTTTCATGTTAGGCCACCAGTACAGTTTCTTAAGATCCAGATACATTTTATCTGAACCTGGGTGAATGGAATATCTTGAGTTGTGTGCTTCGGTCATGACTACGTTTCTGAAACCACCATGTTTCGGGGTCCAGATTCGGTCCATGAGATAGTAGGCTCCGCCACCCTTGACTTCTAGATTCATTTCCATTCCTCGCAGGGATTGACCCGCCACATTTTCAGGTTGCAAAGCTTCCATTTGTGCCTCCTTAATTTGTGTGGATAAGTGGGAATGGATAGTCATAGTAAAAGATTTGACCCTCCGACCAGTGTATTCCTTTCGACTGAGGGCGTCAGCTACCAGGCTGGCCTTGCCTGGATGATAAAGAATTTCGCATTGTAGTCATTTAGTAACTGAACCAATCGTCATTGTTGCATGTTGAGTTCCTTCTGATCGAAAATGTGTTGAAGGCTCTTGTGATCGGTGAAAATAGTACTCTTTGTTCCGTATAAGTAGTGTCTCCAGATCTTCAGAGCGAATACCACTACTCCTAACTCAAGATCGTGTGTCGTATAGTTCACTTCGTGTGTCTTAAGCTGTCGGGAGGCATAAGCAATAACCTTCCCTCTCTACATAAGAACACAACCAAGTCCTTGATTTGACGCATCGCAATACACTACAAAGTCTTCTATCCCTTCGGGGAGGGATAGTATCGGTGCGGTGCACAAGGCCTGTTTTAGCGTCTGGAACGCCTTCTCTTGTTTTGCTTCCCAGTCAAAGGCCACGCCTTTCTGGGTTAATGTAGTAAGAGGTTTCACAATGCTAGAGAAGTTCTTTATGAATCTGCGATAGTAGCCAGCGAGACCTAGAAATTGACGAATTTCTGTAGGTGTCTTTAGTGCCGACCAGTTCTCAATGGCCTTAATTTTGGAGGGGTCCACGTGTATCCCTTCTTGCTAACAACGTGGCCTAAAAATTCGACTCTTCGAATCCAAAATTTGCATTTAGAGAACTTCGCATATAGTTTCTCCGTTCGCAGTGTTTCTAGGACTTTTCGTAGGTGCTGACTATGCTCTTCCTCACTTCGGGAGTAGACAGGTATATCATTGATAAAGACGATGACGAATTGATCCAAGTAAGGACGGCATACCCTATTCATTAGGTCTATAAATACTGCTGGTGCATTGGTTAATCCGAACGGCATCACTACAAATTCGTAGTGTCCATAACGAGTTCGGAAAGCTGTCTTTGGAATATCCCCTCTAAAACTCGTAATTGGTGATATCCGGATCGTAGATCTATCTTTGAGAAGTAGTTTGCTCCTTGAAGTTGATCGAATAGGTCGTTAATACGGGGTAGAGGATAACGGTTCTTGACAGTAAGTTTCTTCAGCTCTCTGTAGTCGATGCACATACGGAACGATCTGTCTTTCTTCTTTACAAACAAGACCGGTGCTCCCCAAGGTGAGAAAGTTGGTCTTATGAATCCTTTTTGAAGGAGTTCATTAAGTTGACTGGAAAGTTCCTGCATCTCTTCTGGTGCGAGACGATAAGGCGACTTCGCTACTAGGGTAGCCCCTGGAACTAAGTCGATTCTAAATTCGACTTGGCGTTGTGGTGGTAATCCTGGTAGTTCTTCTGGAAAGATATCGGGAAAGTCGCGTACTACTGAAATGTTCTTGATGTCCTTCAGTTCTTGACTTGTATCAACGATGTGCGCTAGGAATTCTCGACAATCCTTCCGCAAGCACTTTCGAGCTTGGATGCACGAAATGATGCGAAGGTTTGTACTTGATTTGTCGCCGTAGATAACTAATGTTTCGTTGTTAGGGAGATTAAGACGGACTGCTTTCTCAAAGCACATGATGTCGACGCGAAGAAGACTCAACCAATCCATGCCGACTATGACGTCGAAACTTTTAATTTGGACCGGCATGAGATTGATTGGAAAAGAATGGCCGTCTAAAGTTAAGGTACAGCCCATGTATATGCAGTTAGTGTTTTCGGTTTTTACATTGGCCATCTCTATAGTGAATGATTTTTCTAAGTTGCTAGGTTTAGGTTTAAGTGAATGAATAAAGTTTTGACTCACGAAGCTTCTCTCCGCTCCACTATCAAATAATATGCATGCATATGAATTATCGAGAAGGAACGTACCAGCAACTACAGTTGGGTCAGCTACAGCTTCGTCGTGGCCTATAGCCAAAACTCGTCCCACACCGCCGGTGCCTACTGCCTTAGGGCAGTTCCTCTTGTAGTGGCCTACCTCGCCACAACTGTAGCAAGTCTGGCCTACACCCGCACTAGGAACTTGAGTGATCGGCCTTGCGGGGTCCTTGCAGAAACGGGTGGTGTGTCCCTTTCTGTTGCAGTTGGCGCACTGCATTTCCCGACAAGGTCCATGGTGGTGGTAAGTACATTTGGTGCACTTTGGAAGGTTACCTACATAAGGCTTTGTTGGGTAGGTATTTGTAGGAGCTGTAGTAGGTACAGTGGCAGCATTCACTGAAACCAGTTGTTTCTTTACGGATTCTTGGGAAGACCCGCCCTTCCCTTTATTCCATACTCTCTTCCTGTTGTTGTTGTTGTTCTTTCCTTTCTGTGGTTCTGGTGCAGAAACGGTTGAGTTCTGATGACCTCCGTAGTCAATCAGAGATTGTGCCAGTTCCTTAGCACTTTCAAAGGTGTCAGGTTTGGAAGCTAACACGCTTGATCGTATTTGGGGCGTCAGTCCCCAGATGTACCTCTCTAATTTCTTGCTCTCGGGAGCAATCATATCTGGGCAAAGGATTGCCAGATCGCAGAATCTGTTGGTATAAGTTGCGATGTCGGTACCAACCATTCTGAGAGTCCAGAGTTTGTGTTCGAGCTTTTGAATCTCTCCCCGTGGGCAGTATTTTCTCATCATCATGGCTTTTAGTCTCTCCCGGCTTATGGAGTTTGCCACTATTAGGGTAAGCACTTTAACGTGGCCATTCCACCAAGTTAAAGCTCTATCAATAAGGGTGAAAGTTGCAAATTTGACTTTGTTGTGCTCGGGACAGGAGCAGATTTCAAAGACTGACTCCGTCCTTTCAATCCACTGTGTCAGGGCTATCACAACACCAGTTCCATAAAACATCTGGGGCTTGGCATTAGTAAAGTCCTTATAGGTGCATTCTCGGGGTGGTCCATGACTCTCGCCATGGTTGGATGGGTGTGTGCCAGATCCCGAGCCATTAGTACTCGAGTTATTGATCTGTGACATCGCAACTGCTACCGTTGCGGTGACTGCTGCTTGGAACATAACAGCATCAAATTGAGGTGGTGGAGGTGGTGGTGGTACAGGTGCTTCCCCATCGTTGCTTTGCCTTGGATTCCTACGCGGAGGCATCCTTCAACTATAGGTTGAAAAGGTAAAGATAAGAATTCCATAGAATAGAAAATTAATGTGTCTCATGAACTAAATTGCTATAGTTCAACAACAGATGCTAGTATGAGTCTTAAAATAGAAGAATGAAAGTTATTTGTAAGACTGAAAGTATGAAACAAGTATTTGGTTTCTCAAAGACTTTTCAAGGTTTGAACGAAATACTCAATGTAGTAATAATAGTGTCACTTATATTAATATAAAAGTTGATACAACGATCATGAAAATCTGACCCCTATAAGGGTCTCCGATTACAAAGTTCGAGAAATTTAAAGACTTTTAGCCGAGGTCCTAAGCTATAACAAAATTTGAGTCTTTGACAAGCACTACTTGCCACGTAGGTTGCGCTTGGAGCTTGACTCTGCATCTGATTTCTTCGACTCCATTTGACGCCTATCAAAAGCAGCTTGTTGTTCCCTTAGTTCAGCGAGGGCTGCAATCATTTGTGCTTGGAATGCCTCGGTTTAGAGTTGAGCATTGTCTTGTATCTTGTCCAGCCTACGGATGTCAGAAGTGTGAACCTGTACTTCCACGTTGACATCCCGGAGTCGGCTAGCTTGAACTCCGGACTGATAGGACTGATTGGCTAGCTTACCCACCATTACTGGGAGTGCCCGATCAGCCGAACCTCCGCCGCGGACATCATAGAAGTCTCGGCACATGCCGTAGGGAGGGCGTAAGTTTTGTTGTTGGCTCCAATGATGGAGGTGACTTCCCCAGACGGGAGTCGGTCCTTGAAAGTTCCTTACGAAGACAGGAGGTTGAACGGGTGGTGGATCGATCACTTCCGGCTCTGAGTCGATACCGGAGTAACATCCACTTCTATGGGTTCCTTGTCCTCTTCGGGATCATCTTCGACCCATCCTCCGTTGCCTTGGTTGGGAAAGTAGGGGTCACCGGGGTGGTGAAATCCAGCCATTTAACTGTACGAAAAATAGGGTTATAAGAATTGAATAAAGTTGAAACATGCAAAACATGTAAGTTAAACTAGTTTAGGTAGCAAATACTCCTATAGTATTTAAATTCTTGTGTTTGATTCTAGTAACGGTTTGGTAAGTTTTGACTTGTTGCTTACTAAGATCATTCCTCGATATACGTTGGTCCAATCTCGGGCAAATATAGTTGATCACGCGATATTTGTCCAAAATCTGATTACATATATCGAGTCTTAATCGTAGTGTCAACTTGTCTAAATACTTGTTGTATAGTTAGATATCATGAAAATAATATGTTGTATGCATGTAATTGTACTTAAATGAACGATCAATTTAAGTTAAACGTAACGCTGCTTAAGCGTAAAAAGAAAAATGTTTTGTCAGAGAGTATTAGTCCCTTAAGCATTTATAGTTTGTATATCTTATGTGGTTCGATATACTTAGTTCACTATAAACATTGCTCTTATACCAATCTGTCACACCCCCAAACCTGAACGGCGGAAACATTCGGGGGCGGATGACTTCATGTGGTAACGTAACAATTGAATACATAGTAAATAAAGTAATACAACCATCATATATATAATTGAAAGTTTACATTTGTCAACAAGTACATATTCAAAACCAATTACAATATGATGTCAAAATGTGAGATTTAAGTGGCGCTGCAACGTCCCTTCTTCAAAAGCGTATTGTTACCTATAGTTACTGAATCCCTGGGACATACAAGTAATTTTGAAAGACTAGATCAGCATTTAAGCTGGTGAGTTTCATAAGTATTTAAATGACAATGTTGGTATGTAATGAAATGTTTTGTCCTTGTTTGTTTGTTTTTAGAAAATCCTATATTTTCTACTAGTATAAAAGTAGTCTTCTCTCAAGACCAAAGTTTGTTTCCAAAAATGTATGTAAGTGTAAAAATAACCAATATGTTTGAAAACCTCGTAAATCAATGTATTTTTAATACCTCATGTGAGTTTTATAACCATACTATTGACTCGGAATGCCTATACACAACGTTCTTCAGGCGTTGGAATGTTATGACGTTTGTCACCCCAAATGGTGGACTGTAGCTAACAGTCAGGGCGCGGGTTGTCAAGCCCGTATAGATCTATACATAAACGCCATGCTCCCCCTCCAAGGGATTCTGGTATATAATACAGGACTTGAAATGTGTACTCGAACGTACGCGAAGTTAATGTCTCACAAAACCATGGTATAAAAACAGATTTACGTGTTAAAGTATTCGTTTGTAGTTGTATATGAAAGCGACTTCTTGAAAATCGCGTTTCTAGTATGTAAAAGTTAGCAATATCCTCGTAAAACTATACCTATTATAGCTTTCTAAAAGTGTGACTTGTTTGTTTAGAAATGCCTAGAAAAGGAATCACTTTTTATAAATGTATAGATTTTTGTAGAGCCTAAGATAGACAAGTATACATATAAGCTAAGAAAATGTTTAGTTTATACATGCATTACAACAATTTATATTTTTAAAGATAGGATTCTATTGTAATATATTTTGTATACAAGAGTTCCCTATAAAGTTTATAAATCACATATGATTCTACTTAATAAAAGTGTATAATAATCTTTATATATAACACCCGATAGTAGTCGTGTGTTTTACTTGTATTCCCCCCCCCCCCCCCCCCCCCTTAGAAAGAATATAAAAGCATTTAGAATAATTAAAATGGGTTAAAAAAAGGGGTATGAACTCACTTGAAAGTTTGAAGATAGCGAGATGGAAAACCGGATAGAGTTTCGTCTCGGGAAACGGATTTTTCTCGGGATTCTCGAGAATCTCGGGAGTAAAATCGACCTTCGGGACTTGAGCAAAATGACCAGAGCTTCGGGTTAGAACGGGCACGGAAATCGAGGCAATATCGTGAGAGAAATGAGAGAAATGGGGTGAATTTCCCAGAATCCTCGCATCTCTATTTAGAGTGGTCTGAGAAGCCTCGGTACGCGGGGCGTACTCGTGCGTCACCCGTGACCGAGTCCTCGACTGCTTCGCTTCGGATGGGATGGATCGGGTAGGCTCGAATAAGGGCGACGTGGACGGACCGAGACCAAGGCCTTCGGGTACGCGGGGTGTACGAGGTTACGCGGCGCGTAACTCGGATCAGGACGCTGACTCCTCCTTCGGATATTACCGGATTTTTGATTTAAATTTATATATAATTTATTTAATAAACTTCAAAAATTCATATCTTCTTCATACGAACTCCATTTTCGATGGTCTTTATATCCACACGTAGGTGAGACTACGCTCTACAACTTTCGTTTAGATTCCGTCGGAAAATTCCGAAATTATTTTTATTATTTATTTTTCAAAGGGTCGTGTTTAAGGAATTTCTTCTAAATTTCATAACTTCTTTATCTGACGTCGGTTTTTGCCAGACTTTTTACCGCTGAATTACCATGGTTGAGACCTTCGATTCCCGTTTAGTTCATTCCGGCAAAAAGTCGCTCGATCTCCGATTCGAGTTTTTAGTTGTCTGTTGCTAAGCCGAACTTGGAAAAATCTTAACTTCAATATACGAAGTCGGATTGGGGCGTTCTTTTTACGTACGATCATGGTTTAATGACATTTAAACATAGAAGGAATTTAAATAGAAACTTTTTGGACATTTTAGTATCAAAGTTAATTTTATTAACTCAAAAGTGGTTACAATACTTGACTTTTTAGGTCATTACAAAGAGTTGAAATATCGGGTTGTCACACATGTGCTTTCAACTGTCTAGAAGCATAAGCAATTACTTTTCCTCTTTGCATAAGCACACAGCCTAAGCCTTGATTAGACGCATCGTAGAAGACAACGAAGTCCTTTGTCCCTTCAGGTAGGGACAGAACAGACGTGCTGCACAAGGCTTTCTTCAACGTCTGGAATGCGGTTTCTTGCTTATCACTACAACAAAAGGGTACACCTTTCTGTGTTAGAGTGGTTAAGGGTTTGGCGATTCTGTAAAAGTTCTGGATAAATCTCCGATAATAGCCGACGAGACCCAAAAATTGTCGAATTTCTGTGGGTGTCTTTGGTGCCGACCAATTCTCTATCGCTTTAATCTTGGAAGGATCTACATGAATACCCTCCTCACTTACGACATTACCGAGGAAAGTTACCTTCCGAATCCAGAACTCACACTTGGAAAATTTCGCGTACAACTTCTCGGATCTAAGGGTTTCCAACACTAGCCTCAAGTGCTGTTTGTGATCTTCTTCGCTTCTGGAGTAGACAAGTATGTCATCAATGAATATAATGACAAACTTATCCAGATAAGGATGACACACCCGGTTCATCAGGTCCACGAACACTGCCGGTGTGTTGGTTAGACCGAAGGGCATCACTACGAACTCGTAGTGTCCATATCGAGTCTTGAAAGCTGTTTTGGACGCATCACTCTCATGAACTCGTAGCTGATGGTACCCTGACCGAAGGTCTATCTTGGAGAAGTAACTGGCTCCTTGGAGTTGATCGAAGAGGTCATCTATTCACGGAAGAGGATATCGGTTTATGACGGTCAACTTGTTCAGCTCACGATAATCGATACACATCCGAAAGGATCCATATTTCTTCTTGACAAACAATATCGGAGCTCCCCAGGGTGAGGAACTCGGTCTAATGAATCCTTTACTGAGCAACTCATTGAGTTGACTGGATAACTCCTGCATTTCTGCCAGAGCTAAGCGATACGGAGACTTCGCTACAAGGGTAGCTCCAAGAATTAGTTCAATACGGAACTCGACCTGACGCTCGGGAGGAATTCCTGGAAGCTCTTCGGGAAACACATCAGGAAAGTTACAGACTTCGGGGATGCTCGCGAGGTCTTTAACTTCCTGCTTCTCGTTGATTACATGGGCCAAGAATGCAATGCACTCTTTTCGCGGGAGCATTTGAGCTTTGATGCTGGAAATGATATGAAGGTTGGAACTGAGTTTATCGCCATAGATTACGAGAGTTTGACCCGTGGGAAGGTTGAGACGGATGGCTTTTTCGAAACAAAGGATATCTGCATGATTGGGGCTCAACCAATCCATGCCAATGATGACATCCAAGCTCTTTATGGATAACGACATGAGATCGATAGGAAACAAATGGTCGTTCAGGGTAAGGGTACAACCTACGAATACCTCGCTAGCGCTTTCTTTCTCACCATTAGCCATCTCGACGGTAAATGTTTCAGTTAAAGTTTGGGGATTATGTTTTAGGTTATGTTTGAATGCATGACTAACAAAGCTTCTTTCAGCACCCGAATCGAAAAGAATACTAGCATATGAGTTGTCGAGAAGGAACGTACCTGAGACAACCGTGGGATCGGCGACCGCTTCCTCCCGTTCTATGGCTAGGACTCTCCTGGTGTTATCGGCTGTAGACTTGTTGGGGCAGTTCCTTTTAAAGTGCCCAACTTCACCAGATTTGTAGCAATCTTGACCAACACCTGCTCCCGAAGGTTGATTGGCCGATTCGGCCGGAGCTTTGCAGAATCGGACGGTGTGCCCTTTCTTACCACAATTGGTACATGATAGTTCTCGGTAAGGGCCAGGGTTGTGGTGATACTTGCACTTGTCACAGAGGGGAAGATTACCAGCATACTGGCTGGTAGGAGTTGGAGCTGTCGATCCCACAACAAAAGCAGTAGCAACGGGGGTAGTAGCAGCATGGACTGCTACAGTTTGCTGTCTCTTGGAGGATCCTTGGGAAGATTAACCCTTATTCTTCTTCCAGAACTTTCTCTTCTCGCCACTGCTTTTAGTCGGCTCAGAAGCGGTGGTGGTTTCCTCGACATCATCACTATGATCAATTAGGGTTTGGGCTAAAGTCTCGGCACTAGCATAGGTATCCGGACGAGCAGCTAAGACATGACCCTTTGTTGGTTGAGTTAACCCCCAAATGAAGCTCTCGGTCTTTTTACTTTCAGGAGTGACTAGTCCTGGGCAGAGAAGTGCGAGATCATCAAATCGGGAGGTG
The DNA here is from genome assembly GCF_002870075.4 of Lactuca sativa. Taxonomy (NCBI): domain Eukaryota; kingdom Viridiplantae; phylum Streptophyta; class Magnoliopsida; order Asterales; family Asteraceae; genus Lactuca; species Lactuca sativa. The sequence continues at coordinate 30,270,437 of NC_056625.2, read as the reverse complement.
TATGCAGCAATGTCGGAAGCTTTCATCTTCAGGTTCCAAAGCTCGTGCTCTAGTTTCTGCATTTCACCATGGGTATAGTATTCGGCTATCAAGAGTTCTTTCATGGCTTCCCAGCCCATGGCGTTGGCTACGGGTAGGGTCAGAGATTTGACTCGGCCATTCCACCAAGTCAAGGCTTTATCAATGAAGGTATAAGCTGTGAACTTGACCTTATCAGATTCCGCACAGGCACAGATTTCAAAAATGGAAGGGTGTTGGTTTTATATTCATGAAATCCTTATAGGAACCCTCCTTTCGGTGTCCCTGATTACTTTCTTGATCCTGAGTTTAAGTACCACTTCCTGAACCACCGGAACCATGGGTGTTTAATTGGGACATAGGAGCTACCACCGCGGCAGTAACAGCTGCCTGAAATACCACGGGGTCAATTTCAGGAGGAGGTGGTGGCCGAGGGTTGTTGGTCTTTGAGCTGGGTCTCTTTCTGGGAGGCATCTTGATCTAATAAGATCAAGAAAGAGAGGATGATAAGTCCTCTAAATTGAATCGAGAGATATGACAAATATTTATTCCGAATAAGCGATAAAGCAGAAAAGAGTTATCAAAGCAAGTAAACTATCGCTAATGGAATGATCAAGGATCTATACGTGAACGAGGATTTCTACAAAGAACTGGCTCGAGAAATACTCCCATAGTATTTCATGATTCGTTACTACACTGGATCGGTGTTTGTGGTATTAGGGTAAGTTTTAGGCATACCGCATACCACAGTCACTCCCAAACACATGTTGGCCGTGTCTCGAATGAATATAGTTGGCCAGGCTATATTGATCCTAGACACAACTACATAACTGCCTAGGTTTAACCACAGTACACAGCACCCATTTACTTATGTTTTGTTCTACTTGTATTTACGGATCTCGACGGCTCGGTATACTTATATACTTTTGAAAATACTTATAGTTTGAAGATACTTTTATTTCAGAGCACTTAGGCCCTTTAGTGTTTATAGTTTTATACCATGTAAGGTTTGGTATACTTTATTCACTATAAACAAGGGCTCTGATACCAATATGTCACACCCCGAAAACCGAAGGCGGAAACATAAACGGGGTTGACTCCACGTTGAGTATCAAATCCAATGCACATAGTAAGTAAAGTAGAATAACCATTACATTACATATAGAAAAGTTTTACACTTGTTTCAAAAGTAAAGTTATACAGTTTTGATACATAGTATATAATAACAAAACGAACTGGTCTTCTGCACACTCCAACCTGGAACAAAATGATCTTCGGGTACCTGTTCTAACGCTGACCTGAGAACACAAGCAGTTTGAAAATCAGCATGATGATGGTGAGTTCATATTTTCTTAATAAGGTTGGTTTTTGTTCTCAACATGTAAAGTAAAGTTGTACACTGAAAACACGTTTACTCTTGTGAAAATGTACAGTTATGTTATCTGATTTGTTATACTGTTCTGGTTACGTACCAATGTATCTCCAGGAGAGTCCCATACTTTCCTGATTGTGTTTTACCAATTGTAAAAGATGTAAAGTTATCCGGTTTGTTACACTTTTCCAGTTATGTAAACATTTCTCCAGGAAAGCCAAATGTTTTCCTGAATGTTGGTTATCAATGTAAAAGATGTATTCTGAAAAACGTGGTTATGTTCAATGTTTCCGCAGGAAAGTCCCATACTTTCCTGAATGTTGGTTACCAATGTGAATGATGTATACTGAAACTTGATTATCTTGTGTAATATATTAACTTATTCATTATTACTATTAAGTAAATCTCTGTTATCCTAATTGCGAGTTCCATAACCATATGATAGACTAAATGTGGCAATAAGTAGTCCACATCACCTTATGACTTTCATCACCCTTGAACCATTTGGGTTCGACTGTAGCTAGCAGCCAGGTGTGGGGTAGTCAGCCCCGTATAGATCTATACACTCAAGTCACGCTCTCTAATCCTAGAGATTCTGGTTACGGGTGTAGTCCTTCACTGGCGTATCTCTGTGGAGTGTTCGCCGAGGACGTGTCTCCAATAATACAAGAATAACAGATTTACTAGTAATAATATGATAATCCTCCACTCACGTATCTCCGTGGAGTGTTACCGAGGACAAGATAGTGTACAAGTGTTATGTTCATATGTTCTAATGTCATGCTTTTAACTGATAAAATGTGACACGAAAACAAGTTTTGAGTACAAGAAACCCCTTGTACTTTGCTTGTGTTCCCCCCTGAAAACGGTGAAAAACAGTGAAAAAGGGTAGGGGCATGAACTCACCAGACGAGGAATTGCGACTGTTTCGGACACTAAGCGTTGGTTTGGGGCTTGATTACTCACAATGTCCCTATGTAAAATGAAATAATGTCCATATATATCTAATTAGATTTACAATCACTAATTAGATGGAACATTACACTCTAATGAGGTTAAATACCTCAAAACGAGTGTTTGGAGTTACTCGGGTGACATCTACGGACGTGTAATGGTACGAGGGACTTGGGATTTGAGTTTACTCCCCAAGAGTAAACTTTAGGGAGTTTACTGCCATAAAACCCATACACACATGAGTTCACGGCCGTGAACTCGTGTTTGGGTGGTTTTGAGTGTTTAATGGCTTGTTTGAACATGGGGATTGTTGGAATGAATTTCTCAAATGCCTTGGAATGGATTAAATGGACTTATACCATCTTAAAGGGAGTTCACGGCTATAAACTTGGAGTTTATGACTGTAAACTCTCCCATGTACATGTATATTTATTTTAAGGCTCATAGAACAATCACATGTGATTCTAGTTAATTTTCCAAGGCTTGGTATCACTTCAAGGCATCAAATAACACCTAATTAGGAGTTTACGGCCCATGAGTATGCTCTATGGTCTTAAACTCTTATATGTGGTGTTTTGTTACGTTTAAGACCCCCAAACTATTTTTAGATGGTTCTAGGATTTACCAGAAGGCTATTGGTTAAGTTTTAGGGCATTCTAACATGTCTAAAGCAGTTTACTCTCCATGTTTGAGGGGTTTACGGCCCAAGAACATACCTTGACCGTAATCTCATGTTTACCCCTCAAAATCCATGATTAAGGTGTTTCAAGTCCGAGTATACAAGCCTCAAGGTCGTATCTAAGTCCCAACAATGATTTGGAAGGGTTAAATTGCATAAAAACCCCATTTTTATGTGTTTACGGCCCAAGCATGCTCCTTGGCTGTAAACACATGTTCCAGGTCCTAATTCATAGTTAAAACATAGATTTGAAGGTTAAAGAGGTTGAATAACAAGTTAGGAATGTTAGCTCTTTGATTTGGAGCCTTAAATCTTTGTTTTGGACCTTGATTTGTTGGATGAGGAGAGAGGTTAGAGAGAGAGAGAGTAATGAACGAAAGCCAAAAGCTTCAAATGGAAGCTTTGAACACTTTAAATAGTGTTCAAGAATTGGACACGGCGGAATTCTACCCGATACCGGCGTTAGACGGGGCTTTTGGTCGCACCCAACCAAGTTGCCGTAACCCGATAGGGTTGATTTTAGAAATGTCTCAATCACTAGAATGGGGTGTTAGAATGATTTCTAATTGAATTAGGACACCCATTAAGTCATTTTAGATACATGAAATTAATGACTTAATTAAACGGCGAAATCGGAATCGGATTTGAAAACAACGATTGGTTGATTGAATTGGATTACAAATTGAGTTGCATGAAGTGATACATAATTTCGGGTTGTTACAACTATGTACCGCAACCATATATCGTAATTATACTTCACTGGTCTTTATTGTTTGTTATTACTAATCTTTGTTCAAGTGTTCCTATCAGTTCATCTACCGCAGTCATCCATCCGCAATAAAGATTCAATCCGCAGTCACTTTAATTGATTTTCAGACTGTTACATTTTTTTGAAAATCATAAAAAAATGGTGTTCTATTTAATGGTCCTTCATTAAATAGATAAAACATTAAAGAAAACATTCTTTGTGCATCTATCTCATTCATTTTAATAAACCTCGTGTTAGACCTATTTTAGGTATGATAACAAAAAGAAAGATTTTCGAAATCAAATCCTTTTTAATCTGTCTCTTCCTATTACCCTAAAACATCAAATCCGTTACAACTTCCCTTTACCCAACGGATTGATCTCATCCTCACCACACGTTCTCCAGACGTGGTCATAAATTTGACATTTCATTAAATGCAAACCTTGTTGGTAAATCTCAAAATACAGATTTAATCTTTTCTTAATCTATAGTTGAGATTAATGCTCTTAATTCGAAATAAACACCCAAACGTTTTACCCAAATTAACTTAGGGCAAAAACGTTTCCCTCTCCCTTAAGCGACTATAAAACCCCTTTCTTCTCCCTAAAGAAAAGTTTACGCTCTCTAAACCATAAACCTTTCTCTTGCACTCTGCTTTCCTTCCTTCAAAGCTTCTTCGTAAACTCAACAATGGTGAAATCAGGTGTATCCAAGTGTGCTTTTTCAGCCTATCGACCGCTCGAGAATCTCCAAGAAGTGCATTATAACCTAGTCAACTATTCTTTGGTTATTCTGACCAAAGATAAATTTCTCACTGCCATTAACCTTCTTGTTCATCCATCTATCAATATCTTTACTCCATCAATGGCAGACATACCTTCTACGCTCTACCAAATGGGATATCTGAAGAAAATCAAAGCAATTGGGGAATTCAAGAACAACCAATTGCCTGCGGTCTGGCAATTCGTTTGTCATTTCATTATCCGCAGTCTATCCGGCAGAACCGGAGGCACATACAACATGGGACTCAAGCTCCTAGAACTCGTATGGAGCATCTTCACAGGTCATGACGTCAACTACGGTTAGATTCTATGGGATGATTTTCTATAATACATTCTAAAAGAAAGCCCAAGAGAGAACCCTACCGAACTCACTTTTGCAAGATTTTGGTCTCTCTGCATCTCAGACGTTCATGCGGATGCAGGAATCAGCATGGGCAACGACATCAACTTCTTTGTTACCAAGTATCTTAAAAGGTACAATCCCTAATCTGATCAGACTGTTTTTGGACAAATTAGAAGACTACCAACCCATATTCTTTCTACCCTCGGTCTTGAGACTGCTGATGTCTCAGATCACATTGAGGCTACGGAAGGTATTGCCCCATTGTAACGCCCGTGTTTCTGGGATTGCCATTTTTAGCAATTTAATAGTCTAGGTTAGCCATTGTAACCCCAATTTGAAGTAATAAAATGTATTATTTGTGAATTTTTGAATTATGTGAGTTATGTGTTTATTTGCTTAATTATGTGATGTAATTAAATTAAGAATAAAATAAGAGTCAAAATTAAAGTATTAGATATGCCCGATATCTTTGCTTAAAGATGTAGTGGTTGAAACAAGGATTCCGGAGATATAAGGAATGCCAAAATCCAAGTTATAACGAAGAAGTTATGACCTGTCGAAGTTTCGCGACAGAACCAGCACGACGCCAAATGACGTAAAATATGAATTTAAGATAGAGCGATATTTAGCCTAAGCGATCTAAACGAAAGTCGTAGATTTCGTTAAACCGAGAACGTGCATAAAAGGAACGCCCAAATCTGACTTCGTATGAGGAAGTTAGGATTTTTCTAAGTTTCGACTTAGCTGTATGCAGCCCGAATACTCGATTTGAGATCGAGCGGTTTTTAGCTGAAACAATCTAAATGAGAATCGAAGATCTCGTTGTTAGTAGCGAAACGATGAAAAGTTAGGCGAGAACGGACGTCAGACGAAGAAGTTATGAATTTATAACGAAGTTGTTCTGTCCCGGCCTTCTAAAAATAAATAATAAAAATAAAAGTCAAAATTAGCCGATGGGGTCTAAATAAAAGTTGTAGAGTATGGTCTGACCTTCGCGTGGATATAAAGAACGTTGAAAACGGAGCTCGTATGCGAAAGTTACGCAATTTAGAAGTTCGACGAGTCAATTACGCCCCGCGTAATTGAGTACGCCCCGCGTACTCAGTCGGATGCAAGTTGCCTGACCAATACTCGAGTGCCACAGATCGACGCATGCAGTGACGTCAAAGTACGCCCCGCGTAACCGAGTACGCCCTGCGTAATTTGAGATTACGCCCCGCGTAATCCCAGACCCTCAGCCTATAAATAGAACTCGAAATCAGCCATTTTCTCTTGTTCAAACTCTTCCCTCTCTCTAAATTTTGCCTCGATTTGCGTGCCAATCATATCTCAAAGCCCCGGTATCATTCCCGAGCCCCGAAGCAAGATCCGAAGCCCCAAGGATCCCGAAGAGCGTTATTCCCGAGCCGAAGCTCTGCCCGCGAGGAGTTCGATTTTGGTGAAAATCTTCCAGATCTATCGAAGTATACTACTTCTATAAGCCGTAGTGCTGTCGGATCATCTTCTGATCAAGTGAGTGTATAGTCCCTTTTCAATACGCAATATTATGAAGTATTTAATATAAAATACGTGCTACGTGTATATATTTTGTGGTTATATGTGTGAATGTATATTCACTCTCTTCTATCTCATAGATCTGATATATTCTCTATGAAATACGTGTTATGTGTGTATGCCTCATCTGTTATGTGGAATATGTATTGATTAAAGCATGCTATACAGGTTTTATAAATAATGTATAAAAATGTATATATTTTTATCTACTAATATGTTGGGTAGAACATGGGTAGATAATTGGTGTGAAATAAACAGATGAGAGGCCTCGGTGTTATTGGTGTTATTCTAGTCATTCACCAGAGTATGGATGACGACCACGGACTATTCTAGACTGTCCTGTGGAACACTAGCAGGCTCATTACCTGTAGGTGTTGTGAACGACGTGTTCACCGGTGTACTCTATCCCCCACATGGTTGCCTTTAGGACACTTATTGTTGAGGAAGCCCCTCTGCAGTAATGTCCGTCCCGATGAAAATCCTGAATATAAGTTCCTTATAATAGATGTTATTTTTAGGAACGTAAGGTGAGGATAACGGGAATGGGTAATCGGGTTTATTGTTGACTGTTGTAATTAAATATAATTATTGTGGGTTTGAAAACCCTATATGCTCACCAGGCTCCCAAGCCTGACCCACTCAGTTGATTTGTATTACAGGAAGTGGCGCAAGAGCTTAAGATGGGCGAATCATCAAGTTGTTTTGTTTACAAGTCTGTATATGTGTATATTTGTTGGACGACTTGTAATGTTATCGTTTATGCTTTGTGATCTGTATCAGAACATGACATCCCGACTTTTGATTATGAAATGAAATCATATTTCTATATGAAATGTTTTGATAAATATCTATTTTATCATGTTTTGTTTTTGGGAACAAATTCCGTATCTCTTTTAAAATCAAACGGATTTACTCTGAAAATGTTTAAAAAGCATAAATAAAATCGGTCTTTTCTGGCCGAGATTTTGGGGATGTCACAGTTGGTATCGGAGCATTAGTTTAAGCGAACTAGGAATTTGTAGGATTTCTAGACTTAAACTTAGTATGCTAAGTGGAGATTGTGAGATGTGTGTCTGATAAGTTTTAGACACGAGCACTAGTTTATTTTAGGAAGGTTGCCTAAAATGCTTTTATGTGCTAAATGTTATATGTTGCCATATATGATATTGTTTGTTCGGATCTACGGTTTGTTGCCAACCGGATCTGAAGGTTTATGTGTTTAGGATTCTAAGCGTATGTATACGATATTAGAACTAGCATGTAATCATTTGGAGTAATAAGGTGAAATTATTCGGTGTGTAGATCAAAAATGGTGAGAACAAGAAGCGCAGTTGGAAATGCTGATGAAAACAGGAATCAACCGCCTGTAATTCAACAAGTACCTGTCGTAGCTGATGCACCTGAGCCGATAACAATGGCTGGTGTACAAATGATGATTCAAATGATGTTGGATCGTCTGATGGAAGAAACAAGACGCCTGCTTAGGCAGAATCGTGAAGAACCGTCAATTCAAGCGGAAGAGCCCGAGGAGAATGGAGGGCAGTCTGAAGGAGAAAACTTTAGTGGAATCATTGGTCAAGACGAACAACCAGTGGTTAGACGCAATAACCAGTATGGAGGAAATGATGGTCGTGGGTGCAAGTATAAGGATTTCATGGCATCCAAACCACCATGTCTATCCGGAAGCCCGACGCCGGTGCAAGTTATGGACTGGGTCTCCGAAATGGAGACTATGTTTGAAAGTTGCGAATGCAGCAACAGGCAGAAGACCGCTCTTGCGATCCCTCTGCTAAAATCTGGGGTGTTGAGTTGGTGGAAGCTGTTAGCTGACTCTATGCCCAAGGGAGAAGCAAGCAAAATGTCTTGGGAAGACTTTGTGGAACAACTAAAAATGCAATACTGCTCCCAGCAGGGCCTTCTGGAAATCAGTAATGAGTTTCAGAATTTGAAGAAAGGGAAATTGAGCGTTACTGAATACACTGCAAGTTTCACAGAAAAGATGAAGTTTATCCCATATTTGGTGCCTACAGAACTCTCTAAGGTCAACAAGTTTGCCCTTGGACTACCAGCGGACTATGGTCCAATGGTTAAGCAAGCAACCACATTGAAAGCCGCCATCTGGGCTGCTAGAAATGTTGAGACCCAGATCAGGGAAAAAGGTCTGGAAAGGTCAGAGGTTGGCGAGAAAATGAAAATCGATGGATTTTCAGGGTCCAGCAAGAAAAGTAAATTCTCGAAGTATAGTTCGAGAGGAAGTGGAGGAAAGGTAGAGGCGAAATGGTGCGACAAGTGCAAGAAGAAGCATCATGGGAAGTGTGGCGAGGAAACCACATGCTTCAAATGTGGAAAGCTAGGGCATTATGCCAATGACTGCACCTTCACCAAGAATGTTTGTTATGGTTGTGGTGAGGAGGGGCACATCTCAAGGGATTGTCCGAAAAAGAAGGAAGCAGTAAGACCCAACATTCCGCCAAAGCCAAAGGCGAGAGCATTCCAGATGACACTGGAAGCTGCTAAAGATGAAACTGATGTCGCTTCAGGTACCTTTCTCGTTAACAAATTGCCTGCCCAAATTTTATTTGATTCTGGAGCCAACTACTCCTTTATATCGCATGAATTTGGTAGAAAACTAGCTTTGCCTGTTGATAGACTAGATAATGCTTTATTAGTCGAAGTTGCTAGTGGCAAGTTTGTACCTGTTAGCCATCGTATGAAAAACATCTTAATTGATCTGAATGGAAATAAGTTCCACGAGGAATTATTGCCTATCGAACTTAACGGTTTCGACATCGTTTTGGGAATGGATTGGCTTAGCGCCAACGATGCCGAAATTTTATGCAAGAAGAAAATAGTGAAAGTGAACCCGCCTGGGAAGGAATCATTTATGGTGTATGGAGATAAACGCAGAGTAAATTCTGGGATCATTTCTCTAATGAAAGCCAGAAAATGTTTGACCAAGGGGTGTACATCATACTTAGCATTCGTGATCGACGCTAAGAAGGAAAAGAAGGTGATGCAAAATATTCTTGTTGTGTGTGATTATCCGGAAGTATTTCCCGAAGATCTTCCTGGATTACCGCCCGATCGACAAGTAGAATTTCGTATCGACTTGTTGCCCGAAACAACGCCAATTGCAAAAGCACCTTATCGATTAGCACCAACGGAGATGAAGGAACTGATGATGCAACTTCAGGAGTTATTGGACAAAGGTTTCATTAGACCTAGTTCATCACCCTGGGGAGCTCCAGTGTTATTCGTAAAGAAGAAAGATGGAAGCATGAGGATGTGCATTGATTACCGAGAGATGAATAAGGCAACAATAAAGAATAGATATCCATTGCCAAGGATTGATGACCTATTCGATCAACTACAAGGTTCAAGTTATTTTTCAAAGATCGACCTGAGGTCAGGATATCATCAGCTAAAGGTAAGAGAGCAAAATATAGAGAAGACTGCATTCAGAACGCGATATGGACACTATGAGTTCTTGGTTATGTCGTTTGGACTGACCAATGCTCCAGCAGCATTCATGGATTTGATGAACAGAGTTTGTAATCCGTTCCTTGATAAATCTGTGATAGTGTTCATAGATGACATTCTGATTTATTCAAAAAGCCAAGAGGAGCATGGCAGACACTAACGAGAAGTGTTAGAAGTCTTGAAGAAGGAGAAGTTGTATGCGAAATTCTCCAAATGTGATTTCTGGATTCGTGAAGTCCAATTTTTGGGTCACGTGGTCAACCAAGAAGGGATAATGGTTGATCCAGTGAAGATCGAAGTTGTGATGAAGTGGGAACAACCGAAAAGTCCCACGGAGATCCGAAGCTTTTTAGGATTAGCCGGATACTACCGAAGATTTATCCAAGGCTTTTCTTCGATCGCTAGTCCATTAACAGCTTTGACCCACAAAGGAGCTACTTATGCTTGGAGTGATAAGCATAAAGAAGCATTCGAGAGACTAAAGAAGAAACTATGCGAGGCACCGATACTTTCTCTACCCGATGGGGTTGAAGACTTCGCTGTTTATAGCGATGCGTCTGGAGTTGGATTGGGTTGTGTTTTAACCCAAAGAGATAAGGTGATCGCATATGCATCTCGACAGCTGAAAGAGCATGAAAAGAACTACCCGACTCATTATTTAGAGTTGGCAGCGGTAGTTTTCGCACTGAAAATATGGAGGCATTACCTCTATGGCACGGAGTGCAAACTTTTCACTGATCATAAGAGTCTCCAATATCTCTTTAGTCAGAAAGAATTGAATATGAGGCAACGACGCTGGCTGGAATTACTTAAGGACTACGACTGTGAGATACTTTACCACCCCGGTAAGGCCAATATTGTTGCTGATGCTCTCAGTCGGAAGGTCAATCTTGAAAAGAAAAGGCCAAGAGCGTTGAGAATTGAAGTTGTCTCGACTATTTTGGAAAGTATAAAGAAAGCTCAAAGTGAAGCTTCTGAGAAAAATGACCGAAAGGAGGAACGTTTGGGCAAAACGTTGGTGTTCGGTGTAAACAGTCACGGACTGGAGGTGTTCCAAGATCGGATTTGGATACCTAAGACAGGAGGAGTCAGAGATCTTCTGATGGAAGAAGCTCACAAAATCATGTACTCGATTCATCCCGGTAGCACAAAAATGTATAGGGACCTGAAACCCTATTATTGGTGGCCGACGATGAAGCTCGACATCGCGAAGTATGTGGCCGAGTGTGTGACTTGTGCAAGAGTCAAGGCACAACATCAGAAACCATACGGGAGTTTAGAACCATTACCTGTGCCTATGGGTAAGTGGGAAGACATTGCTATGGATTTTGTCACTAAACTGCCCAGAACAAAAAGTGGTCACGCCATGATTTGGGTGGTCGTCGATCGATTCACTAAGAGTGCGCATTTCATAGTAGCAAAGGAGAAATGGACTATGGAAAAGCTTGCGAATTCTTACGTGAAGGAAATTGTGAGGCTTCACGGTGTTCCGTTAACAATTGTGTCGGATCGTGATAGTCGTTTCACCTCACGATTTTGGAAAAGTCTACAAGAGGAATTGGGTACCAAGTTGTGTTTAAGTACAGCTTACCATCCGCAGACTGATGGTCAGAGTGAAAGAACGATACAAACGCTTGAAGATATGCTGAGAGCGTGTACCTTGGAATTCCTAGGTAATTGGGATGAACATTTACCTTTGGTAGAATTTTCCTATAATAATAGTTTTCACTCGAGCATAAAGATGGCACCTTATCAAGCATTGTATGGACAGAAGTGTCGTACGCCGTCTTGTTGGCTTGAGGTTGGGGAAAAGCAGTTTATGGGACCGGAGATAGTCCATCAAACTGCAGAAAAGTTGAAAATAATTAGGGAAAGAATGTTAGCAGCTCAGGACCGTCAAAAGAGCTATGCTGACAAAAAGCGAAGACCGATGACTTTTGAAGTTGGAGATTCGGTTTTGCTTAAAGTCTCGTCGTGGAAGGGACTTATAAGATTTGGTAAAAGGGGAAAGTTAAGTCCAAGGTTTATTGGACCGTTTAAAGTTCTTCAGAGGATTGGGAACCAAGCTTACAAACTCGAACTACCAGAAGAATTGAATGGAATTCATAACACTTTTCATGTGTGTTACTTGAGGAAGTTCATGGGAGAAGTTCCCGACATAATTCCACTTTCGGAGTTGAGGATCGATGAGAACAAAAGGTTGATTGAGGAACCGGAGGCAATCGTTGACCGAAAGACTAAGAAATTGCGACGTAAGATGGTTGAGTTAGTGCTTGTCCAATGGAAACACACGAATGGGCCGAATCTCACCTGGGAGACGAAGAGTGACATGATGAGTCGCTATCCGCATTTGTTTGCTGGTGTGTGATTTCGGGGACGGAATCATTCTAAGGTGGAGAGAATTGTAACGCCCGTGTTTCTGGGATTGCCATTTTTAGCAATGTAATAGTCTAGGTTAGCCATTGTAACCCCAATTTTAAGTAATAAAATGTATTATTTGTGAATTTGTGAATTATGTGAGTTATGTTTTTATTTGCTTAATTATGTGATGTAATTAAATTAAGAATAAAATAAGAGTCAAAATTAAAGCATTAGATATGCCCGATATCTTTGCTTAAAGATGTAGTGGTTGAAACAAGGATTCCGGAGATATAAGGAATGCCAAAATCCAAGTTATAACGAAGAAGTTATGACCTGTCGAAGTTTCGCGACAGAACCAGCACGACGCCGAATGACGTAAAATATGAATTTAAGATAGAGCGATATTTAGCCTTAGCGATCTAAACGAAAGTCGTAGATTTCGTTAAACCGAGAGCGTGCATAAAAGGAACGCCCAAATCTGACTTCGTATGAGGAAGTTATGATTTTTCTAAGTTTCGACTTAGCGGTATGCAGCCCGAATACTCGATTTGAGATCGAGCGGTTTTTAGCTGAAACAATCTAAATGAGAATCGAAGATCTCATTGTTAGTAGCGAAACGATGAAAAGTTAGGCGAGAACGGACGTCAGACGAAGAAGTTATGAATTTATAACGAAGTTTTTCTGTCCCGGCCTTCTAAAAATAAATAATAAAAATAAATCAAAATTAGCCGATGTGGTCTAAATGAAAGTTGTAGAGTATGGTCTGACCTTCGCGTGGATATAAAGAACGTTGAAAACGGAGCTCGTATGCGAAAGTTACGCAATTTAGAAGTTCGACGAGTCAATTACGCCCCGCGTAATTGAGTACGCCCCGCGTACTCAGTCGGATGCAAGTTGCCTGACCAATACTCGAGTGCCACAGATCGACGCATGCAGTGACGTCAAAGTACGCCCCGCGTAACCGAGTACGCCCCGCGTACAGAGTACGCCCTGCGTAATTTGAGATTACGCCCCGCGTAATCCCAGACCCTCAGCCTATAAATAGAACTCGAAATCAGCCATTTTCTCTTGTTCAAACTCTTCCCTCTCTCTAAATTTTGCCTCGATTTGCATGCCAATCATATCCCGAAGCCCCGGTATCATTCCCGAGCCCCGAAGCAAGATCCGAAGCCCCGAGGATCTCGAAGAGCGTTATTCCCGAGCCAAAGCTCCGCCCGCGAGGAGTTCGATTTTGGTGAAAATCTTCCAGATCTATCGAAGTATACTACTTCTATAAGCCGTAGTGCTGTCGGATCATCTTCTGATCAAGTGAGTGTATAGTCCCTTTTCAATACGCAATATTATGAAGTATTTAATATAAAATACGTGCTACGTGTATATATTTTGTGGTTATATGTGTGAATGTATATTCACTCTCTTCTATCTCATAGATCTGATATATTCTCTATGAAATACGTGTTATGTGTGTATGCCTCATCTGTTATGTGGAATATGTATTGATTAAAGCATGCTATACAGGTTTTATAAATAATGTATAAAAATGTATATATTTTTATCTACTAATATGTTGGGTAGAACATAGGTAGATAATTGGTGTGAAATAAACAAATGAGAGGCCTCGGTGTTATTGGTGTTATTCTAGTCATTCAGCAGAATATGGATGACGACCACGGACTATTCTAGACTGTCCTGTGGAACACTAGCAGGCTCATTACCTGTAGGTGTTGTGAACGACGTGTTCACCGGTGTACTCTATCCCCCACATGGTTGCCTTTAGGACACTTATTGTTGAGGAAGCCCCTCTGCAGTAATGTCCGTCCCGATGAAAATCCTGAATATAAGTTCCTTATAATAGATGTTATTTTTAGGAACGTAAGGTGAGGATAACGGGAATGGGTAATCGGGTTTATTGTTGACTGTTGTAATTAAATATAATTATTGTGGGTTTGAAAACCCTATATGCTCACCAGGCTCCCAAGCCTGACCCACTCAGTTGATTTGTATTACAGGAAGTGGCACAAGAGCTTAAGATGGGCGAATCATCAAGTTGTTTTGTTTACAATTCTGTATATGTGTATATTTGTTGGACGACTTGTAATGTTATCGTTTATGCTTTGTGATCTGTATCGGAACATGACATCCCGACTTTTGATTATGAAATGAAATCATATTTCTATATGAAATGTTTTGATAAATATCTATCTTATCATGTTTTGTTTTTGGGAACAAATTCCGCATCTCTTTTAAAATCAAACGGATTTACTCTGAAAATGTTTAAAAAGCATAAATAAAATCGGTCTTTTCTGGCCGAGATTTTGGGGATGTCACACCCATACCTTCCTACCCCACCTCTTCAAAGCCCATCCGCAATCATTGACCCAGGTAGTACCGCAGTCCTATCTTCCACAACTTTTTCCAACATTTCATTATCCCAATGACGCAAGCAGCTAGTCTCCGCTCGTCAAGGCCCCCAAAACACCAAAAAGACAGGAACTCCCAAAAAGGATGCTTCCAAGCAAACCAATCCCTCCAACAAAAGGAAAATCACTCCACCTATGATAACACTAGTCGAACCAAGCAAACGTCCCTCCAGTAGTGATTCTAATAAGGATGATCAACCTATTACAATCCTCAAGAAACGAAAAACTGATCCCACAAGCCATATGTGTGACTGGACTGATACCTCAGCCTCTCAACAGGCTCCGGTAGTCCTTGGGATGGCCGCACATCCATTCGAAACAACCATCCTATACCACTCATGTGCAAGTGGTGGGTCTGATTCACCGCAACGTGGAGACTCCCCCTAGGTCAATCCCAAGAGGATGGATCAGGCTCCCGCCCTAAGGTCTATAGGGCTTCCCGTCTTCATTTCTTTTCCCCTGAGGAGTTGCGTTCCATTCTTTTGTCTGTCACCCAAACACTTCAAACACCATCCTAACCGCAAGGCGACTCTTCAGCCTCTGCCAGAACTGAGCCGAGGCCAGACTTGACTTTAGGTTAAGGAGACCAAGGAAGCTCAGGAAATCCTACTCTGCTTACATCAGTAACAGGTGGTTTAGGCACGGTGAGCACAATTGTGAAAGGATCCGTGAACCCGAGGGACACCTCGGTGCGATACCAAGGAATTAACGATATAGATCTGAATGACTCATGGAGTAAGTATCAATCATCCAATGAAGCCGAAGCCAAGAAATATGTCGCTTTCCATAGGGCATTCCAAGCAAGAAAGCAAGACAAACAAAGCAGCTTCAGCAGAAACAACAAGAAATTCAATCTGTAGCTAAGTATTCGGTAGACGCAATCAACAATGCCCATACCATAGCTACCTTCTGCAAGGTCAATGCCCTGATGGATAACATGGCTGATACCATCCACAAGGCTCAAGAGGCAACTGCTGATCAGACTCCTTCAAAGCCTCCTCCATCTCCAACTGCCAAAGACTCACTAGATGCAAGCACCGAATTCGAAGTTAGCTCTGCTCCCACCTTCGGTTTTGACGATGTTCATCTTCAAGAGGTCAATCATCGCAGTCCTTCGGATGATGACCTTATGATGTACATTGAAGAAGAGGAATCAAGTGGTTCTCAACACTCAACCTCTAAGTGTCACACCCCGAAACCGAGGGCGGAAACATTCCGGGGCGAAGGACGCCATGTAGTATCACAACCAATGTACATAGTAAGCGAAGTAAACATAACCATTACATTACATAAAAGTATTTACATTTGTTTGAAAGTAAAGTGTTACAGTTTTAAACATATACGTCATATAAACAAAAGCTAAGATGAGTCTTCTATACGCTCCGTCTTCTCCAGGAGATCACAGGGTACCTGTCTAATGTGAACCTGAGAATACAAGCAGTTTGAAAATCAGCATAAAGCTGGTGAGTTCATAAGCTGTTTGTTTATGTAAAAAGAACATGTTTCCTTTGGTTTTCTGAAAAGTTGTTATCCAAGAAAATCCCATATTTTTTTATAAGGACAGTTTAGTTAAAAATTCTGAATTCCGTTCGGTACAACAGTAGATAGTTTAATACGAAAAGCTATAGATTGAAAACCCTGGATTACGTATTGTGAGTCGTATAACCATGCTAATATGACCCGAGACCTCCTTGACATTCTTCAGGCATCGGACGATATCCAGAATTTGTCACCCCAGGCGTGCCTGCCTAACTGTAGCTACCAGTTAAGGTGTGGGATTGTCAGTCCCGAATAGATCTATTCACAAATTCCACGCTCTCCCTCCAGGAGACTCTGGTTATACTTTCGGGGAGGATTTACTGATAAACCGAAGGGTATATTGAAGAATAATCTCACAAGCTAGTATTAGATTATTCACGGTGTACTCGGTCGTTATCGAATTTCATAATCATTTTGAAACATAATAGTGGATAAATAATTGAATACAAAGAAATTATCTGGCTTGATACTTTACATTAACATAGATAAACTGAATCAGACATAGTTTACCTATTCACATTGCATGAAATCCGAACTCATAAAACAAGAATCAAAGATCCCAAATTGATCCTGTAATAATTTGATTGGTTTGATTGTTTCCTTCACTGTAATTGAAATCCATGTAATTATATTCAATAAAACATCCCTTATGCTCAGCATAATACAAAAGGGTAATGATACATAAAAGTTTGCCAGATATTTATAGAATTAGATCAGTTTTAAGTTTCGAAAACATTTATAATTTGCTTGTATTCCCCCCCCCCCCCCCCCCCTGAAAACATTGAAAACACACAGAAAAGGGCGTAGGGGTATGACCTCACCAGTCGAGGAATGTGTCGGTTTGGGTGCTAAACGTCAGTTCGGGGCTTGAAAACACGTGAGGTTCCTATGTAATATGAAGAGATACACATTTGTATCTAATTAGACCTTCAAATACTAATTAATTTAGAATATACACTCTGAGGCGCGAAAACACTTTAGATCAAGTGCTTAGAATGATTTGGGTTGCATCTAAGGGTGTGTAGGGCCTAGATAAGGAGTTTACTCTTCAAGAGTAAGCCCTTAGGAGATTTTACGGCCGTAAACTCATGGGTGGTGTGTTATTGGATGCTAAATGGTCTTACAATGCACAAGGGAAGGTTCTAGGGTTGATTCCATGGCATAGGAAGTGATTGGGACTTGAACTGACCTAGGAAAAGGAGTTTATGACTCTTCGGGAGTTTACTACCGTAAACACATGATTTTACGGTAGTAAACTCATGTTTGTCCATGAATCATGTGTTTTGGTGGTTGTAGGTTAAGCATACAAAGTTTTAGGTCCAATTCTAAGCCATACAAGGTGTTAAGGGAACTCTAACACCCTTTGGAGGAGCTTATGGTCTAAGAAGGGGTGTTTACGGTCCAAGAATGTTCTTGGGCCGTAAACTCAAGTGTGACTCATTTGTGTAAGTTTTGGTGCATCTCATGAAGGAATATAAAGTTCTATGCACTCATGGAGGCTCATAAAAGCTTTTGGAGGTGTTTAAGGGGGGAATTTAACACCTTAAAATGTGTTTATGGTCTATGAATGAGGTTTTACGATCCAAGCAAGTTCTTGGACCATAAACTCAAGTTTACCCCAGAAATGGGAAGGTTTTGGTGCTCTAAGTCCATTCCTGCAAGTCCAAAGGTCTTAACTAAGCACTAGAAGTGATTTGGAAGGGTTTTGGGGCTCAAAAACCCCATTTATAGGTGTTCACGGTTTAGGGAGGTTCCTAGACTGTAAACACAAGTTCTTGGTCCTATTTCATGATTTAAACATGAATTTGAAAGCCAAACATGTTATACTATGAGCTAGGATGGATTTCTTACCAAATTGGAGCTTGAAATGGATGATTTTGGATCAAAGTTGAGTTTTAGAGCGAGAGTAGTGAGAGAAAGTGTTTTAAGAGAGTGAAAAAGCTTCAAAATGTGGTCACTCAATCCCTTATATAGGGGTTGAGTTTATGGCCCGGAGGAAATCTACCCGATACTGACGTTAAACAAGGCTTATGGTCGTACTCGATTTAATTGTTTGTAACCCGACATAATAAAACTTAAAATTTTCCAAATAATAATTTGGGGTATTTTCATGTGTTGCTAACGGGTTTGAATACTCATGAGGTCATAATGAAAATCTCAAATTAAATAATCTAATTCAAGATGTAAACGAAACAAATCGATAAAGACAAGTTTTATTGATAAATACGGGTTACAGCGATGGAATAAACTTCGGGTTGTCACATTATCCCCCCGTTAGAGGGAATTTCGTCCCAAAATTCAAAATTAAGATACAAATAATGGACTTGGAAAGAGATGTGTATATTTCTGTTTCATCGAGTCTTCGCGCTCCCAAGTGAATTCGGGTCCCCGCTTGGCATTCCAGCGAACCTTCAATATCAGGATGCGGCTTTGTTTCGTACGTTTGATCTCTCGATCCATGATTTCGATGGGTTCTTCCAAGAAGTTCAGGTTCTCGTTGATCTCGATCTCATCAAGAGGGATTACCAGGGTTTCATCGGATAAGCACTTCTTAAGATTCGAGACGTGGAATACAGAATGGATGTTGCTAAGCTCTTGGGGTAATCGGAGTTTATAGGCTATAGGACCGATCCTAGCGAGGATCTCGAAGGGTCCTATATACCTCGGATTAAGTCTTCTGCGCTTTCCAAAGCATATCGCACCTTTCTAGGGCGAGACCTTCAACAGGACATGATCTCCGACCTAGAATTCCAGAGGTTTCCGTCGTTTATCGGCGTAACTCTTCTGTCGGTCTCGTGAGGCTTTCATTCATTCTCGAATTTGGATGATCTTTTTGGTGGTTTCACGAATGATTTCAGGACCAGTGAGAGCACTGTCGGGGACTCGACTCTTAGCTAGCTACGTGTCCCCTTCCTCCGCCCAGCACAGAGGGGATTTGCACTTGCGACTGTAGAGAGCTTCGAACGGGGTAGCCTTGATACTGGTTTGGTAACTGTTGTTATACGAGAACTCGATCAAAGGCAAATGTGTGTCCCACAACTTTCCGAAATCGATGACACATGATCTAAGCATGTCTTCAAGAATTGAGGTAAATTTGCTATCTCTATTGGAAATAATGGACACAGGTACACCATGCAGTCACACTATCTCTTGGATGTAGATTTATGTGATTCTTTTCATATTGACCGACTCTTTAATCGGAATGATGTGAGCGGATTTTGTAAAACGATCGAAAATTACCCAAATGGTATCGTACCCACTCGGACATTTGGGTAACTTGGTGATGAAATCCATGGTAATCATCTCCCATTTCCACTCGGGTATCTTGGGCTGTTGGAGCAGACCCGAGGGTTTCTGGTATTCAACTTTCACCTTGGCGCAAGTCAGACACTTGCTCACGGAGGTAGCGATCTCGGCTTTCATGTTTGGCCACCAATATAGTTTCTTGAGATCCAGGTAAATCTTATCCGAACCCGGGTGAACAGAGTATCTGGTCTTGTGTGCTTCCTCCATGACAACTTCCCTGAATCCTCCGAACATTGGGGTCCAGATTCGTACCATTAAACAGTAGACTCCATCACCTCTGATCTCAAGTTTGTTATTCATTCCCATCAAGGCTTCGATCGAACCATTCTCAGGTTTAAGGGCTTCCAACTGAGCTTCTCAGATTTTCATGGATAAGTGAGAATGGATGGTCATTGTCAATGTCCTCACCTTGCGGCTTGAACTTTCCTTTCGGCTAAGGGCATCTGCCACCACATTGGCCTTGCCGGGATGGTAGTGGATTTCGCACTCATAGTAACTGAGCAACTCTACCCATCGCCGCTGCCTCATGTTTAAGTCTTTCTGATTTAAGATGTGTTGTAGGCTTTTATGGTCAGTGAATATCGTGCACTTAGTTCCATAGAGATAATGTCTCCAAATCTTCAGTGCGAAGACCACTGCTCCTAACTCCAATTCATGAGTCGTATAGTTGACTTCGTGTGCCTTCAGCTATCTCGAGGCATAAACAATAATCTTTCCCTTTTGCATAAGTACACAACCTAAACCCTGGTTAGACGCATCGTAGTAGACAACGAAGTCCTCCGTCCCTTCGGGCAGGGACAGGATAGGTGCGGTGCACAAGTCTTGTTTTAACATTTGGAACGTAGTTTCTTGCTGTTCACTCCAACAAAAGGGTACACCTTTTTGTGTTAGAGTGGTTAAGGGTTTGGCGATTCTGGATAAATCTGCGGTAATACCCAGCGGGACCCAAGAATTGATTGATTTCTATGGGTGTCTTCGGTGCCGACCAATTCTCTATCACTTTGATCTTGGAAGGGTCCACGTGTATACCCTCCTCGCTAACCAAGTGGGAAAGTTACCTTCCAAATACAGAATTCACACTTGGAGAATTTTGCGTACAACTTTTCGGATATAAGGGTTTTCAACACTGACCTCAAGTATTGTTTGTGATCTTCTTCGCTTCTAGAGTAGACAAGTATGTCATCAATGAACACAGTGACGAACTTGTCCAGAAAAGGATGACACACCCGGTTCATTAGGTCCATGAATAGTGCTGGTGCGTTGGTTAGACCGAAGGGCATCACTACGAACTCGTAGTGTCCATACCGAGTCCTGAAAGCTGTTTTGGAAACATCACTCTCATGAACTCGTAGCTGATGGTACCCTGACCTAAGGTCTATCTTCAAAAAGTAGCTGGCTCCCTGAAGTTGATCGAAGAGGTCATCAATTCGAGGAAGATGATATCGGTTTTTAATGGTCAACTTATTCAGCTCACGGTAGTCGATATACATCCGGAAGGATCCATCTTTCTTCTTTACAAACAATACCGGAGCTCCCCATGGTGAGGAACTCGGTCTGATGAATCCTTTACTGAGTAGTTCATTAAGCTGACTGGATAACTCCTGCATTTCTGCTGGCGCTTATCAATACGGAGATTTGGCTATGGGGGTAGCTCCAGGAATTAGGTCGATGCGAAGCTCAACTTGATGTTCGGGAGGAATTCCCGGGAGCACTTCAGGAAAGACATCAGGAAAGTTACAAACTTCGGGGATGCTATCGAGGTCTTTAACATCCTGTTTTTCATTGATTACATGGGCTACGAATGCATGGCACTCCTTTCGCAGAAGCTTTTGAGCTTTGATGCAGGAAATGATGCGAAGATTGGAGCTAAGTTTATCGTCGTAGATCATGAGAGTCTGGCTAGAGGGAGATTGAGACGGATGGCTTTTTCATAACAAAGGATATCAGCATGATTGGGACTCAATCAATCCATGCCAATGATAACATCAAAGCTCTTTATGGAGACTAGCATAAGATCGATGGGAAAAGAATGGTCATTCAAGGTAAGGGTACAACCTATGAATATATCGCTAGCACGTTCTTTCTCACTGTTAGTCATCTCGACGGCAAATGTTTCGGTTAATGGTTGGGGATTATATTTAAGAAGGCATTTGAATGAATGGCCAACAAAACTACGTTCAACACCAGAATCGAAAAGGATCCTAGCATAAGAGTTGTCGAGAAGGAACGTACCCGAGACAACGGTGGGATCGTTGATTGCCTCCTCTCGTCCCAAAGCTAGGACTCTCCCAGTGTTGCCAGCTATTGTCGCTTTGGGGCAATTCCTCTTAAAATGTCTGACTTCACCACTCCGTAGCAGGCCTGACCGACACCTACTCCGGAAGTTTGATTGGTTGATTGGACTGGTTTTCTGCAGTTTCGAGAAAGGTGGCCCTTCATGCCACAGTTTTTGCAGACTCATTCATGACATGGCCCGGGAATACGATGATGATAGCTGCAATTGCTGCACCATGGAAGGCTACCAGTGTATCCACTGGTAGGAGTCTGAGCGGTGGATCCGACGGCAAAGACAGCAGCAGGGGAAGTAGCAGCATGGACTGCCTCAATTTGCTGCTTCTTAGAGGATCCTTGTGAACCTTGGGCCTTCCATTTGTTCCATAATTTCTTTTTACTACCACTACTACCTTTAATCGGTTCAGTAGTGGTGACCTCCTCATCGGGATTGTCTCCGTGATCAATCAGGGTTTGCGCCAGACATTTTAGCTGTCGAAAGTGTCAGGCTTTGTAGCCAAAACATTCCCTTTGGTTGGCTGGGTCAGCCCCGAGATATATCTTTCAATCTTTTTACTTTCCGGGGTAATCATTCTCGGATAGAGAAGCACTAGGTCTTTAAATCTGGAGGTGTAAGCGGCGATGTCGGAACCCTTCATCTTTAGTTTCTAAAGTTCATGCTCCAATTTCTGCATCTCGCCCCGCGGGCAGTACTCAGCAAGTAGAAGATCCTTCATGGCCTCCCAACCCATAGCATTGGCTATAGGTAGAGTTAAGGATTTGACTCGTCCATTCCACCAAGTCAAGGCTTTATTGGTGAACGTGAAGGCGGTGAACTTCACCTTATCAGTTTCAGAGCAGGCACATATTTCAAAAATAGATTCGATTTTCTCGAACCATCGAGTTAGGGTAATGACACCTCCAGTGCCATCGAAAGATGAGGGTTTCGTGTTCATAAAGTCTTTATAGGAACACTCCTTCCGGTGTCCCTGGCTACCTTCCTGGTTTTGGGGCTAAGTACCACCTCCTGGACCGCCTGAACCACCGGGGTTCATTTGTTACATAGCAACAGCCACATCAGCAGCAACGGCTGCTTGGAACATGGCGGGATCAAATTGAGGAGGAGGTGGTGGTGGAGGACGATTTTTGTTCTTTAAGTTGAGTCTCTTACTTGGAGGCATCTTGATCTAAAAAGATCAGGAAAGAGAGGATGGTAAGTCCTCTAAATTGAATCAAGAGATATGAAACAAGAGATGTCACATTATGACAGATATAGAATTTTATTAAGCGGTAAAGCAGGAAAGAGTTATCAAAGCATATAAACTATCGCTAAAGGAATGATCGAGGAGTAACGCTTGAGTGAGGATTTCTATAACGAAGTTGGCTCGAGAAAATACTCCCATAGTATTTTATGATTTGTTGCGACGATGGTTCATTGTTTGGGTATTGGGTAAGTTTTAGGCATGCTGCACACCACAGTCACTCCCAAGCACATGTTGGTCGTGTCTCGAATGAATATAGTTTATCAGGCTATATTGACCCTAGACACGACTACATAACTGCCCATGTTTAACCGCAGCGTACAACACCCAATTACTTATTTTTGTTCTACTCGAGGTTACGGTCTCTGAAGTTTAGGTATTTTGTATACTTTTGAAAAATACTTATATTTTAAAGTATACTTTTATTTCAGAGCACTTCGCCCCTTAGTGTTTATAGTCTTATACCATGTAAGGTTTGGTATACTTAGTTCACTATAAACAAGGGCTCTGATACCAATCTGTCACACCCCGAAACTGATGGCGGAAACATTTCGAGGCGGAGGACGTCATGTAGTATCACAACCAATGTATATAGTAAGCGAAGTAAACATAACCATTACATTACATAAAAGTATTTAATTTTTTTTGAAAGTAAAGTGTTACAGTTTTATACATAGACATCATATAAACAAAAGCTAAGACAAGTCTTCTATACGCTCCGTCTTCTCCAGGAGATCACGGGGTACCTGTCTAATGTGAACCTGAGAATACAAGCAGTTTGAAAATCAGCATAAAGCTGGTGAGTTCATAAGCTGTTTGTTTATGTAAAAAGAACATGTTTCCTTTGGTTTTCTGAAAATTTGTTATCCAAGAAAATCTCATATTTTCTTATAAAGACAGTTTAGTTAAAACTTCTGAATTCCGTTCGAAACAATGGTAGATAGTTTAATACGTAAAACTATAGATTGAAAACCCTGGATTACCATCCAGTACAACAGTAGGTAGTTTTAATCTATAAAACTATAGATTAAAGGAACATATAAAATCCGTGAACAAACTTATATTTAATACGTATTGTGAGTCGTATAACCATGCTAATATGACCCGAGACCTCCTTGAAGTTGTTCAGGTGTCGGACGATATCCAGAATTTGTCACCCGAGGCATGCCCACCTAATTGTAGCTAGCAGTTAAGGTGTGGGATTGTCATTCCCGAATAGATTTATTCACAAATTCCACGCTCTCCCTCCAGGAGACTCTGGTTATACTTCCGGGGAGGATTTACTGATAAACCGAAGGGTATATTGAAGACTAATCTCACAAGCTAGTATTAAATTATTCACGGTGTACTCGGTCGTTATTGAATTTCATAATCATTTCGAAACATAATAATGTGTAAATAATTGAATACAAGGAAATTATCTGGCTTGATACTTTACATTAACATAGATAAACTGAATCAGACAGAGTTTATCTATTGACATTGCATAAAATCCGAACTCATAAAACAAGAATCGAAGATCCCAAATTATTCCTATAATAATTTGATTGGTTTGATTGTTTCCTTCACTGTAATTGAAATCCATGTAAGTATATTCAATAAAACATCCCTTAGGCTCCGCATAATACAAAAGGATAAAGATACCTAAAACTTTGCCAGATATTTATAGAATTACATCAGTTTTAAGTTTCGAAAACATTTATAAGTTGCTTGTATTCTCCCCCTAAAGACATTGAAAAACACAAAAAATGGCGTAG
Source organism: Lactuca sativa (assembly GCF_002870075.4). NCBI lineage: Eukaryota > Viridiplantae > Streptophyta > Magnoliopsida > Asterales > Asteraceae > Lactuca > Lactuca sativa. Next base: position 30,245,591 of record NC_056625.2, on the reverse strand, counting down.
GGGTATGAACTCACCAGTCGAGGAATGTGTCTGTTTGGGTGCTTAACGTCAGTTCAGGGCTTGAAAACACGTGAGGTTCCTATGTAATATGAAGAGATACAGATTTGTATCTAATTAGACCTTCAAATACTAATTAATTAAGAATATACACTCCGAGGCATGAAAACACTTTATATCAAGTGCTTAGAATGATCCGGGTTGCATCTAAGGGTGTGTAGGGCCTAGATAAGGAGTTTACTCTTCAAGAGTAAGCCCTTAGGGGAGTTTACGGTCCAATGACCATATCCCCATGAGTTTACGGCTGTAAACTCATGGGAGATGTTTTCTTGGATGCTAAATGGTCTTACAATGCACAAGGGAAGGTTCTAGGGTTGATTTCATGGCTTAGGAAGTGATTGGGACTTGAATTGACCTAGGAAAAGGAGTTTACGGTTCTTGGGGAGTTTACTACCGTAAACACATGAGTTTACGGTAGTAAACTCATGTTTGTCAATGAATCATGTGTTTTGGTGGTTGTAGGTTAAGCATACAAAGTTCTAGGTCCAATTCTAAGCCATACAAGGTGTTAAGTGAACTTTAACACCCTTTGGAGGAGTTTATGGTCTAAGAAGGGGTGTTTATGGTCCAAGAATGTTTTTGGGCTGTAAACTCAAGTGTGACTCATTTGTGTATTTTTTGGTACATCTCATGATGGAATATGAGGTTCTATGCACTTATTGAGGCTCATAGAAGCTTTTGGAGGTGTTCAAGGGGAAATTTAACACCTTAAAAGGTGTTTATGGTCTATGAATGAGGCTTTACGGTCCAATCATGTTCTTGGACCGTAAACTCAAGTTTACCCCCTAAATGGGACGGTTTTTGTGCTCTAAGTCCATTCCTGCAAGTCCAAAGGTCTTAACTAAGCACTAGAAGTGATTTGGAAGGGTTTTGGGGCTCCAAAACCCCATTTATAGGTGTTCACGGTTTGGGGAGGTTCCTAGACCGTAAACACAAGTTCTTGGTCCTATTTCATGGTTTAAACACGAATTTGAAAGCCAAACATGTTATACTATGAGCTAGGATGGATTTCTTACCAAATTGGAGCTTGAAATGGATGATTTTGGATCAAAGTCGAGTTTTAGAGAGAGAGTAGTGAGAGAAAGTGTTTTAAGAGAGTGAAAAAGCTTCAAAATGTGGTCACTCAATCCCTTATAAAGGGGTTGAGTTTATGGCCCGGAGGAAATCTACCCGATACTGACGTTAAACGAGGCTTATGGTCGTACTCGATTTAATTGTTTGTAACGCGACAGAATAAAACTAAAAATTTTCCAAATAATAATTTGGGGTATTTTCATGTGTTTCTAACGGGTTTGAATACTCACGAGGTCATAATGAAAATCTCAAATTAAATAATCTAATTCAAGATGTAAACGAAACAAATCGATAAAGACAAGTTTTATTGATAAATACGGGTTACAACGATGGACTAAACTTTAGGTTGTCACACTAAGCCTAAGGAGAAGAAGACGAAGAAAAAGATGGCCGTATCAAGAAAAGAATTCCTCAATCTTCAATCCAAGTTTGACCAAATTCTGGTCGTGGTAAAGTCTACCCAACCACAATCTAAAGACAATCATGTGCCGCATTCCTTGATTGAAAGGATTGAACGACTGGAAACAAGGGAAATATTGGCTACTGAGAGAATTTATCTCAAGGTTGAAATGGGAATTAGGTCCCTTGATAACAACCGTCAAGCAGATCACAAGGAATTTACGGGTGTTGCGGAGTGCCTCATATCTGAGGTATTGGCAATCAAAGACAACCTGTAGGCAGCCATTGCGGACCAATCTACTCTGTCCCTGAAAATGATAGTTGAGACTCACACTGCATATGATTCCACTATTTCAATCCTCCATGCAACCATCAACAAACTCCAACGTTCCCTATCATCAAACTTCTATGGGCCCGAAATTCTCCAACTAACAAAGGAGATTCATTGGCTGCTCTTCAACACCACCATTCCTGACAATCAGCAACTGGTTGAGGTTCTCAAAGCCTATTTCCAGGAGGCGTGTGCTAAACTCGATGGCCTCAAACAATGGCTTGAGGAGTCTCCGAGTTTGAACTCCTCAAGAGGGGGAAGTGAAGAAGACCATCGAGAAGAAGACTATGAAGAAGATCATCATTCCAACAGTGCTTCTAAGAAAATCCCTTCACCGCAACATCAATCTCCTCCACATCAATCTCCACCACCGCAACAAAAAATCGTTCCTTCCCCTGAACGACCTAAAACTCCCCCCCCCCCATTTCAAGAATCTAGTGGATCACATGTCGTCTCCAAGCTCAAATGACTCCCCTGTCACTAAACAGAAGAAAGTTGACTGGAAAGCAGCTAAACTTGCAGAGCTTATATGGATAGCATGCGGTTTTGACACTGTGATGGATGAATCCTTGATAAATTCTTGGATCAATCCCCCCCGTAGACTTCAAGATGACGACCTGAAACTCCACCCCATTTCAAGAATCTAGTGGATCACATGTCTTCTCCAAGCTCAAATGACTCCCCTGTCACTAAACAGAAGAAAGATGACCGGAAAGAAGCTAAACTTGCAGAGCTTATATGGAGAGAATGCGGTTTTCACACTGCGATGGATGAATCCTTGATAAATTCCTGGATCAATCCCCACCGTAGACTTCAAGATGACGACTACAAACCATACCTCATGTATGCTGAAGCTCCTTCGGATGGCTACTGGGATGTTCCTATCTCCCCAAATGCTAAATACTTCATAGTATTTGAGTATTTTGATCGCAACCTTCCTGATCACAAAAGGACTGTCAATGGAGTTCGAGAGGCTTAATTGATTATATGCAAAGCATGCCTCTCCCATTGAGAAGATTTGGTCCAACGACAGACCATCAGCAGTCAAGAACTTCAAACCTTGAAAATTCATGAAGACTGACTTAGAGCAATACACACTCACTAGAAGGAATCAGGACTATGTCGACACCCAAGCTGACTTCTCTACATGAACCCAGAAGAAGTTTTCCTGATAGCAAAGGTGTTCCAGAACAAGTGTGAAAAGCATTCGAAGATGAAGATAGCACTTGAAAGGGCAAGTACTTACCTGAAAGAAACTATTTGTGACTTCGCAAACATCAATGCGGATATCCACCTAGTCATTGCCAAAAAGTTTGATCTACCTCCTCTTGATCCCGCACCAATGCCAACCGAAGGTTATGAAGAAAGATCCCTTGGTGCAATAAACTTTCCTGAACTTGGAGTCATCTTCAAAAAGAAAACTGATCAATTCAAGTACTTCATTTCCATAGCATCCATGAACCGCCTCACAAAGAAACAACTTGAAATCTGTCGAACCGCAATTGAAAAATCAAAACATACAACTGCCGAAATCAAATTCGAGATTTTAAGGAGGATCACTTGGTTAGAAAATGTTAGAAAGTTTTGGTGGATCCTGATCAAGTTCCTTAAACTTGATAAGTGAATAAATTTAGAGGTCACTTAGGGGGAAATTGTTGATACATGAAGTGACCCTCTTAATTTTGCCTACCGCAGCCTACAAGCATCCGCAGTCAAGCTTCCGTCATCAGCCACATCCAAAGTCATTTAAGCTACCGCAATCTTCTTTCTGTACTTAGTTTATTTTTATCTATCCTTCTGAAATACTCTCTATTGTCCAGCATGCCTTGCATGGCTACTCTTAGAGACTGAGTCACTTGTATTTTTTGAGTCTTTATAAATAGAGGAAAAACTTTATCAATCAATACAAATCTTTCTTTACTCATCTCTAAATCTGAATTATCTTCAAGTTATCTTTATGCATCTCATATCTTACTCTCTAAAATCCTCTCGAACATAATTGATCAATACTTCTCTTCGAAGCAAGTCATTCGTGACTTTATCACTAAGATTGATCTCACTCACTAACTTGGTTTGAATGCATTCCATGTTATGAATCAACTTATGTGCTTACTTGATATATCACATGTTGTCATTTATATTTCCTTACATTCCCGTAACTAATTATCTAACTATCTAACATATTAACTTATTATTGCTGAGCTTTTAGATCCTTTGAGATTAACTAATTATGTAACTATACTTGTTCTAACGTTTGCTCAAGTGTGTCTCAAGTTTCTCTCTCAACAATGGGATTAATGAAGGATGGTAATGGGTAGCATGTAGTTTGTCATAGATTAATGGATCGTGTGTGGTCAAACGAAACATTGATTAGGTGATAAATGACTTCGAGAGTACCAAGCTAATTTGCATGGTTATTCACACCTTGTTTGTGATCCTCAGTGACAAACTTGAAGGGCATAATCGAGATTAAACATGCCATTAAAAAAGCTCAATGAATCTCAAAGAATCTAGGAATTTGAATTCATTTAAAACCTAATGCTCTTTTTCTTTTTTCATTGTGGAAATTGGTAAATCGTCATTTACCTACTTTCAAATATCTTACAATTGGATTACGACATCCCTCTTCCGAATTTTAGAATATTGTGTTGGGTCCAAGCCTTAATATTTCAAATATCTTACAATTGGATTACAACATCTCTCCTTATAGATGTGTAGGTCAGACAATTATGGTCTGCCTTATCCTGTTGGAAAAAGCTTTCCACATGATCATGATATTCCACAATATCATACTTCACTTCCTCCACCTCCTCCAATAATTCTTCCTGAACTACATGTTCGTCGACTTCAAAATTTCAAGGTCACTTAAACTCTATTGGCAAGCAAAAACCAAGATGGAAGGTCTATGTGTGCACATGTGTAACAACCCGAAATTTCATATCACTACTTGTAACCCTTTTCGTAACTCATTTCAATAATCCAATCGCCATTTTCAAATTCGTTTCCGATTTAGCCATTTAATTATTTCATTAAATTGTAATTATCTAAAATGACTTAATGGATGTCCTAATTCATTTAGAAATCATTCTAACACCCCATTCTAGTGATCGGAACATTTCTAGAATCAACCATATCGGGTTTCGGCAACTTGGCCGGGTGCGACCAAAAGCCCCGTCTAAAGCCGGTATCGGGTAGAATTTCACCGTGTCCAAATCCTGAACACTATTTAAAGTGTTCTAAGCCTTCATTTGAAGCTTTTGCTTCATCTCACTACTCTCTATCTCTAACCTCTCTCCTCAATCAAAGACTCAAGGTCCAAAACATTGAATTAAGGCTCCAAATCTTTGAGGTAACATCGCCAACTTGTTGTTTAACCTCTTTGGCCTTCAAATTCGTGTTTAATTTATCATTTTGGACCTGGAACATGCGTTTACGACCAAGGAGCATGCTTGGGCCGTAAAAACATAAAAACATGGGTTTTTGAGCAATTTAACCCTTCCAAACCATCATTGGGACTTAGATATGACCTTAAGGCTTGCAAAACCGGACTTAGAACACCCTAGACATGGATTTTGAGGGACAAATAAGATTTTACGGCCAAGGAGCATGCTTGGGCCATAAACTCCTCATTCATGGGGAGGAAACTCATTTAATCATGTTAGAAAGCCATACAACTACACCAAAATCCCTGGAATAAATCCTAGAATCATCTAAAAATAGTTTGGGGACCTTAAACATGTTCATGGACCGTAAACTCCTTTATACACGTCAAATGATACCCTAAATTCATACCAAGGCTTGGAAAATTAGTTAGAATCACATATGATTAAGCTAAGACCATTAAATCACTTATTCAAGGAGAGTATAGTAGTTTATGGCCGTAAGCTCCATGCTAGGGCCGTAAACTCCCTTAAATGCTGTTATTGGTGATTTAAATTCCATCCCATGCCTTAGATAAAATTGTTCCAACTCTTCCCAAGTGATATTGACCATTTTAGCATCCTAAATCACCGAACCATGAGTTCACGGCCGAGAACTCTTGAAGAGTAAACTCAATTCTCAAGTCCCTCGTATCATTACTCGTCCGTAGATGTCACCCGGGTCACTCCAAACACTCGTTTTGAAGTGTGTTCGCTCATTGGAGTGTAATATCATATCTAATTAGAGTTTATAAATCTAATTAGATATATTTGTATACCATTTCGTATTACATAGGAACCTCGCTCGTATTCAAGCCTCGATTCGACGTTTAGCATCCTAGTCGTCACATTCCGCGTTCGGTGAGTTCATACCCCTACCCTTTTTCAATGGTTTTTAAATTTTTTCAGGGGGGAATACAAGCAAAATTACAAGAATATATTGTACTTAAATACATTATTTCATTTAAATGGTTTCATAATTCGTACATTTTTAAGAATTGAAAACCTATTAACAAACTGTTTTAACTTGCTAAGTTGTTGTTCAAACCGATTTTCAATTCTTATTATATACTGTTATGTTGTATACTTCACATTTGATTGTTCACACTTATATTGATATAAAACAACAAACATTTGTAATATCTGTAATAAAACACCTAGGCTCTAGTGTAAAAGGCAGACATCATTAGAAAACATAAAACATCAGTATTGTCCTTAATAAAAAACCTAGGCTCATAGAACATTTGTGATGTCCTTAATAAAACACCTTGGCTCGAGTGTAAAGGACATGCAACCTTAAAACTTAGTTAGTTATAGATACTACTTCCCTAGACGAGAAGTAAAGAGTAATCTTAAAGATTGGAGACACGTCCTCTTTAACATTTCCTTGGCACGAGAGATTGGAGGACTAACCCTATAACCAGAATCTCTAGGAGGGAGAACGTGACTTGAGTGTATACATCTATACGGGACTGACAATCCCGCACTTGACTGCTAGCTACAGCCGAACCGAAAGGTTCAAGGGTGACGAAAGTCATAAAAAGGATACTGGCCCTGGCCCGAGTCATATCTAGTCTGAGTATGGTTAAGGACTCGCAATCAGGATTATTAATACTTTACATTTAATTATTAGTTTTATGTATGTAATAAAAGTAATGTTCATTTAAGGATAGTTAGACTTTCAGGAGATTTCGTACACACACATTCAGGAAAACATGGGGTTTTCTTGGGGATAACATTGAACATAATCGGAACCGGTAACAGTTCGCACACACAGAATCGGTAACAGTTCACACACACACACATGTAGGAAAATATAGGATTTTCCTGAGTAATAGTAGTACGTAACTAGAAAAGTGTAACAAGTTAGATAACTAAACTTAACGAATCACAAGAACAATCATGGTTTTCAATCTATATTTTCATGTATATCAAACTATCTTGTATCTAGTACGGGATGTTAGTCCGATGGTTTTCAAACTACTTTCCATCTACAATTCACATATATCAAAGTATTTTATATCTAATTCGGGATAGTAATCCCACGATTCTCAATATATAGTTTTGTGTATTAAATTATACTCTGTGATATTCAAACGGTCTTGTATTTAAGAAAATATGGGATTTTCTTGGTGTGAAACATTTTCAGAAACGGAAAGGAAACTCGTATATTTTTCACAAAACAAAACCGCTTATGAACTCACCAGCTTTATGCTGATTTTCAAACCGCTTGTATTCTCAGGTTCGCATTAGATAGGTACCCGACGATCTCTTTTGGCGAAGACGGAGTGCGTAGAAGACTCGTCTCATTTTGTTCATATATACTATGTATCACATGTATAACATTACTTTTTGAAACAAATGTAAACTTTTCTATATGTAATGTAATGGTTGTTTTACTTTACTTACTATGTGCATTGGATTTGATACTCAATGTGGAGTCAACCCCGGAAATGTTTTCGCCTTCGGTTTTCGGGGTGTGACAGATTGGTATCAGAGCCCTTGTTTATAGTGAATAAAGTATACCAAACCTTACATGGTATAAAACTAAAAACATTAAGGGGCCTAAGTGCTCTGAACTAAAAGTATCCTTCAAAATATAAGTATTTTCAAAAGTATATAAGTATACCGAACCGTCGAGATCCGTAACTACAAGTAGAGAAAAACATAAGTAAATGGGTGTTGTGTACTGCGGTTAAACTTGGGTAGTTATGTAGTCGTGTCTAGGATCAATATAGCCTGGCCAACTATATTCATTCGAGACATGGCCAACATGTTCTTGGGAGTGACTGTGGTATGAGGCATGCCTAAAATTTACCCTAATACCACAAACATCGAACCAGCGTCGTAACGAATCATGAAATACTATGGGAGTATTTCTTGAGCCAATCCTTGGTAGAAATCCTCGTTCATGCATTGTTCTTTGATCATTCCCTTAGCGATAATTTTTCCTACTTTGATAGCTCATTCCTACTTTATCGCTTATTCAGCATATATCCGTCATATCTCTTGATTCAATTCAGAGGACTTATCATCCTATCTTCCTTGATCTTATTGTTGGAATAGTGTCTAAGGCTACAACTATATTAGGCAAGTATCTGACCCGGTTGTGCATGATCCTTTTGGGTTACCTTCACCATAGCAACTTGATAGGATGATTTATTAAGAGAGAATAAATATTATTAATATATTATGAGAATAATATAAAGAATAATAATATTGTTATTTGATTAATATAAGTCATAGAATTAATTGGAATTAATTTGGTGACTTAAAGAGATTAATTAAATAAGAGGGTATAAACTGTCAATTGTTTGATAGTTAAACTTTAGACTGTAAATCCTTGTGGATAGATGTTGGACGAATTCTAGAAGCTAAAGGATAGCTTAAATCATCCATTGCTTATCTAAGGAAAGGATTTGGATAGTTTTAAGAGAAGATTATCCAATTAGGGTTTAAGCTGTAACCCTTAAGGAGTCTACAAGTATAAATAGACCCTATGGCAAAGGGAAATCGGCACTTCATCTAAAGTATAGAACCCCTAGCCAATTTCCTCCCCTCTCCTCTCTCCCAAATCATCCTCCTTGCTATTGGGTGTTTGTAAGCCATTAGAGGAGTGACAATTGTGACTCTAGAGCTCCAAGACAACAAGATCAAACAAGGGATTCAAAGGTATGATTCTAGATCTATTTTAACATTGTTCTTATTCCTAATTAGTCATTAGAAGTCTTGGATTCAAAGCATGTTTAATTAGAAAGTCTAGATCCAAGCATTAGGGTTTTGCATGCGCACATAGGAAAGTTCTTATGGCTAAAACCCATCAGTGGTATCAGAGCCTAGCTTGGTTTTCATTAAATTGTTGCTTGTTTGTTTGAAACTTAACTGCAAAACTCGAATTTTGTGTTTCTGAGTCATGGACTCGGCGAGTCCCTTGGTGCACTCGACGAGTCCAAGCGTCAGGAAAGGCTAGATTCGGGATTTCTTCATGATTATCTTATGGAAACTTAACTTAATCAAATTAGATCAACCCTAATCCGATTTTTTTGATATATATGACTATAATCTTGATCTAATTAAAGATATTTACCAACTAATAAAATATTTAATTTCCTTATATGATAATTAATTAATTATTTTGATTATATTGGTAATTATCTTGAAAGAAATCTTGAATAAATCAAATATAGATAATTAGGAAATTAATTGTTAATTGAAATTATTTGTTATTTGATCCTCCATGTTTTAAATGTTTAAAACTTGTCCTCAAGTGTTGAAATTTATATTTGTAATTAAAAGTTTTAATTTAGACAACTTAAATTTCAAACCCTAGATTTTAAAAAGTTTAAAATACAACCCTATACTAATATAATATTACAAGCATAATATATATATATATATATATATATATATATATATATACATATATATATATATATATATATATATATATATATATATATATGTATAACTAAAATGCTAGTCTTACCGTTAGTAGGCCTCATTCACGAAGCCGATCTATATGGTGGGTATAAGGTTGCGGCCTATAAAATGGCGCTTAATGGGTGTACACTCACACCCACCGCTTGCTTGATCGGTGGAGGGTCGTTACCCGAACGGGTAGGATAGGGCAACCTCATCCTCTCATTAAAAGTATAATAAATAATACAAAGTAACTACACATTTTTTTAAAATTTCCCAATCTTAGTTACTTTAGGAAAAGTGAATTGATGCAATCCCATGAAATTACACTTTGCACCCTTGCTAAGAAGTTAGTGGAGCGTGTGTGGTTTACCGGCACACTAATTGGTTCTAAGCAAAGGTGGCAAAGGGTGATTCATTGTTTATCATAGTTCGATGGAGCGTGTATGGTTTACCGTCACATCGAATAGGTGATCGTTACAATGAAGGCACCATGTGAATTTGCATGGTAATTCACACCCGCTTTGTGATCCTCGGTATCCCAGTCACAAACAAGAGGGGCATATTGAGATTTAAACATGCCATTGAATAGTTTCAATGAATCTCATCCGAACCTAGGAATTCTCAATACATTTAGGACTAATAGTTAGGTTTTATGGTGGAGAATTAGTGAATCGTCATTCACTTACCTTCAATTTATTTGCATGTTAGATTATGGCATCCCTTTTCTAATATGTAAATGTTGTTGTTGCATCCTAGCCCTAATTTTTCTTATTGCGTAATAATTAGGGATTCATATTCTAATCGATCTGTGTCCTTTCTATTTGTAGATGTCGAACGCAAACAACCCTGCTGCTAGTTCTTTCACGTTGATGAGCCTTTGCCAAAAGGTCACCTTCGATGGAACGAACTTTAGCGAATGGATAAGATACATTCGCACCATGGCTCGCTATGAGGATAAGGAGTATGTCCTCGATGAGAAGCTCGAGAAAATCAACCCTGAAATCGCTACTCCGGCTGAAATTACCGCTTTTGAAACTCATGAGCGAGATGCAACGAAGGTACATTGCATCATGATAGCCACCATGAACTCCGAATTCCAAAAGTCCTACGAGGACATGTACCCGTACGAGATGCATCAAGACTTATTGGAGAGATACCACCAGAACGCGAGACAAGAGCATTATGAGATTTTCACTAACATGATTTCCGCTAAGATAGGTCATGGAGAGTCTCTTACCGTGCACCTGCAAAAGATGCAAAGGTATGTCGACCGCCTTCGCAAGTTAAATGTTGACTTTGGGGAAGACTTGGCGATTGACATGGTGCTTCACTCTTTGCCTCCGATGTACAATCAATTTAGGATGACCTACCACATGAACAAAGAGGAGGTCACCCTAAGCAAACTCCAAGGTCTCTTGAGGGTCGCTGAGAGAAACTTCAAAGACAAGTCTGTTGTACCAACTCCCAATGCACCCGCTGCTCCTGTCTTGGCTATTGGTCAAGGAAAGGGAAAGAAGAGGAAGGCTTCGTCTAGGAACTATCGCAAGGTTAAAGCCCGAGATGGTGCCTCTTCTAGTGGGACCAAAGTCGATCCTGCTAAGCCCTGCCCTAACCCTAAGGAGGCAGAGTGCCACCACTGCCACAAGATAGGACATTAGAAGAGAAGCTGCCCAGAGTACCTGCAAGCCATCAAGGAAGGAAAGATCAAGCCATCTTTCGCAGGTATATATACAATTAAATCTACGATTCTAATCATGCTATTTCTTGGGTTCTTGATACCGGTTGTGGTTACCACATTTGTTCTAATGTGCAGGGACTAAGAAGAAGTAGGGATGTGGAGCAAGGAAGGATCAATCTAATCATGGGGAACAGAAGATCGTCGCCTATAACCAAGATTGGAGTGTATTCTTTAGTGCTTAGGAATAATTTATGTTTAGATTTGAACAATTGTTGGTATTCGCCAGAAATGGCTAGAAACATCATTTCTTTTCATAGTTTGTTTAGACAAGGTTTTAGATTTTCTTTTAATAATGAGAATGGTTCTATTTTGGCTTATCTAAATGGTGTCTTTTACTTTGAAGCTATACCATGTAATGGAATTTATGAAACTATTATGATTGTTGATAACTTAGGAAATGATGTTTTAAACATAGATTCTTCCACTAGTATGGATAAAGCATCCATGTGGCATTGTCGTCTTGGACATGTCAACAAGAAACGCATAGCCCAACTCCAAAAGGATGGAGTGTTGGAGTCATTCGACCTTAGGGAAGATGACACGTGCGAATCTTGTTTACTTGGAAAGATGACTAAGTCACCCTTCACGAGTACGTGTGAAAGGGGTGAGGGTCTATTGGACCTAATACATACCGATGTATGTGGACCGTTTAGATCAACCACGAAGGATGGGAACCGCTTCTACGTGACTTTTAACGATGACTATAGTAGATATGGGTATATCTATTTAATCAAGCAAAAGTCAAAAACTTTTGAAAAGTTCAAAGAGTTCAAGAATGAAGTGGAGAATCAATTGGGCAGGAAAATCAAGATGCTTCGATCCGATCGAGGAGGAGAGTACCTAAGTCTTGAATTCCACGATTATCTCAAGGAGTGTGGAATAGTTTCACAATTGACGCCTCCTAGGACACCGCAGTTGAATGGTGTGGCAGAAAGGCGTAATCGAACCCTATTGGATATGGTTCGCTCTATGATGAGTCGTGCTTCACTACCTATCTCTTTTTGGAGGTATGCCTTAGAGACTGCCACCCATATCCTTAACTGAGTCCCTACTAAGAAGGTTGCCAAAACACCTCACGAGATGTGGACAGGGAAAGCTCCCTCGTTAGCACATATCAAGGTTTGGGGTTGCGAAGCTTTCGTAAGACGAGATACTCACGACAAGCTCGAACCTCGAAGTGAGCGATGTATTTTCATCGGCTACCCGCAGACATCCTTTGGATATCTCTTCTATAGACCGAAGGACAATGTTGTCTTTGTTGCGAGGAGAGGAGTTTTCCGAGAGCGAGAACTCTTAGGCCAAGGAGACAGTGGGAGGAAAATCGAGCTTGAAGAGATTCAAGAATCGATAGACGAAGGAACCTCTACCGCTGGCACTCAACCCGAGGAAGAAACTCCGGTTGAACCGATTGACGAGTCCTTACCTCTTAGACGTTCCGATAGAGTTAGAGTTCATCCCCAGTTTTATGGTTTTCATATTACTACCGAAGGGGACATGTATATTAGTGATGGTACACTAATAAATCTTGATGAACCTAATAGCTATAGGGAAGCCATGGCAGGCCCGGAATCTGCGAAATGGAAAGAGGCAATGGATAGTGAGATCCAATCCATGCATGATAACCAAGTTTGGAATTTGGTTGATAATGTGCCCGGACGTAAGACCGTTGGGTGCAAATGGATCTTCAAGAAGAAGACCGACGTGGATGGAAAGGTACACACATATAAAGCACGATTGGTTGCGAAGGGCTTTACTCAAACTCCCAGAGTTGACTATGATGAGACCTTCTCACCAGTTGCGAAGATTAAATCTATTAGAGTGATGCTAGCGATTGCCGCATTTCATGATTATGAGATTTGGCAAGTTGATGTCAAGACCGCTTTCCTTAATAGAAAGTTGGCTGAGGATGTTTACATGGCTCAGCCAGAGGGGTTTGTGGATCCGAAGCATCCGAATAGAGTGTGTAAACTTGAGAAGTCCATTTATGGACTTAAGAAAGCGTCTCGCAGATGGAATCTTTGCTTCGATGAGAAAGTCAAAGAGTTTGGATTTGTACGAAGTGAAGATGAATCATGTGTATATGTCAAAGCCAGTGGGAGTGTAGTAAGCTTTCTCGTTCTATATGCCAATGACATACTACTCATAGGAAACGACATCCCGACTCTGCAGGAGGTTAAGTCCTGGCTCGGGAAGTGCTTCTCTATGAAGGACCTCGGAGAGGCTTCTTACATTTTGGGAATAAGGATAGTAAGAGAAAGAAGTAAGAGACTAATTGGACTTTTCCAGAACACTTACTTGGAGAAGGTACTAAAACGTTTTAGTATGGAAAACTCAAAGAAGGGAGAACTACCGATACAAAGTAATGCCAAGTTGAGTAAGACTCAAAGTCCGAGTACCGAAGCTGAGATAGCAGAAATGAGCCGAGTACCATACGCTTCCGCAGTTGGCTCAATCATGTATGCTATGACTTGTACTCGCCCTGATGTAGCCTTCGCTTTGAGCATGGTTAGCAGATATCAAGGGAATCCTGGCAGAGCACATTGGATTGCGATGAAGAATATCCTTAAGTACCTTCGGAGGACGAAGGAATGGTTCTGTAACGCCTGTGTTTCCGGGCTTGCCACTTTTAGCAATATAATAGTCTAGGTTAACCTTTGTAACCCGTTTTGAAATAATAAAAGTGTATTATTTGAGTATTATGTGTTTTGTGCTTAATTGCTTAATTATGTGGTTTGATTAATTAAGAATAAAAATAAGCGTCAAAATTTAAGTGTAAAATAAACTTAATATATTTGGTTAATGTTGTAGTAATTGAAACGAGGTTTCCGAACATATATAGAACGCCCAAATCTGACTTCGTATGAGGAAGTTATGATTTATCGAAGTTCCGGCTTAGCAGTATACAGCCTGTTTTACTCGATTTGAGATCGAGCGGTTGTTAGCCGAAGCAATCTAAATGAGAATCGAAGATCTCATTGTTGGTATTGAAACGATAAAAGGTTAGGCGAGAACGGACGTCAAACGAAGAAGTTATGAATTTATAACGAAAGTTTCTGTCCCGGCCTATTAAAAATAAATAATAAAAATAAAGTCAAAATTAGCCGACGGAGTCTAAACGAAAGTCGTAGAGCATGGTCTCACCTTCGCGTGGATATAAAGAACGTCGAAAACGGAGTTCGTATGAAGAAGTTATGAATTTCCGAAGATTTTAATCATTTTGTATTTATTTTTAAATCAAAATCGGAAGCATTATCCGAAGCCGAGTCACCGGTGTGATCCGGAGTACGCCCCGCGTACGTGAGTACGCTACCGCGTACTCAGCATAGTGTCGACACTTCGGATGACGCATGCAGTGACGATTTCGGACGCGTACGCGCCGCGTACGCCTGTACGCCCCGCGTACTCCGAGGCTCCAGCCTCTATAAAAGGAATCCGAAGGCAGCCGAGTCATTTGCTAATTTCCTCTCGTTTTTGTGCCGAAGCTCTGCGCGTAAACCCCCGAAGCTACTTCGAAGCCCCGGTATTATACTCTAGCCCCGAGGCAAGTCCCGAGATCCCGAAGATCCCGAGAAGTGCGGTTTCCGAGTCGAAGCTCTGCCCGCGAGAAGTCGATTTTTGTGAAGATCTTCCAGATCTGCTGAGGAATACTACTCCTATAAGCCGTAGTGCTGTCCGATCATCTTCTGATCAAGTGAGTGTATACCAACTTTCTTAAACACAATAATAATACGAGTTTGGTTCGAGTGTATTAATTATATTGTTGTTTATAAGGGTGAGTGTGTAGTTATTTTCTTCTAATACAATAATACAAAGTATTTTATATAAAAATACGTGTTATGTGTATATATTTGGTTGTGTTATGTGTGAATGAGTATTCACTCTCTTCTATCTTATAGATCTGCTTATTTCTTTATGAGATACGTGTTATGTGTGTGTGTGCCTCATCTGTTATGTGATATATGTGTTGATTAAAGCATGCTATACAGGTTTTCTTTAAACTATGTATACAAATGTATATTTTTATCTACTAATATGTTGGGTAGAACATGGGTAGACAGTTGGTGTGTAATAAACAGATGAGAGGCCTCATTGTTGTTTGATTGAGTCATCTAGCGGAGTTTAGATGACGACCACTGGCTATTCTAGACAGTCTTGTGGAAACATTAGCAGGTTCGCCACCTGTAGGTGTTAATGAACTTGGGTGTTCATTCGCTGTACTCCATCCCCCTCATGGTTGCCTTATTTGACTTATATTGCTGAGGTACCCCCGAAGCATGTGTTGTCGCCCCGATGAAATATTCTTAGACTAGGTCCCTTATGTTAGTTGTTTTAGGGACATTAAAGTGAGAATAACGGGAATGGGTAATTGGGTTATTGTTGGTTGGTGAAAATTAAATATGATATTTATTGTGGGTTGAAAACCCTATATGCTCACCAGGCTCCCAAGCCTGACCCACTCAGTTTTAAATTGTATTACAGGTAGTGGCGGAAGGGCATGAGATGGATGAACCATCAAGTTGTTTTGTTTACAAGTCTGCATATGTTTATATTTGTTATATGACTTGTAATGTATTCGTTTATGCTTATTGGTCTGTATCGGAACATGACACCCCGAGTTTTGATTATAATGAAAATACATTTCTTTTATGAAATGCTTCGGTAAACAATGTTTTATCATGTTTTGTTTTTGGGAACAAATTCCGCAACTCTTTCAAATCAAAAGGATTTACTCTGAAAATATTTAAAAGCATAAATGAAAATCGGTCTTTTCTGGCCGAGATTTTGGGGATGTCACAGTTGGTATCAGAGCATTAGTTTAAGCGAACTAGGAATTTGTAGGATTTCTAGACTTAAACTTAGAATGCTAAGTGAAATTTTGAGATGTGTGTCTGTTGTGATTTAGACACGAGCACTAGTTTATTTTAGGAAAGTTGCCTAAAATGCTTTATGTGCTAAATGTTATATGTTGCCATATATGATATTATTTGTTCGGATCTATGGTCTGTTGCCGACCGGATCTAGAAACCTTATGTGTGTAGGATTCTAAGCGTACGTCTACGATATTAGAACTAGCATGTAAACGTTTCGGAGTGATAAGGATGATTTGAATATCTATCATGATTGAGGATCTAATTTCACCTTATTCGGTGTAGATCAAAATGGTGAGAACAAGAAGTGGAGTTGGAAATGCTGACGAAAACAGGAATCAACCACCAGTGATTGAGCCAATACCTGTCGTAGCAGCAGCACCTGAGCCAATAACCATGGTTGGTGTGCAATTGATGATTCAGACGATGTTGGATCGTCAGATGGATGAAACTAGACGGTTGCTTCAACAGAATCGTGAAGAACTGTCGATTCGTGTGGAAGAGCCTGAACTGAATGAAGGGCACTCGGAAGGTGGAAACTTCAGTGGGTCTGTTGGTCCAGCCAACCCACCGATAGTTAGGCAAGATAACCATGATGGAAGGAATGATGGAATGGGATGCAAGTACAAGGACTTTTTGACTTGCAAACCATCGACCTTCAATGGAAAGGAGGATCCGATTGGGGTTATGGATTGGATCTCCGAAATGGAGCTAGCCTTTATGACGTGTGGTTGTAGAGGTAAGTTGCAAACTATCTATGCCGTGCGTCAATTCCGAGGTGGAGCCGTTCGTTGGTGGAACACTCTAGGGAAGACCTTAAGCCCTAATGAGCCACTGCAATTGTCATGGGCAGAGTTCTTGGTGCAGTTCAAGCGCAAGTTCTGCTCGGCTCAAAATCTGTTGGAGTTGGAGAACAAGTTTTTGACATTGACGAAGGGTAGCATGTCAGTGGATGAGTACACCAATAACTTCACCGATAAGATGGAGTTTGCCTTGCGTATCGTTCCAGACGAGCTGACAAAGGTGGATCGGTATGCGAAGGGACTTCCATGGGAGTACGAGGTGCCAGTACGTCAGGCACTTACTCTAGAGGCAGCTATCTGGGCTGCCAAGTCTGTTGAGAACATGATAAAGGGAAGAACCACCGACAAGGTTGAGGTTGGTGAGAAAAGAAAGTTTGAGGGAACATCTGGTTCCGGTAAAAGAAGCAAATTTTCGAAATCTGATTCGAAAAAGTTTGGAGGAAAAGGAGGCGAAGCGAAGTGGTGTGATAAGTGTAAGAAAAAGCACTTTGGGAAATGTAGCGAGGATGTGACCTGCTACAAGTGTGGGAAGGTTGGACATTTTGCCAATGAATGTCCGAACAACAAAAGGATGTGTTTTGGTTGTAATGAAGAGGGGCATATTTTGAAAGACTGTCCGAAGAAGAAGGAGGCAGCTAGGCCCAACATTCCACCAAAGCCGAAGGCGAGAGCCTTCCAGATGACACTTGAGGCTGCTAAAGATGAAGCTGATGTCGCTTCAGGTACCTTTCTCGTAAACGAATTACCTGCTCATATATTGTTTGATTCTGGAGCCAACTACTCCTTTATTTCGCATGAGTTTGGTAGAAAGCTAGCTTTGCCTATTGATAGACTAGATGATGCTTTATTAGTCGAAGTAGCTAGTGGCAAGTTTGTACCTGTTAGTCATCGTATGAAAAGCATCTTAATTGATCTGAATGGGAATAAGTTTCACGAGGCGTTATTGCCTATCGAACTTAATGGTTTCGACATCGTCTTGGGAATGGATTGGCTTAGCGCCAATGATGCCGAAATTTTATGCAAGAAGAAAATAGTCAAAGTAAACCCGCCTGGAAAAGATTCGTTTATGGTGTATGGGGACAAACGCAGAGTGAATTCTGGAATCATTTCTCTAATGAAAGCCAGAAAGTGTTTGACCAAGGGATGTACATCATATTTAGCATTTGTGATTGATGCTAAGAAGGAAAAGAAGGTGATGCAGAGTATTCCAGTGGTGTGTGATTATCCGGAAGTATTTCCCGAGGATCTTCCTGGATTACCACCTGATAGACAAGTGGAGTTCAGAATAGACTTGTTACCAGGAACCACACCAATTGCAAAAGCACCTTATCGATTAGCACCGACGGAGATGAAGGAGTTAATGATGCAACTTCAGGAGTTGTTGGACAAAGGTTTCATTAGACCTAGTTCATCGCCCTGGGGAGCTCCGGTGTTATTTGTAAAGAAGAAAGATGGAATTATGAGAATGTGCATCGATTACAGAGAGCTGAACAAGGCAACAATAAAGAATAGATATCCGTTGCCGAGGATTGATTACCTATTTGATCAATTGCAAGGTTCGAGCTATTTCTCGAAGATCGATCTTAGGTCAGGATATCATCAGCTAAAAGTAAGAGAGCAAGATATCGAGAAGACTGCATTTAGGACTAGATATGGACACTACGAGTTCTTGGTTATGTCGTTTGGACTAACCAATGCTCCAGCAGCGTTCATGGATTTGATGAATAGGGTTTGTAATCCTTTCCTTGATAAATCCGTGATAGTGTTCATAGACGACATTCTGATCTACTCGAAAAGCCAGGAGGAGCATGGCAGACACTTGCGAGAAGTGTTAGAAGTTTTGAAGAAGGAGAAGCTTTATGCGAAGTTCTCCAAATGTGATTTTTGGATTCGTGAGGTCCAATTCTTGGGTCACGTGGTCAACCAAGAAGGGATAATGGTTGATCCAGCGAAGATCGAAGCTGTGACGAAGTGGGAACAACCGAAAAGTCCCACGGAGATTCGAAGCTTTTTAGGATTAGCCGGATATTACCGAAGGTTTATCCAAGGTTTTTCTTCGATTGCTACTCCATTAACAGCATTGACCCACAAAGGAGCAACTTATGCTTGGAGTGAGAAGCATAAAGAAGCATTCGAGAAGTTAAAGAAGAAGCTATGCGAGGCACCGATACTTTCTCTACCCGATGGAGTTGAAGACTTCGCTGTTTATAGCGACGCGTCTGGTGTTGGATTGGGTTGTGTTTTGACCCAAAGAGAAAAGGTGATAGCATATGCATCTCGACAGCTGAAAGAGCATGAAAAGAATTACCCGACTCATGATTTGGAGTTGGCAGCGGTAGTTTTCGCTCTGAAAATATGGAGGCATTACCTCTATGGCACGAAGTGCAAACTTTTCACTGATCATAAGAGTCTCCAATACCTCTTTAATCAGAAAGAATTGAATATGAGGCAGCGACGCTGGCTAGAATTACTTAAAGACTATGACTGCGAGATACTTTACCACCCCGGTAAAGCTAATGTTGTTGCTGATGCCCTCAGTCGGAAGGTCAATCTTGAAAGGAAAAGGCCAAGAGGGTTGAAAATTGAAGTTGTCTCGACCATTGTGGAAAGTATAAAGAAAGCTCAAGAGGAAGCTTCTGAGAAAAATGACCGAAAGGAGGAACGTTTGGGTAAAACGTTGGTGTTTGGTACTAACGGTCATGGACTGAAGGTATTCCAAGATCGTATTTGGGTACCTAAGTCAGGAGGAATTAGGGATCTTCTGATGGAAGAAGCTCACAAAACCATGTACTCAATTCATCCGGGTAGCACTAAAATGTATAGGGACCTGAAACCCTACTACTGGTGGCCGACGATGAAGCTTGATGTTGCAAAGTATGTGGCCGAGTGTGTGACTTGTGCGAGAGTCAAGACACAACATCAGAAACCTTACGGGAGTTTAGAACCTTTGCCTGTGCCTATGGGTAAGTGGGAAGACATTGCTATGGATTTTGTCACTAAACTGCCCAGAACAAAGAATGGTCACGACATGATTTGGGTGGTCGTTGATCGATTCACTAAGAGTGCGCATTTCATAGCGGCCAAGGAGAAATGGTCTATGGAAAAGCTTGCGAATTCTTACGTAAGGGAAATTGTGAGGCTTCACGGTGTTCCGTTAACGATTGTATCGGATCGTGATAGCCGTTTCACCTCAAGGTTTTGGAAAAGTCTACAAGAGGAAATGGGTACCAAGTTATGTTTAAGCACAGCTTACCATCCGCAGACTGATGGTTAGAGTGAAAGAACAATACAAACACTTGAAGATATGCTGAGAGCATGTACCTTGGAATTCCTAGGTAATTGGGATGAACATTTACCGTTGGTAGAATTTTCCTATAATAATAGTTTTCACTCGAGCATTAAGATGGCACCTTATCAAGCTTTGTATGGACAGAAGTGTCGTACGCCGTCTTGTTGGCTTGAGGCTGGGGAAAAGCAGTTTATGGGACCGGAGTTGGTTCATCAAACTGCTGAAAAGTTGAAAATAATTAGGGAAAGAATGTTAGCAGCTCAAGATCGTCAAAAGAGCTATGCTAACAAGAAGCGAAGACCGATGACTTTTGAGGTTGGAGATTCGGTTTTGCTTAAAGTCTCGCCGTGGAAGGGACTTATAAGATTTGGTAAAAGGGGAAAGTTGAGTCCAAGGTTTATTGGACCGTTTAAAGTCCTTCAGAGGATTGGGAATCAAGCTTACAAGCTCGAATTACCCGAAGAGCTGAATGGAATTCACAACACTTTTCATGTGTGTTATTTGAGGAAGTTCACGGGAGAAGTTCCCGATATAATTCCAATTTCTGAATTGAGAATTGATGAGAACAAAAGGTTGATTGAAGAACCAGAGGCAATTGTTGACCGAAAGACTAAGAAGTTGCGACGCAAAATGGTTGGGTTAGTGCTTGTCCGATGGAAACACACGAATGGGCCGAATCTCACCTGGGAGACGGAGAGTGACATGTTGAGTCGCTATCCGCATTTGTTTGTTGATGTGTGATTCCGGGGACGGAATCATTCTAAGGTGGAGAGAATTGTAACGCCTGTGTTTCCGGGCTTGCCACTTTTAGCAATATAATAGTCTAGGTTAACCTTTGTAACCCGTTTTGAAATAATAAAAGTGTATTATTTGAGTATTATGTGTTTTGTGCTTAATTGCTTAATTATGTGGTTTGATTAATTAAGAATAAAAATAAGCGTCAAAATTTAAGTGTAAAATAAACTTAATATATTTGGTTAATGTTGTAGTAATTGAAACGAGGTTTCCGAACATATATAGAACGCCCAAATCTGACTTCGTATGAGGAAGTTATGATTTATCGAAGTTCCGGCTTAGCAGTATACAGCCTGTTTTACTCGATTTGAGATCGAGCGGTTGTTAGCCGAAGCAATCTAAATGAGAATCGAAGATCTCATTGTTGGTATTGAAACGATAAAAAGTTAGGCGAGAACGGACGTCAAACGAAGAAGTTATGAATTTATAACGAAAGTTTCTGTCCCGGCCTATTAAAAATAAATAATAAAAATAAAGTCAAAAGTAGCCGACGGAGTCTAAACGAAAGTCGTAGAGCATGGTCTCACCTTCGCGTGGATATAAAGAACGTCGAAAACGGAGTTCGTATGAAGAAGTTATGAATTTCCGAAGATTTTAATCATTTTGTATTTATTTTTAAATCAAAATCGGAAGCATTATCCGAAGCCGAGTCACCGGTGTGATCCGGAGTACGCCCCGCGTACGTGAGTACGCTACCGCGTACTCAGCATAGTGTCGACACTTCGGATGACGCATGCAGTGACGATTTCGGACGCGTACGCGCCGCGTACGCCTGTACGCCCCGCGTACTCCGAGGCTCCAGCCTCTATAAAAGGAATCCGAAGGCAGCCGAGTCATTTGCTAATTTCCTCTCGTTTTTGTGCCGAAGCTCTGCGTGTAAACCCCCGAAGCTACTTCGAAGCCCCGGTATTATACTCTAGCCCCGAGGCAAGTCCCGAGATCCCGAAGATCCCGAGAAGTGCGGTTTCCGAGTCGAAGCTCTGCCCGCGAGAAGTCGATTTTTGTGAAGATCTTCCAGATCTGCTGAGGAATACTACTCCTATAAGCCGTAGTGCTGTCCGATCATCTTCTGATCAAGTGAGTGTATACCAACTTTCTTAAACACAATAATAATACGAGTTTGGTTCGAGTGTATTAATTATATTGTTGTTTATAAGGGTGAGTGTGTAGTTATTTTCTTCTAATACAATAATACGAAGTATTTTATATAAAAATACGTGCTATGTGTATATATTTGGTTGTGTTATGTGTGAATGAGTATTCACTCTCTTCTATCTTATAGATCTGCTTATTTCTTTATGAGATACGTGTTATGTGTGTGTGTGCCTCATCTGTTATGTGATATATGTGTTGATTAAAGCATGCTATACAGGTTTTCTTTAAACTATGTATACAAATGTATATTTTTATCTACTAATATGTTGGGTAGAACATGGGTAGACAGTTGGTGTGTAATAAACAGATGAGAGGTCTCGTTGTTGTTTGATTGAGTCATCTAGCGGAGTTTAGATGACGACCACTGGCTATTCTAGACAGTCTTGTGGAAACATTAGCAGGTTCGCCACCTGTAGGTGTTAATGAACTTGGGTGTTCATTCGCTGTACTCCATCCCCCTCATGGTTGCCTTATTTGACTTATATTGCTGAGGTACCCCCGAAGCATGTGTTGTCGCCCCGATGAAATATTCTTAGACTAGGTCCCTTATGTTAGTTGTTTTAGGGACATTAAAGTGAGAATAACGGGAATGGGTAATTGGGTTATTGTTGGTTGGTGAAAATTAAATATGATATTTATTGTGGGTTGAAAACCCTATATGCTCACCAGGCTCCCAAGCCTGACCCACTCAGTTTTAAATTGTATTACAGGTAGTGGCGGAAG
Source organism: Lactuca sativa (assembly GCF_002870075.4). Taxonomy (NCBI): domain Eukaryota; kingdom Viridiplantae; phylum Streptophyta; class Magnoliopsida; order Asterales; family Asteraceae; genus Lactuca; species Lactuca sativa. The sequence goes on along the minus strand of NC_056625.2, from coordinate 30,222,518 downwards.
GGCATGAGATGGATGAACCATCAAGTTGTTTTGTTTACAAGTCTGCATATGTTTATATTTGTTATATGACTTGTAATGTATTCGTTTATGCTTATTGGTCTGTATCGGAACATGACACCCCGAGTTTTGATTATAATGAAAATACATTTCTTTTATGAAATGCTTCGGTAAACAATGTTTTATCATGTTTTGTTTTTGGGAACAAATTCCGCAACTCTTTCAAATCAAAAGGATTTACTCTGAAAATATTTAAAAGCATAAATGAAAATCGGTCTTTTCTGGCCGAGATTTTGGGGATGTCACAGGTTCTTAGTCCTCGGAGGGAGTGATGACTTGAAGGTGTGAGGGTATAGTGACGCCAGTTTTCAGACTGACAGGGACAACTACAGTTCGCAGTCGGGCTGGGTCTTTACCCTAAATGGAGGAGCAGTGACATGGAAGAGTTCCAAGCAGGAAACCGTAGCTGATTCAACGTGCGAATCAGAGTACATTGCAGTGAGCGAAGCGTCGAAGGAGGCAATATGGCTGAAGAACTTCATCGGTGATCTTGGAGTAGTACCTGCCATAAAGGAGCCCATGGAGATTTTCTGTGATAACGAAGGAGCGGTTGCCTTGACCAAGGAATCGAGGGATCATGGTAGATCAAGACATATCAACACATAATACCACTTCATTAGACATCGTGTAGAAGAAGGACAACTCGTAGTAAAGAGGATATCATCAAAAGATAACCCAGCAGATCCGCTTACGAAGGGACTGAGTAGGGTTAAGCACTTGCAGCATGCTAGGAGTATTGGGCTGAAGGATGATATTAGCATATATTAGATAGTATTAGAAACGTGTAATAGATAAATGTAATTAACATTTGATGATTAAATAAAGGAGTTTTATTTATGAGTAATGTTACTATCTTATGTTAATTGTTTAACTATTGTTTCACTTTGCATGTTTTGACTTCCAGAATAATTGAGTTTATTAGGAATAATCGAATTATTCAAATTGTCCACAATCGTTCATATGTTGGAAGTAGATATGAATGAAGATTGTCATGAATTGGTGTGTAGATTGTCTAAATGGTGTTAGACATAGCAAAGGGTTACTGCAACGTTTATGAGTGCTTATGAACTAGTTTTGAGCATTGGAACAAACCCGCGCTTGCTGGAATCACCTTATGGAATATGATATAAAAGGGTGATCGCAAGACGATAATATCATATAGTCTTAAAACCTAGATATATGGTTTGTTATTTGTTGATTGATTGTACATTGATAATACGAAAACACATCAGTAACTCGGTGTTATAAAACGCATTGTTGTGTATAGTTGGTTAATGAATAAGTAAATGCATATAAGTCGAAGTTTATCTGTAACTTTTATCCTAGAAGGTGAAAGCGATATCTCGGCCGCTCGATGATTTGATTTGACTTATGTGTCTGGCCCGGTCAGAACTGAATTGATGTGTTCGATTAAGTTCTATGTCAAATAAATCAGAGAACGAGAAACCTAAATGCTTGACTAATCATTCCATAGAATTGTCAGCATGATATCTAACAGAGGAATGTACGATCCCTTATCTAAAGGACAAGATTGATTAGATCAGAGTTTGACAGCAACTTTGAGAGCTACGATTGCAAACCGAATTTTACTTGTGCATATAGTTACTAGACTTATCCAAATGGGAGACTGTTGGAATAGTGTCTAAGGCTACAACTATATTAGGCAAGTATTTGACCCGGTTGTGCATGATCCTTTTGGGTTACCTTCACCATAGCAACTTGATAGGATGATTTATTAAGAGAGAATAAATATTATTAATATATTATGAGAATAATATAAATAATAATAATAATATTGTTATTTGATTAATATAAGTCATAGAATTAATTGGAATTAATTTGGTGACTTAAAGAGATTAATTAAATAAGAGGGTATAAACTGTCAATTGTTTGATACTTAAACTTTAGACTGTAAATCCTTGTGGATAGATGTTGGACGAATTCTAGAAGCTAAAGGATAGCTTAAATCGTCCATTGCTTATCTAAGGAAAGGATTTGGATAGCTTTAAGAGAAGATTATCCAATTAGGGTTTAAGCTGTAACCCTTAAGGAGTCTACAAGTATAAATAGACCCTATGGCAAAGGGAAATCGGCACTTCATCTAAAGTATAGAACTCCTGGCCGATTTCCTCCCCTCTCCTCTCTCCCAAATCATCCTCCTTGCTATTTGGTGTTTGTAAGCCATTAGAGGAGTGACAATTGTGACTCTAGAGCTCCAAGACAACAAGATCAAACAAGGGATTCAAAGGTATGATTCTAGATCTGTTTTAACATTGTTCTTATTCCTAATTAGTCATTAGAAGTCTTGGATTCAAAGCATGTTTAATTAGAAAGCCTAGATCCAAGCATTAGGGTTTTGCATGCGCACATAGGAAAGTTCTTATGGCTAAAACCCATCACTTATTAGATCAAGATGCCTCCAAGAAAGAGACCTAGCTCCAAGACCAACAACCCTCCGCCACCACCTCCTCCCCAAATTAACCCTGTAGTATTCCAGGTAGCTGTTACAGCCGCAGTGGCAGCTGCCATGTCTCAATAGAACTCTGGCGTTTCCGGTGGTTCGGGAGGTGGTACTCAAACCCAAAACCAAGAAAGTAGTCGGGAACACCGAAAAGAGGGTTCCTATAAGGACTTCATGAACGCAAAACCCACTTCCTTTGATGGCACTGGAGGTGTCATTTCCCTCACCCGATGGTTCGAGAAGATTGAATCCATCTTTGAAATTTGAACCTGCTTAGAATCTGACAAGGTGAAATTTGCCGCCTGCACCTTTATCGACAAAGCCCTTACTTCGTGGAACGGCCGAGTGAAATCCCTAACCTTACCTATAGCCAACGCCATGGGTTGTGAAGCCATGAAGAAACTTCTGCTGGCTGAGTATTGCCCTCGGGGCGAAATGCAGAAGTTAGAACACGAACTCTGGAACCTGAAGATGAAAGGTTTCGATATCACCGCTTACACTTCCAGGTTCGACGACTTGGCATTACTCTGCCTGCGAATGGTTACCCCGAAGAGTAAGAAGATAGAGAAATTCAACTAGGGGCTGACCCAGCCAACGAAAGGAAACGTCATAGCTGCGAGGCCAGATACATACGACAGCGCCAAACGCTTAGCACAAATCTTAATAGATCATAGTGATGACCCTGAGGAGACAGCTACCACTCCTGAGCTGACGGAGAGGAGTGGTGAGAAAAGAAAGATTTGGAAGAAGGAGAAAATCAGACATCGCAAGAGTCTTCGAAGAGACAACAAACGATGGCAGTTCATGCTGCCACTTCTCCTGCAACTGTTTCTGTTGTTGGATCCTCAACTCGGAAACCTACCAGTAGGTATGCTGGAACCCTTCCAAGTTGTGACAAGTGCAACTATCATCACCTTCCTTCCGGTCCATGTATAGAGCTATTTTGCAACAGTTGTGGCATAAAGGGTCACATGGCGAAAAACTGTAAGACACCAACCCAATCAACCAGTCAAGCTTCCGGAGCGGGCATTGGTCGAGCCTGCTATGGTTGTGGAGAAGTCGGACATTACAAGCGAAACTGCCCCATGGCAGTAACATCTGGCAACACCGGAAGAGTTCTAGCGATAGGACAAGAGGAGACAGCCACCGATCCCACCGTTGCCACAGGTATATTTCCCCTTGTTAAATTTTATGCCTATGATTCTTTTCGATTCTAGCACCGAAAGAAATTCGCTAACCATCCATTTGAACATCTTTTAAACCCTGTCGTTCGTGAGTAATTGAAAATGTATACCGTCGAGATGATTATCAAGTGAGAATGAAAACGCGAACGTCATATCCGTAGATTGTATCCTCAATCCGAACAATTATTCTTTTCCGTTCGATCTAATGGTAACCTTTTCATGAATTGCATTGATGTCATCTTTGGCATGTAATGACCGAGCCTCATTCGTGCTGTTATTCCTAGTTTCGAGAAAGCCATTCGTCTTAACTTTCCTCCGACCCGGCTCTCCTGATCTTCGTACATCATAGCTTAAAAAGTTTTCCTATGTATTCCTCGTCCGTGTGATCATCGAGAAACGAGAAGTCTGTAACTCTTTTCGCCGATGTCTTTTCCGAAGAATTCTTGAGAATTCTTTCCGAACGCGTAGTCAAGTCTCGCATCGACCTAATCCCTGTAATTACCTCGTAATCAAAACCTCAGTGAGGACGATGTATCCAAGACAGCAACCAGGGCTTGATATGATCACTACAAGGTAGTAGTGATGCCCTTCGGTCGAACCATTTTCTTGGTCATGTAGATAAGCGAAGCAGTCATACTTGTGGACCTTTCCAAAAACTAAATGCGATAAAGAATTAGTCGGCACCGGGGATACCCATAGAAACCCGTCAATTCTTGGGTCCCACCGGCTATAATCGTAGACCCACGTAGAAACTTCCTTTAGGATCATCGGATCTTTAGTTACTCTGCCACGTGAAAATGTACCTACTTGTTGGAAGTCTCACTCTGGAAAGACAAAGTACGCCTTAGAAAGTGCGGAAAACTTAACTCGTGGAACATTAGACCCTTCGAGATCCTCGTTAGGAATCGATTCCATAGCCCTCTCCGAGCTATCTTCAGAACTCAGCAGCAACCATCTGGTATTCCACATCCTTATTCGTAAGGAGTGCCGACCTGACGAAACCCTAGAAATCCCTTGATGAGATCGAAACCAACGGAAGCCCGAACATTCATGGATGAATCAATTGAGATCATGGATTGATAAGTTGACCGTTCGAAACAAAACCGCATCCCGACAGTGAGGGTTCGCTGGAATGTCAAGCGGAGACCCGATTCCACTTAGGAGCATGAAGACCCGAAACAGTAGATTCATCCCCATATCTCTTTTCACTTCGCGATCTGTGTTCAAATCTTTGAATTTCGGGACGAAATTCCCTCTAACGGGGGGATAATGTAACAACCCGAAATTTCGTATCACTGCTTGTAACCCTTTTCGTATCTCATTTCAATAATCCAATCGCCGTTTTCAAATTCATTTCCAATTTAGCCATTTAATTAAGTCATTAAATTGTAATTATCTAAAATGACTTAATGTATGTCCTAATGCATTTAGAAATCATTCTAACACCCCATTCTAGTGATCGGAACATTTCTAGAATCAACCGTATCGGGTTTCGGAAACTTGGCCGGGTGCGACCAAAAGCCCCGTCTAAAGCCGGTATCGGGTAGAATTTCATTGTGTCCAAATCCCGAACACTATTTAAAGTGTTCTAAGCCTTCATTTGAAGCTTTTGCTTCATCTCACTACTCTCTCTCTAACCTCTCTCCTCAATCAAAGATTTAAGGTCCAAAACATTGAATTAAGGCTCCAAATCTTTGAGGTAACATCCCCAACTTGTTGTTTAACCTCTTAGGCCTTCAAATTCATGTTTAATTTATCATTTTGGTCCTGGAACATGTGTTTACGGCCAAGGATCATGCTTGGGCCGTAAACACATAAAAACATAGGTTTTTGAGCAATTTAACCCTTCCAAACCATCATTGGGACTTAGATATGACCTTAAGGCTTGCAAAATCGGACTTAGAACACCCTAGACATGGATTTTGAGGGACAAATAAGATTTTATGGCCAAGGAGCATGCTTGGGCTATAAACTCCTCATTCATGGGGAGTAAACTCATTTAAACATGTTTGAAAGCCATACAACTACACCAAAAGCCTTGGAATAAATCCTAGAATCATCTAAAAATAGTTTGGGGACCTTAAACATGTCAAACACCCTCCAATTAGGTGTTTATGGCCAAGGCACCTTAAGAACATGTTCATGGGCCGTAAACTCCTTTATACATGTCAAATGATACCCTAAATTCATACCAAGGCTTGGAAAATTAGTTAGAATCACATATAATTAAGCTAAGACCATTAAATCACTCTATCAAGGAGAGTATACAAGTTTACGGCCGTAAGCTCCATGCTAGGGCCGTAAACTCCCTTAAATGGTGTTATTAGTGATTTAAATTCCATCCCATGCCTTAGATAAAATTGTTCCAACTCTTCCCAAGTGATATTGACCATTTTAGCATCCAAAATCACCCAACTATGAGTTCACGGTCGTGAACTCATGTATGTATGGGATATATGGCCGCAAACTCCATTAGGAGTTTGCTCTTGAAGAGTAAACTCAATTCCCAAGTCCCTCGTATCATTACTCGTCCGTAGATGTCACCCGGGTCACTCGAAACACTCGTTTTGAAGTGTTTTTGCTCATTGGAGTGTAATATCATATCTAATTAGAGTTTATAAATCTAATTAGATATATTTGTATACCATTTCATATTACATAGGAACCTCACTCGTATTTAAGCCTCGATTCGACGTTTAGCATCCTAGACGTCACATTCCGCGTTCAGTGAGTTCATACCCCTACCCTTTTTCAATGGTTTTCAAATACACTATTTCATTTAAATGGTTTCATAATTCATACCTATTTAAGAATTGAAAACCTATTAACAAACTGTTTTAACTTGCTGAGTTGTTGTTCAAACCGATTTTCAATTCTTTTTATATATTGTTATGTTGTATACTTCACATTTGCATGCTCACACTTATATTGATATAAAACATCAAACATTTGTAATATCTATAATAAAACACCTAGGCTCGAGTGTAAAAGGCAGACATCATTAGAAAACATAAAACATCAGTATTGTCCTAAATGAAACACCTAGGCTCGAGTGTAAAGGAGAGCCACCATTAGATAGCATAGAACATTTGTGATGTCCTTAATAAAACACCTAGGTTCGAGTGTAAAGGACAGGCAACCTTAGAACTTAGTTAGTCATAGATACTACTTCCCTAGACGAGAAGTAAAGAGTAATCTTAAAGATTGGAGACACGTCCTCTTTAACACTTCCTTGGCACGAGAGAGTGGAGGACTAACCCTGTAACCAGAATCTCCAGGAGGGAGAACGTGACTTGAGTGTATAGATCTATGTGGCACTTACAATCCCGCACCTGGCTACTAGCTACAGCCGAACCGAAAGGTTCAAGGGTGACGAAAGTCACAAAAAGGATACTGGCCCTGGCCCGAGTCATATCTAGTCTGAGTATGGTTAAGGACTCGCAATCAAGATTATTAATACTTTACACTTAATTATTAGTTTTATGTACGTAATAAAACTAATGTTCATTTAAGGATAGTTAGACTTTCAGGAGATTTCGTACACACACATTTAGGAAAACATGGGGTTTTCCTGGGGATAACATTAAACATAATCGGAACCGGTAACAGTTCGCACACATAGAATCGGTAACGGTTCACACACACACACACATGTAGGAAAATATAGGATTTTCCTGAGTAATAGTAGTATGTAACTAGAAAAGTGTAACAAGTTAGATAACTAAACTTAACGATTCACAAGAACAATCATGGTTTTCAATCTATATTTTCATGTATATCAAACTATCTTGTATCTAGTACGGGCTGTTAGTCCCATGGTTTTCAAACTACATTCCATCTACAATTCACGTATATCAAAGTATTTTATATCTAATTCGGGATAGTAATCCCATGATTCTCAATATATAGTTTTGTGTATTAAATTATACTCTGTGATATTCAAACGGTCTTGTATTTAAGAAAATATGGGATTTTCTAGGTGTGAAACATTTTCAGAAACGGAAAGGAAACTCGTACATTTTTCACAAAACAAAACCGCTTATGAACTCACCAGCTTTATGTTGATTTTCAAACCGCTTGTATTCTCAGGTTCGCATTAGACAGGTACCCGACGATCTCTTTTGGCGAAGACGGAGTGCGTAGAAGACTCGACTCATTTTGTTCATATATACTATGTATCACATGTACAACTTTACTTTTGAAACAAACGTAAACTCCTCATTCATGGGGAGTAAACTCATTTAATTATGTTAGAAAGCCATACAACTACACCAAAATCCCTGGAATAAATCCTAGAATCATCTAAAAATAGTTTGGGGACCTTAAACATGTTCATGGACCGTAAACTCCTTTATACATGTCAAATGATACCCTAAATTCATACCAAGGCTTGGAAAATTAGTTAGAATCACATATGATTAAGCTAAGACCATTAAATCACTCATTCAATGAGAGTATAGGAGTTTACAGCCGTAAGCTCCATGCTAGGGCCGTAAACTCCCTTAAATGTTGTTATTGGTGATTTAAATTCCATCCCATGCCTTAGATAAAATTGTTCCAACTCTTCCCAAGTGATATTGACCATTTTAGCATCCTAAATCACCGAACCATGAGTTCACGGCCGAGAACTCTTGAAGAGTAAACTCAATTCCCAAGTCCCTCGTATCATTGCTCGTCCGTAGATGTCACCCGGGTCACTCCAAACACTCGTTTTGAAGTGTGTTCGCTCATTGGAGTGTAATATCATATCTAATTAGAGTTTATAAATCTAATTAGATATATTTGTATACCATTTCATATTACATAGGAACCTCACTCGTATTTAAGCCTCGATTCGACGTTTAGCATCCTAGTCGTCACATTCCGCGTTTGGTGAGTTCATACCCCTACCCTTTTTCAATGGTTTTTAAATGTTTTCAGGGGGGAATACAAGCAAAATTACAAGAATATCATGTACTTAAATACATATTTCATTTAAATGGTTTCATAATTCGTACCTTTTTAAGAATTGAAAACCTATTAACAAACTGTTTTAACTTGTTGAGTTGTTGTTCAAACCGATTTTCAATTCTTATTATATACTGTTATGTTGTATACTTCACATTTGATTGTTCACACTTATATTGATATAAAACAACAAACATTTGTAATATCTATAATAAAACACCTAGGCTCGAGTGTAAAAGGCAGACATCGTTAGAAAACATAAAACATCAGTATTGTCCTTAATAAAACACCTAGGCTCGAGTGTAAAGGACAACCACCATTAGATAGCATAGAACATTTGTGATGTCCTTAATAAAACACCTAGGCTCGAGTGTAAAGGACATGCAACCTTAGAACTTAGTTAGTCATAGATACTACTTCCCTAGACGAGAAGTAAAGAGTAATCTTAAAGATTGGAGACACGTCCTCTTTAACACTTCCTTGGCACGAGAGAGTGGAGGACTAACCCTGTAACCAGAATCTCCAGGAGGGAGAACGTGACTTGAGTGTATACATCTATATGGGACTGACAATCCCGCACTTGGCTGCTAGCTACAGCCGAACCGAAAGGTTCAAGGGTGACGAAAGTCATAAAAAGGATACTGGCCCTGGCCCGAGTCATATCTAGTCTGAGTATGGTTAAGGACTCGCAATCAGGATTATTAATACTTTACATTTAATTATTAGTTTTATGTATGTAATAAAAGTAATGTTCATTTAAGGATAGTTAGACTTTCAAGAGATTTCGTACACACACATTCAGGAAAACATGGGGTTTTCTTGGGGATAACATTGAACATAATCGGAACCGGTAACAGTTCACACACACAAAATCGGTAACAGTTCACACACACACATGTAGGAAAATATAGGATTTTCCTGAGTAATAGTAGTACGTAACCAGAAAAGTGTAACAAGTTAGATAACTAAACTTAACGATTCACAAGAACAATCATGGTTTTCAATCTATATTTTCATGTATATCAAACTATGTTGTATCTGGTACGGGATGTTAGTCCCATGGTTTTCAAACTACTTTCCATCTACAATTCACGTATATCAAAGTATTTTATATCTAATTCGGGATAGTAATCCCATGATTCTCAATATATAGTTTTGTGTATTAAATTATACTCTATGATATTCAAACGGTCTTGTATTTAAGAAAATATGGGATTTTCTTGGTGTGAAACATTTTCAGAAACGGAAAGGAAACTCGTATATTTTTCACAAAACAAAACCGCTTATGAACTCACCAGATTTATGCTGATTTTCAAACCGCTTGTATTCTCAGGTTCGCATTAGATAGGTACCCGACGATCTCTTTTGGCGAAGACGGAGTGCGTAGAAGACTCGTCTCATTTTGTTCATATATACTATGTATCACATGTATAACATTACTTTTGAAACAAATGTAAACTTTTCTATATGTAATGTAATGGTTGTTTTACTTTACTTACTATGTGCATTGGATTTGATACTCAACGTGGAGTCAACCCCGGAGATGTTTCCGCCTTCGGTTTTCGGGGTGTGACAACATGTCTTGGAGATTAAGTCACACATTGACAAGCTGAGAATGTTAGGAGTTGTTGTGTCGAGAAAGTTAACTGTTGACTTGGTTCTTCAATCACTTCTCGAGTCATATAGTCATTTTGTTAAAGATTACTATGTGACAGATAACGACCCGACCCTCATCGAACATACCTATTTGCTAATTGTTGCTGAATCAACAATAATTAGGCGCACTAGTAAAGAAAATTTGAATGGAAGATCTACTTCCCAAACCTCAATGGACATTGACAATAAAACATTGGAAGTCCAAAAAAGTCTTTTATTCCCGATGAAAAGGGATTCGCCAAGGTCAAATAGTTTGACCAAATGGTAAAGAGAATGGCTAAGAATGAGATTGTCCTATATGCCATTCCGAAGAGTCTGTTTGTTTCTATCGCCAAGAGAAGGGGCATTGGATGCGAAGTCGTTGTATCTACCTGAAGGACCATAAACATGGTAAAGTCAAAAATATATGACTCTACTTCAGGTAAGTCCACTATCTAACTCTATTAAGTTCCTATTTGAATATTATTAATACATGATGTGATGAGATCACATTTTGATGTTTTGTATGATTGAAGAAGAGAAAGGAAGCTTAAAGAAAGAGCAAGTTGAGTCTGATTGCGAAGAGATGAATTTCGATCGCATGATTAGATGATCAGAGTTTTGAGTTGCTGCTTACGAATTATGATAGATTGCTTAGGAATATTTAGAAACATAGTTTTCATATGTACTTGAACTGTAAGGAAAACTTTTCTGCATTTTGTAAATAAAAAAAAATTATTTTATCTTATTTTATATTTCCTTGCAATGGCATTTGTGAAAATTGATGTTTGTATGTTTCTACTTTTAGCAATATCGATTTGATTCTTTCGTTTGTGGTAGTGTCTAAATTTACCAAATAAGGGAAGATTCTCATCACCAAGTTACAATTGGACAGAAACTTGGAATCATGCAACTTGTATTGTATAATGAATGAGAACCTTCATCTTTGGGAAATTAAGACAAATTCCTTGTTCACATATAGACATATAGATGTGAGTCAAGTGAAGGACTAGGGGATCTAGTACACTTCATTGTGCATTGGTCAGGTCCACCACAAAGATCGATAAGACTACTCGCCATGATTTACTAAAACTTTAGTAATTATGGTTATGCTTAGAAGTTTAAGTGTAATTCTGAAACATTGAAAGAAGTTTCAAGGTATAGTAGAACGCATAAGAAGAATCAAATTAGACAGAAAGATAAAAAGTTTCTCCAATCTGAAAGGAAAGGAGAGTACTTTAGTATCGTTTTTTAGGATCATATTAATGATTATGAAAACCATATTATAATTGATCCTCTAAGGACACCTTAGTGCACTTGTATGGCTAAGAAGAGGAATCGGGAATTGTCGAAATGGTTAAATCAATTAAGGTGAGTCATACTTTGTTCCAAAATCAAGTCATAGAGCCATACTCCAAGATTGTTCATTGGGTGATATATCATAAGTAGGTTTATAAAACATTTAGAATTCGTAGTTGTGATGTCTTTAAGAAAAAGACCAACTAAGACCAATTGTATGAAGTGTTTTTCCTTGATAAGAATCCACACTAATTCTTGAATATTTCTTTGTTAAGGAGTGTTTTCTTGACAAAGAATCTTATATGTCAAAAGGTCAGTGGAAGTCTTAAGGATCTTGAAAAGTTTCAAGTACCAACCAAGAGTAAACCTATTGTTAATCACTAGCACACGACTTGAAGTTTGTAACCTATCATGTTGACATATTCTTGTTTCTGTGCGCATTCTAGTTAAAGTTGACTATGGATGTGAGTTCTATGAGTTCTCAATTATTTGCATAAGGCAAAGCACCTTGATCAGTGAAAGTTTATTAATCAGTAAGGGTGGGCTGCTTAACAACTTGGAAGACATGGTAAGCCCTTGTGCTGCCAAGTGGCAAGAAATTAAGATTGAACAAGTTTAGTCCATATGAGTTTGAACTTTTCATAGACCTTGTCTTATGATAATGGTTAGGAATGATAGATTCACATGGATAGGAACACATACACCATAAAATCTAAGTGTCATAAGGTTTCTCTCTAATTCATGAAAATGATTATGAGGAAACACTTTCACTAAGTAGATTTTAAGGAGATGGGAGTTGTGTTAATTGCGTTCTCAAATTTGATTATGATTACAGCATCCCTCTTCATAGTTCTAATTGTGAGAAATTTCAAATGGTTTGAACATTCGGAACTTATTGATGTAAGTTCTGAAATAGTTTAGACACACATATGGGCTTTCTAATAAAAGGTGTGTCAACTTAGATAAAGGCTTATCGAAGCATCTCGTATCATAAATTTGAAATTTGGTAAGAAAGTCAATAAAGTATTGATTTCTAGAAGCCCAGCTGATTTTGGATACATGTCAAAGCTAGTGGGAGCATAAGTGTTATGCTAGTAAGAATATAACTATCATGATGTGGGAGCATGATTATTATGTGAAATATTGCAAGTTAGCAATACTAGTTATAGAAAACAAAGATTAAGAATTTGCAAAGTTGAAAAAAATTGAAAAGTTGTTTCGTTATAGTAAAGGAGAGGATACTTATACTTTATTTCGAATCTAAAAGTTTAAATTGAAGTATTAATCAAACTTTGTCATGGATATATGAGTACCATGTTGAAATATTTCAACATTGGAAATTATATATATGGAAATATTATAGCAACAGACTGGTCAGGTATCATGTCATTATGAAAGACATTATGAATCATGTTCCATATGCTTCGGGTATAAGATCGGTTGCATACGCTATAATATTCACATGTTCTAATTTTCCAAATGCCTAAGGCATTGAGAGAGAAAAGGGACCAGAACTGGTTATGATTGAAAGTTATTAAACAACTGCGTAGGACAATCCAAGGTTCGCTAAGGATTGGTCACCTATGGGCAGTTGGAAGTATAGTAATGGATGGACCATGTTGACATTATTATGAATAGACAAGATTCTATTTATAATGAATTGTCATATGGCATATATGGAAATGTTTCCACAATAGGAGTTTGATATCAAAAATCTATGAGTAAGTTAGAAACTTTTATGCAAGAAGGACGTTCAAAGAAATGTGCTTTGAATAAGAGACTCCATATCTATGTAATTGTCTTCTAACAATTTCTAATGGAAAATTTTGTAATTGGCAAAATCTATGTGACTTGTGTACATAGTCGTTACAAAATGATCACTACATATAAGCTTAGAATCTCATAGATTACGGTAAGTGGTAAGGACTTGGTATTCTTACACTTGCGATAAGGATTTGGAATTACGAAATGAGTGTCATTGGAAATGTTTACAATTAATCTGTTTCACAAAGTAAGGACCATAGGTAAAAACAATGTGCATGCTTGGAGTATGGGATTACTATTGTTTTAATTCAAGTATTAAGTTGATCAGTCGAAACATTATACAATGAATAATGTGTAATCTATATGGTGATTAAATAAAAGGTGTTTTATTTATATTCAAAAGTTTTGAGACCATATTGGATTCGATTATTCTTGTGTTTAATTGCGCATGTTTTGATTTCCCGAATAATAATATTATTTAAACCATCCACAATTGATCATACTTTGGAAGTAGGTATTCAGGCAAGACTATCATGAATCCGTCTGTAGATTGTCTAAGTGTTAGACATAGCACAAGCTTGCTACAGTATTCATGAGTACTCCTATAATAAAATTTGAGTATTGGATTAAACCCACACTCATCTGAATAACTTCATAGATTTTATCACGATTGATTGTAAGACGATAATATCTTATATTCTTGAAACAGAGACATATGAGTTGTAGTTTGCAAGTCGGTTGCACAATGTGCATGATTGGAGAGTAGGATGACTATTGTTTTAATTCAAGTATTAAGTTAATCAATCGAAACACTATACAATGAATAATGTGTAATCTATATGGTGATTAAATAAAAGGTGTTTTATTTATATTCAAAAGTTTTTAGACCATATTGAATTTGATTATTCTTGTGTTTAATTTCGCATGTTTTGGTTTCCCGAATAATAATATTATTTAAAACATCCACAATTGATCATACTTTGGAAGTAGGTATTGAGGCAAGACTATCATGAATCCGTCTGTAGATTGTTTAAGTGTTAGACATAGCACAAGCTTGCTACAGTATTCATGAGTACTCCTATAATAAAATTTGAGTAATGGATTAAACCCACACTCATCTGAATAACTTCATAGATTTTATCACGAGTGATTGTGAGACGATAATATCTTATATTCTTGAAACAGAGACATATGAGTTGTAGTTTTCAAGTCGGTTGTACATTGATAATGGGTAAACATACCAGTAACTTGGTGTTATAAAACGTATCGTTGTGTCTGATTTGATTAGTAAATAGATCAAGCATATGAGTCAATTTTTATCCGTTCCTTTTACCCTGAGAGAGATAAAAGAGAAATTTGTGGGCCCCTCGATGATCTAGTGATGACAACCCTAAGTGCTTGGCCAAGCTTGGACTGATTTCTTTTGTTCAATTAGTGGGTCGTCATAAATTGGAAATCGGGAAACAACACATGGATAGAGAGAATGATTATAATCCATGTCTCATGTCCATATAATATCTAGAATGTAGGAATATATGTCCCTTATCTAATGGATGTGTCATTAACTAGGTCAGAGTTCAACATCGTCTTTTGAGAGCTACGATTGCTAGTCGGGTTTTGAAGTCGTACTTGTAGTTTAGTTATTAGACTTATCCAAGTGGGAGACTCTTGGATTAGGTGTCTAAACCCATAACTATAATTGGTATGTACTTGACCCGAGAGTAGCATGGCCCATTTTGATTTGCCTTCACCGGAATAATTTGACAAGGTGGATATTTGAGAAAGAGGTTATTTGTGCTTTATTAATATATTATAAGAATAATATATTAATTGAGAAATCATATTATTTGATTGGTATTGATCAAGAATTAATTTGGAATTAATTTAGTGATCAAAAGAGACTGATTAAATTTACGAGGACAGATTAGGTAAATCAGTAATACTTATAATTTGGGCTAAAGATCCATGTTGATAAGGATTGGGCTAAATCATTGTGAGAGTTCATGAAGAGTTGGTCCAAAAGGCTAATGAGTTATTGGATTAAAAGCCCAAGTGAATTAGGGTTTACAATGTTGAAACCTAGGAATTCCAAACTATAAACTGAACCTAGCTTGCTAAAATCACCCCCTAAGACTCCTAAGGTGAATGCCTAGCTGATTTTAGGTTCATAACCTCTCTCTCATATTCAGCCAATTGTTATTGGTGTTTGTGACATGTTTGAGGCATCACACTTGAGGTGCTAAGCTCTTCAAAGGCCAACAACTACAAGCTACAAGTAAGAGGGATTCTTCTAACTAGTTTTATGATTCATCTACCAAATATGAATGCTAGATAGGTTTCATGCTTCAGATAATTTTTTGTTGCATGTATAAGTAGAGAAAACTTAGATCCAATGCATTAGGGTTGTATGTGCACCATAAGAGTGTTATAGTACTTAAAACCCAACAAATACTACCATCCATACCTACTCATACTAACCTCAAAAATTGTTCTGAATCCTCTAAATAACTACTCATATCCACTATCATCCGATCCAACCATAAGTGCCCACCCTGAAACGAGTACACATTGTTAATCCTCCTAGTTTCTCCTTCTAGGATCCCTCTTCCGAGAATGCCCACACAAGAACATTCTAACATTCTTCCTAGGATGTCCTACGGATCCCCTCACATCACTCTCCTTCATCAGCTATAGGCTAGACTCCCTATAATACCTTCTAACTACCTCACGAACACAATTACATGCCATAAGCACTAGATAATTCTTCAACTGCAAGGTATCACACTATAATGGTTGGACTCAAACAAGAGTTGCGCAATAAAGCTAAACCTAACCTTCTAAAATTATCTAATCCCTAGAACAGGCAACCTAACGTATTTGCTTAATAGTTAGATGATATCATTGGGGTCACAAAGCCCAATTCAAGCAACATTCTAGCAACAAGTAATCCAATCCAGTGCTTCACTTAATCAAGCCATTATATCCAACATCTTAAATACAAACTAGCATGCACTTCTAAAAGCTCAACCAACAGACATACAACGGCATCTCTCCTAGTATTCTATCATGTAATCTTGAGTAGATCGTTAACCCTAATCTAGCATGCAATTCTCATATACTCACAACCGAACAATAAGCATAACACATGTATGGGTATTTTTGCAAACACTTACTTGAGTTTAGCTGATTGCACGCATCGTACACCCTTTTCATAGAAAACCTTTTTAGAAAAGCATTTTCTTTTAAAAGATTTTAGAAATCTTCAGTTTGATTCCAGACACAGTCGAGAGTGTGCCCAAATCCCTCAAACGAAGGCTATGATACCAACTTGTAATGTCCCAAAAATACCAAGTAAATTTTTCATTTTATAAATATGTCAAAACCATTCATTCATTATCTCAAAGAAAACTAGAATAAAAGTATTCTCAAAACATCAAAGTAATTCATAAACATTCAGTGTGGAATAAATCTCTAGGGGTTGCGATGCGATCAAGTCGGACCCTTCCTTTTAGAACCAGAAGTACCTGAAAATATTTTAAACATAAACTGTAAGCACGAAGCTTAGTAACTTCCTCAAAATATTGCATACCATACACACATATCAACACAAGGCTATAATAGGTCTATTTTGTCGTTGGGTCTATTTCACCCCTAAGTACCTTCTGATTTAATCGGTATTTTTCATCCGAAGGGGTCTATTTCACCCCCAGAACTATTTCAACCCACATACATATATCATACAAGCATACAGTAGGATTCATAAAGATAGCAAGCACATACGTCACCTAGTGTCCTGTAGTAAAATAAGAAGACTCACCTCAATCCGAAGATAACCAAATCTCACACTCGTTGTTGCTACAAAAGCTCCTCACACTGAACATATCCAAACAACCCTAATTAACAATTAAGGTGATAACCCATAATCAAAGTTCCATTTCATACACAAACACACTCTTTCTCTAGGGTAAAAGACCATTTTACCATGCCAAGGCTAGACCCCACCCAAATTGAACTAACGCTCAAAAATAGACAATAACAACTTCTAATCGTACATTATGCATACTCTAGCTCTATGCCATGCATAAAGACTTCAGACTGCCAACGTCATGCTATAAGCTCCATAATCCGAGGTTACGGCAAGCGTAACCAAGCAGTTGCCAAAATCCATTTTTAAGTCCTTAATACATTAATACATTTCACTCAAAGCTCATGTCAGATTCCTAATAGCTCCATAATGGATAAAGTTTCCAACTTTAACCATTAGGATTGTTCAAACAACCAAGATCTGGTCTTGATGTCTCAAAGGGACCAAAAATGCATCTTTTATAACTTAATCCATTAATTCGAAGTCTCCAACCTTTTGATCTGAATCAATATGATGTTTAGATGGATAAAGTTTCCATATTATCCATAACAAGGTCGCAAACTTTCAAGATCTAAACTTTATGCACTAAAATGAACAAAAAGTGGAAAATATGAAAAATAACTAGATCTATGATACCAATAAGCAAGTTAGAAGCTTTTTACTCACAATGGTCCGTTAATGATCTAATATTGTTGGATCTACACTTGAACTCTCCATTTATACACTTTGCGACCACCTTGCTCTTCAAGATTCAACCTTCTTGTGGAGAAATAAGTTCATAAATGATGTCAAGGCTCAAAAACAAGTGAGAGGAGGCTAGGGTTTCTAAAGGATGTTCTTAAGTGATAGAGGCTGGTAATAAGAGGGTTTTCCATAAGTTAGAGCATTTAAATAGGGCTGAAAACCGAAGATTTAGGGTTTTGATCTGCCCAAATTACTTCCTGCGTAATAAAAATTACACCATGCATAATTTATTAAACCCTCGTTATGCCCTATGTAAGTTTAAATTATGCCATGCGTAATCAATATCCCTTCCACTTCAACTTCAAATACTTATAAGTTTTTCGTTTCAACTCCTTTCTTGTCATTCTTTATATGTACAGAAAGGTATTGAATAACCCCACAATCCTATCTAATTACCTTTTTTTTTACTTAAAACATACCAAACTAAAATCCTTATTTCATGAAATAAGTCATTACTTTTCCCATTTTATCCTTTGACTCTAAAACACAAACCGAGGGCTTAGATCTCATAACCAATATTATCAACATCTAACATGGTCTAAACATTATTCCCTTAAAGCCCAAGGCCTTTACTTGATCTATTTATTTTTCAACATCCCGAAATAAGAGACTTTTCAAAATAAAATGTTACATGTCTGGAATGTAAAGAACTATTTGAAATATCATATATCGTAATGGTGTTATAGAACCCACGTTTTTAAAAGAAACTAACGTGGGTGGCTTTAGTTTCAGCATGGCTGTGTCTACAACATTTCTAGGACCATGTCATGTGAACTTAATCTTCATTAAATTATTCTTCGTAAGCTACAACATCGACCATCATGATGGATCTTTTCCGAAAGTCATGTTTTGGTAAGTGGTTGGATGTGCTAGTCGGCATGGAAGAGGAACCTTTGCTTATGAATTACATCTTATACAAGAACTTCTTACAATTCTACAAAATTAAATGGAGGAAATGTTCTTCAAGATTGACGAGTACAAGCTCTATTTTGGGAGGAAGTGTTTTTTTATTATTGGGTTGAAGTATAGTGATTATTTCGAGAATACTTCATTTGGTCACGAGTTATAGGTGTTTCATTTGGTTTCAATAGGCGTCTCTTGTAAACAACACATTTTAAAATCCTTTCATCAATTATCAAATGAGGATACATTTTCGACTATCTACATGTTGGAAAAGGGTTTTAACAGTTGATACACTCGTCACCTAATCATTAAGGAGTTTGTTTCCCTTGTATTGAATCTTCAGGAGTTAAACAAGTATCTTGTAGTTTAGCAATATTACTTGCTTTTTAATTTGAAATTCATTTTTTAAGTAATTAATGGATTTCTTTTGGTGACACATATACCCACAGGGCACGATATTTTGGTTGCAAATAGATTTTCAATAGGAAAATTACTGCAAATTGTATTTTGTTTACAAACATATTCATCATGTCCTAGTGAAAGCAAAACAACCTCAAAAATTAACGTACACCTTGCAAGAAGTTGTGTATGTTTTCAATGTAGTATAAATTATTTTAAAGATATCTTTTAGAGTTTTCTATTTACTAATAATATGATTTTTTTTATTTAACCAATTTGGATTTTGAGGACGTTTATGTTTACCCAGAAACTTGGTACCCAAACACCAACATTTGATCCCTTGGGTTGTTGTATGGTGCAAGCTTAGATGATTATAGGGGACGAATTTTCGAACGGTTATTGATTTTCATCAGGTATAATTTTTTTGTTATAATTTCCAATTGAATATATCATACGTATATCTCTCATTATCATGTCACCAACAATTTGTTTGTTATTTTATTTAGCAAAATAAGCACTCAGAGACCTTGTAGACAACAGTAAAGGAGTCACACACTGAGTAGTGGCCTTACATATCCGTCTGGATTGAGAATCATGCTTTACCTCCATTACCATGTGACATGACACTCTGTACCTATAAAGATCACCTCATTTTTTCATTTAAGATCACCTCCTTTACTGGTACTAAGTTAATACGATGAGATCCCGACAAATTTGTATCACCACCACAACCACCACCATATGCACGATGATCACCATACATCGGACCATCAAATACCATACCATAACAAACTGAGGAATCAGATAAGAACTATATCACATTGATTTGTAGATGGAACTTAAGCAATGATAGATGCGTCTACTATTATCTTTTGGAACTGTAGAAGTAAAACATCTATGTATGCCACATATTTAGGTTATGTTGGGATATTAATAGCCCTATAAAATAGACATGGCCTAGAGACTACATGTGGTGTTTCGCTCAGTAGATATTTATGGTACACTTGTTAATCAAGGTACCACGATGGATATAGGTTCTTCCGATTGTGTAGAGGTATGTATTTATCGAATTCTTAATTATTTAATAATATAGAACCCTTAGCTTTTTATAGGGTGAAACTGTTACATGCATACACTATGATACCTCACATGCTGACAAGGTAAAATATTAATATTATATAATTTAAATAGTCTTGAACATTTAACAATTATTAACCCAACCAAACATCCCAAAAATACTGAACGACCCGTCTCTGGTATGTTGCCTCCATGACATTTATTTAGAAGTTTTCAAGAGGGACTCGGCGAGTGTATAGACTGACTCGTCGAGTAGGGACGTGATTTCGAGCACGTGTAAGTCGGCAACTTGGCGAGTCCATATTCGGGATTCGGCGAGTCTGCCTGCCAGGGAGAAACCCTAAATCCCCGGGTTTGCTCACTATTTAAGTAGTGCTATGTGCCCCAAACTCGCCTCCTTCACCCTCAGAGAGTTGTGAGAAACCCTAAACTCATCCCTTGATTGATTAAAGTGTTTTTGTGTGGATTCTTGAAGGCTTGAAGAAGAAAAAGAAGAAAGGACCAAAGAGAAGAGATGTAGAGCAAAGATCCAAGGTCAAAATCAGAGTTCATTGAGGTATTTCTCGGAATCTTTTTGTTTTATGCTTAGAACCTCCATTAGAACATTTCTAGGGCTAGTTTGATGTATTTCCAACCTTATAGTTATGTGGATGCCTTAGTAGGTCGAGATATCCCTAGATCTGTTCATTTAGGAGTTATAGAGCCCGAATCTATTGCCTTTTTGAAGTTGCTTGCATGAGAACCCTAGATCTAGCCTTTATTATGCTTTTTGAGCCTTATAATCTTCATGGATGCTTATGGACACATAAAGATAGAATCTTTACGTGTTAATCGAGCTAAGGGAGCCTAGATCTATAAGTTTTATATGCTGGTTTCAAGCATAATCGAGTTTAGAGTAGTTGCATGCATGCGACTCGGCGAGTCGGAAGAATGACTCGGCGAGTCGAGTCGCGAGTCCCCGATTTTTCCCCTTTTGAGTGATGTCGAGTGGGACCTGTGAGTAGTAGAGTGGACTCAGTGAGTTGGAGGACAGACTCAGTAATGGAGGAACTCAATGAGTTGTTCATACAACTCGGCGAGTCCAAGACAATCTTCTTAGCTCAAGAACAACTCGTTGAGTTGTTCATACGACTCGGCGAGTCAGATGAAGATTGCCTGAATTTTTTAATCGAAAGGGAACTCGTCGAGTCGATGCCATACTCGACGAGTAGCCACGAGTAGGGTTGAGAATTGAGAATAGAGACTCGGCGAGTTGGCGGCCCAACTCGACGAGTCAGGACAACTGTAGGTTGATTTTGACTGGGAGAGTTGACTTTCACCAGGGGTAAAAGAGTCATTTTACCCCAATGCAGTGATTAGCATTTGATAGAGTGTGTTTATGGATTTGTAGCCGGGGAGATACCGGAGCAGAAGCAAATAGCTCCAGAGCCACACACACAACAGCCAGTTCACGAGGTGAGTTTCCTTCTAGTAGGAACGGTCTACGGCCACAATGCCGGCCCGTTTAGTTAACAGTAGTTCCGGACTTCAGTCCGATGCAGTAGTTAGAGTGCTTGATGTCTTTGTGATTCAAGCATGTTTTATGATATGTGTTCCGGACTTTGGTCCGATGTAGTATGTGTGTTATGTTAGTAAATACGTGTTTATGTTATGCTATGTTCAGACAGTTCCGGACTTCGGTCCGATGCAGTTAGTTCCGGATTCCAGTCCGATGCAGGGGACAAGGTCCCAGTCAGTTCCGAACTTCGGTCCGATGCAGTCAGTTCCGGACTTCGGTTCGATGCAGTCAGTTCCGGACTTCGGTCCGATGCAGTCAGTTCCAGACTTTGGTCCGATGCAGTCGGTTCCGGACTTCGGTCCGATGCAGTCAATTCCAGACTTCGGTCCGATGCAGCTAGTTCCGGACTTCGGTCTGATGCAGTGGGCAAGGCCCAGTATGTGCTTTATTTGTTATTGTGTGGTATGTGGTAGTCTGGGGGAGCTCACTAAGCTTCGTGCTTACGATTTCAGTTCTTGGTTTCAGGTGCTTCCGCAAGTAAAGGGAAGAGCTCGGGATGATGGAATCGCACATACCGCTGCCTCAGTTTTTGTCCTGGGAGTAGATTCAGTTTCTTGGATATGTTTGATACAGTTGTGACATAGTTTTTCTCACAATATTTTCGTATGGTTTTGGGATACGCAATGCATGGTTTATTATATGATACTCAGTTTTATGGTTTTTGTTATATTAAAATGAAATTTTCGGGTCGTATTTTTGGGATGTTTCAAGTTGGTATCAGAGCCTTGGTTTGAGGGAATTAGATACACTTCCGGGTGTATCTGAACTCAAACTAAGGGAAAAATAAAAAGATTTTTCAAGAGGAAAATGTTTTCGAAAGAATTTTCAAAGGCACTTAGAAAGAAAAGAATTCTTTTTAAACGAGATAAGGGTGTGGTGTGTGCGATCAGCCGAGCTCAAGTAAGTACTCCTAAATTACCCATACAAGTTTATTAGTTCAGTTTCAGTTTTAGTTCCAGTTTCAATTTTCAGTTTCGGTAGAACAGCATGCTAGTATAGGAAAGGGGACGGGATTGGTGGGAAGAGGTCGGACATACCATTGGAGATGATGCAGCGCTAGATGCCATGACCTGGGCTGATTTCCCTACCAGATTCAGGGCGGAGTTTGCACCGGTTATTGAGGTGCAGCAGTTAGCCAGAGAGTTTCAGGACCTCACCCAGACTACAGAGACCGTGGCGGAGATCGCCGCCAAATTCAGGGAGAGGGCTCTTCTCGTTCCTCAGTATGCAGCCGATGAGGAAATGAAGAAGGCCCGTTATCATGAGATGTTGCGGAGTGATATTCGCCAGTTTGTGAGCCGGTCCAGCTGTAAAACACTAGATGACATGATTGCTAGGGCTCGGGAGAGGGAGATTGACCTTGAGATGGAGAAGAAGAGGAAACCGGAGGCGGTTTCGGGTGCTGGTAGTTCGGGCAAAAAGCCGAAGGTTTCAGATCACAGATCCAGGAGTCAGTAGAGCCACGGTCGATGTGGCAAGTGTGGGAGATTGCATGATGGGGTGTGCAAGGCAGGGAGTTCCGGTTGCTACAAGTACGGTCGGACTGGGCATTTGAGCAGGGATTGTACGGCCCCTGCTACCGCCATTGCAGCATCAGATCTGATTTGCTTTCAGTGCAATCAGAGGGGACATAAAAAGTCCTAGTGTCCGAGTTTAGCTGCAGCAGGGAAGGTGGTTGCACCTGCCCCTGCTACTTTGAGGATTACAGATGGCCGGCAGGGCCGAGCCGAGGCGCCAGTGGCGAAGAGTAGAGCTTTTCAGATGACAGCAGAGGAGGCACGAGTGACTCCTGATGTGGTGACGGGTATGTATCTTCCCTTCATCTCTATATTATTTTTATTGATTGATTATAGCTTATGATTATATGTTCTGTATAGGGTCGTTCTCTGTGAACGGCATTTCTGCTACAGTATTATTTGATTCGGGGGCTACCCGATCATTTGTATCGCTAGCGCTTAGCAAGAGATTTAGTAGAGCTCCAGGGGAGCTGGATTGTCCAGTAGAGGTTGAGATAGCAGATGACAGGACCGTGAGGGTCGCCAGAGTGCACAGAGGGTGTTCTCTTCAGTTGTTCGACGAGCAGTTGTCGGTGGACTTGGTTCCTATTCCCCTGCGAGGGAATAAGGTTATAGTAGGCATGGATTGGTTGAGTCCCAATGGGGCGGTGATTGATAGTGAGCTGCAGCTAGTGAGGGTTCGCACTCCTAGTGGGGGAGAGTTAGTGATTCAGGGCGAGAGGCCACAGCACGGACCAGCTTTTTGTTCAGCCGCGAGAGCGAGGCGCTATTTTCAACAGGGTTGCGCCGGATATATAGCTTATGTTGTAGACGCCCGGGAAAAGGGTAAGGTGGCAGTAGATGATGTTACGGTAGTGCGAGACTACCCAGATGTATTCCTAGAGGATTTGCCTGGAATACCTCCAGAGAGACAGGTTGAGTTCGGGATCGATCTGATTCCGGGTGCGGCGCCGATAGCTAAGGCCCCATATCGGTTAGCTCCCCCTGAGATGAAGGAGTTGTCTACGCAGTTGCAGGAGCTGCTAGACAAAGGTTTCATCAGACCGAGTAGTTCGCCTTGGGGAGCTCCGATTTTGTTTTTGAAGAAAAAGGACGGGTCGCACCACATGTGTATAGATTACCGGGAGTTGAATAAGGTAACGGTGAAGAACCGTTACCCACTCCCGAGGATAGATGATTTGTTTGACTAGCTTCAGGGAGCGTCTTGGTTTTCCAAGATCGATTTACGTTTCGGGTATCATCAGATGCGAGTCAGAGATGAGGATGTGCAGAAGACTGCTTTCAGGACCAGGTATGGTCATTATGAGTTTGTGGTGATGCCATTTGGGCTCACCAACGCCCCAGCCGCGTTCATGGACCTCATGAATCGTGTGTGCAGACCGATGCTGGACCGGTCTGTGATAGTATTCATAGATGATATCTTGGTGTATTCCAAGACGCATGAGCAGCACGAGGAGCACCTAAGGGAGGTGCTACAAGTTTTGAGGAGGGAGAGACTTTTCGCAAAGTTCTCCAAGTGCGAGTTCTGGTTGCGCGAGGTGCAGTGGTCACCTCGTCAACCAGAAGGGTATTTTAGTAGATCCGGCCAAGATAGAGGTCATGATGCGGTGGGAGGTCCCGAAGTATCCATCTGAGATTCGGAGCTTCCTACGGTTGGCAGGGTATTACCGGAGATTCATTCAGGATTTCTCCAAGATAGCAGTGCTGCTCACCCGATTGACCAAGAAGTCGATGGTGTCTCGTTGGGGGCCTGAGCAGCAGGCAACATTTGAGACCCTCAGGTGGAGGTTGTGCGAGGCTCCGATCCTTACCCTACCAGAGGGAGTAGAGGATTTTGTAGTCTACTGTGATGCCTCAATCACAGCTATGGGAGCAGTATTGATGCAGCGAGGCCATGTGATAGCTTACGCTTCAAGACAGTTGAAGCCTCACGAGGCTAACTATCCTACCCATGATTTAGAGCTGGGGGCGGTTGTGTTTGCCCTCAAGATTTGGAGACATTACCTTTATGGGGTCCGTTGTACCATCGACACGGATCACAAGAGTTTGAGGTATCTTATGGATCAGCCGAATCTGAACACGAGACAGGGGAGGTGGTTGGATGTGCTGAAGGATTATGATTGTGAAATCCTATACCATCCAGGGAAGGCCAACGTAGTAGCCAACGCCCTAAGTCGCAAGGCGTCAGCAGCCCCTATCAGAGACTTATGTTTGAGGATGACAGTAATTACTCCGTTGTTGGAACGGATTAGGGAGGCTCAGGTTGAGGTCTTTTTTTCAGGATTCTGTCGAAGAAAGAACAAACACTAAACTAAAATAAAATGAAAATAAGGAGTCACTTCGGTTCCTTCATACATATAGGGATCATGTCATAAAAAAATATTCTTTTTTTTTCAACTCATTTATATTTAATTTAATCCATTTTTCTGGCTCGGCTATAGTGGGCCGAGTAGCTTCGTTTGATTATGATAGTCGGGGGTTGTTGACCCTTCATGGGAGAGTGTGGGTACCGTACTGGGGCGGAGTATGGCAGGTGTTGATGGACGAGGCTCATAAGTCTCAATTTTCTATCCACCCAGGGGCGACGAAGATGTATAGAGATCTTTGACCCGATTACTGGTGGCCTTGCATGAAGCGGGATGTCGCCAGGTATGTAGAGAGGTGCCTGACCTGCAGGAAGGTCAAGGCAGAAAAACAGAGGCCTCACGGCAAGATGCAGCCGTTAGACATTCCCGTGTGGAAATGGGAGGACATCACCATGGATTTTATCACCAAGCTTCCCAAGACTGCACGTGGGGTAGATTCGATTTGGGTAATAGTGGATCGGTTGACGAAGAGTGCGTATTTCATACCGATCCAGGAGAGCATATCGGCGGAAAAGTTAGCCGATATCTATGTGCGTGAGGTAGTGGCACGTCATAGAGTGCCGGTATCGGTGGTATCAGACCGAGACGTTCGTTTTACATCCAGATTCTGGAAGCGGTTTCACGACGAGATGGGTACTCGTCTCCATTTCCGCACCGCTTTCCACCCTTAGACAGACGGGGAGAGCGAAAGGATGATTCAGACTCTCTAGGACATGCTCAGGGCATGTGTCCTAGACTTCGGTGGCAGTTGGGATACGTATCTTCCGTTAGCGGAATTTTCATATAACAACAGTTATCATGCGAGCATTGATCGACCTCCCTTTGAGATGCTTTATGGGAGGAAGTGTAGGACCCCGATTTGTTGGGGCGAGGTCGGTCATCGGGTCATTGGGAGCACAGAGGTGGTGCTCAAGACGACCGAGTTGATTTAGCAGGTTCGTAGTAGATTGCAGACTGCATAGAGTCGGCAGAAGAGCTACGCCGACCGGAGGCGTTCAGACTTGGAGTTTCGGGTGGGCGATATGGTCCTTCTGAAGGTCTCACCTTGGAAGGGTGTCATTAGGTTTCGGAAGAGGGGCAAGCTGGGTCCTAGGTTCATTGGTCCTTTCAAGGTTTTGGCCCGAGTGGGTCGGGTTGCTTATCGGTTGGATCTTCCAGTAGAGCTTAGCCAGATCCACAACACTTTCCATGTGTCTCAGTTGAGAAAGTGTCTGGTGGATGAGTCATCAGTTGTTCCCTTAGAAGATATTCAGGTTGATAGCAGCCTGAATTATATTGAGAGGTCGGTCGCGATTCGGGACCAAAAGACAAAGACCTTGAGGAACAAGGTAATTCAGTTAGTGAAGGTGCAGTGGCAGCACCGGAAGGGGTCTGAGTGGACGTGGGAGGCTGAGGAGGAGATGAGAGAGCACTACCCGGAGTTATTTGCAGATTCACCCATAGCAGACTTCGAGGATGAAGTCTGAGACCAGTGGGGGAGAATTGTAACGACCCGTCTCTGCTATGTTGCTTCCATGACATTTATTTAGAAGTTTTCAAGAGGGACTCGGTGAGTCTATAGCCCGACTCATCGAGTAGGGACAGGATTTCGAGCACGTGTAAGTCGGCGACTCGGCGAGTCTGCCTGCTAGGGAGAAACCCTAAATCCCCGGGTTTGCTCATTATTTAAGCAGTGCTATGTGCCCCACACTCGCCTCCTTCACCCTCAGAGAGCTGTGAGAAACCCAAAACCCATCCCTTGATTGCTTAAAGTGTTTTTGTGTGGATTCTTGAAGGCTTGAAGAAGATAAAAAAGAAAGGACCAAAGAGAAGAGGTGTAGAGCAAAGATCCAAGGTCAAAATCAAAGTTCATTGAGGTATTTCTCGGAATCCTTCTGTTTTATGCTTAGAACCTCCATTAGAACATTTCTAGGGCTAGTTTGATGTATTTTCCAACCTTATAGTTGTGTGGATGCCTTAGTAGGTCGAGATATCCCTAGATCTGTTCATTTAGGAGTTGTAGAGACCGGATCTATTGCCTTTTTGAAGTTGCTTGCATGAGAACCCTAGATCTAGCCTTTATTATGCTTTTTGAGCCTTATAATCTTCATGGATGCTTATGAACACGTAAAGATAGAATCTTTACGTGTTAATCGAGCTAAGGGAGCCCAGATCTATAAGTTTTATATGCTGGTTTCAAGCAGAATCGAGTTTAGAGTAGCTGCATGCATGCGACTCAGCGAGTCGGAAGACCGACTCGGCGAGTCGAGTCGCGAGTCCCCGATTTTTCCCCTTTTGAGTGATGTCGAGTGGGGACCTGTGAGTAGTAGAGTGGACTCAGTGAGTTGGAGGACAAAATCAGTAATGGAGGGACTCGACGAGTTGTTCATACAACTTGGCAAGTCCAAGACAATCTTCTTAGCTCAAGAACAACTCGTCGAGTTGTTCATACAACTCGGCGAGTCGGATGAAGATTGCCTGAGTTTTTGAATCGAAAGGGAACTCGTCGAGTCGATGCCATACTCGACGAGTAGCCACGAGTAGGGTTGAGAAGTGAGAATAGAGACTCGGCGAGTTGTCGGCCCAACTCGGCGAGTCAGGACAACTGCAGGTTGACTTTGACCGGGAGAGTTGACTTTGACCATGGGTAAAAGAGTCATTTTACCCCAATGCATTGATTAGCATTTTATTGAGTGTGTTTATGGATTTGTAGCTGGGGAGATACCGGAGCAGCAGCAGATAGCTTCCAGAGCCATACACACAGCAGCCAGTTCACGAGGTGAGTTTCCTTCTAGTAGGAACGGGTCTACGGCCACAATGCCGGCCCGTTTAGTTAACAGTAGTTCCGGACTTCAGTCTGATGCAGTAGTTAGAGTGCTTTATGTCTTTGTGATTCAAGAATGTTTTGTGATATGTGTTCCGGACTTTGGTCCGATGCAGTATGTGTGTTATGTTAGTAAATACGTGTTTATTTTATGCTATGTTCAGACAGTTCCGGACTTCGGTCCGATGCAGTTAGTTCCGGACTCCGGTCTGATGCAGGGGACAAGGTCCCAGTCAGTTCCGGACTTCGGTCCGATGCAGTCAGTTCCGGACTTCGGTCCGATGCAGTCAATTCCGGACTTCGGTCCGATGTAGCTAGTTCCGGACTTTGGTCCGATGCAGTGGGCAAGGCCCACTATGTGCTTTATTTCTTATTGTGTGGTATGTGGTAGTCTAGGGGAGCTCACTAAGCTACGTGCTTATGGTTTCAGTTCTTGGTTTCAGGTACTTCCGCAAGTAAAGCGAAGAGCTCGGGATGATGGCATCGCACACACCGCAGCCTCAGTTTTTGTCCTGGGAGTTGATTCAGTTTCTTGGATATGTTTGATACAGTTGTGACACAGTTTTTCTCACAATATTTTCGTATGGTTTTGGGATACGCAATGCATGGTTTATTATGTGATACTCAGTTATATGGTTTTTGTTATATTAAAATGAAATTTTCGGGTCGTATTTTTGGGATGTTTCAAATACAGTCTAAAAATTTTGTTTTAAAATCATTTAAGAAGATCCTAATTCATCAAACATTAAAAATCATAAGTTGTGTATCTTAAATCATCATAATAAAATATTGTATTCAAATCATGTCTCAAAATATCATAGTGAATCATCCCAGGCTAAAACAATGGTGTGTGCACTACAATCATCCTGATCTGTTCTTCTTGCTACTGGAAGTACCTGAAACCAAAACTGAAAACTGTAAGCACGAAGCTTAGTGAGTCTCCCCAATCTACCACATATCATACACATAATCACATAACCACATACATTAGGTGTAGCCTGCAACATCGGACCTCGCCCGGCATCAGACGAATCAGGCATCAGGCCTCGCCTGGTATTGAGCACCTCTCGGTATACAAATATGTTTCTACTAGGCTCCGCCTTCTATACACATACAAACAATAACATATAATGATACTAGTACATAACAGTCAAACACAACACTATAAATGCTAGTATTAAAGCCCCGCCTATCTTGGGCTCCACCCCTACTTTGCTAATAATGATATATGGAACCCCGTCCGTACTCAACTAGTAATGAGATACGGAACCTACCGACACTCTCCACCCGACCAGACACACATAAGTATCACAAAGGCAACAAGTATAACTAAACATGCATTCCTTCCTCGGGTACCACCCAGCATTGAACCGTAGTTCGAAAATTCACATATAAACCTTCCTCCGGCCTCGCCCGACATCAGAACAAATTCCGGAAACATATAAGCTACATCGGGCTAACCCCGACATCGGATCTAACTCTAGTATACACAAACATACATAAACAGGCCGACACTATGCCTTAGACCCGTTCCTACAGGATAAAACTCACCTCACAAAGTTGACTGTAGAATCCCACGGATAAACCTCCGACTGCTCACTGGCAAGTCCTCGAACTGCTTATCTCTCGACTCCCTGAGCTACCATTACCCAGAATAATAGTTAGTCCAAACCAATAATCCTCCTTAGGGTAAAATGACCATTTTACCCCTAGTCCAACTTCGTCCATATCTAAGGCCCAAAACCATATTATGAAAGGCCCAATACTAGGTAGGCTTCCTAAGCCCACTAGTGGCCCACTAATGGCCCAATTTGCTAAATTGGTCCCAATCCCTCTCATAGACCTTACCCTAAAGCCCAAATGTATTCTTAGCCCAAATACCTGACTTCTGATGGCCCACTAAGGCCCAAAGAAACAAAGTCCATAGCATGGCCCAATCCAAGGCCCAAAACACGCATGAATCCAACTAAACCCAAACTCCAAAAATGGTATTCTATTTCCATGAAAGTGACTTAACTCATGCATGAACCCATTAAGACATCCAAGATGGAAACTTTCTACCCTAGGGACTCGTTTGGCACTGAGAGTTGCAACTCTAAGCCTAGGAATCGGATTTGAACCATAAAGCTCCATTCTTGGGGCCGAAAAGGTCCAAAACATCACTACACTAGATCTAAGCATACTTGAGGAAAGTTGAAGACTTTATACATCAATATGATCTAAAATGGAACAACAATCTCGGATCTACAACTTCTCCTTTAATCCACCAAGTTGCTTGGTTCTTCACTTGCTTGGAAAATGGATTAACCACACCAAAATGCTCTCCAATGGCCTTTTAAGCTCCAAGAACACACAAAGAAGGTTTAGGTTTTTGTGGTGGCTGTCTAAGGGCGAAATGGAGGCTGACCATTGACACATATTATCCCTTTTATAGTAGCACCCCCTAAAATTTACGGTTTAAATCTGAATTGAGTATGCCCCGCGTACCTCTATGTACGCTCGACATACTCACAAACCACCCGCATCCATTTTACTCCTCTACGCTGGGCGTACTTTCGCGCCTATCACCTTGCATGCGTGGTACTTTCTTGCTACTTTTCTCCATTAGGGACCAATAATGCCAATAACTTCAAAGTGTTATAACTCCTTTCTATTTAAGTTAGTCTTTCTATTTTTCTTTGTTTTATCCTCTTAAATAATCATTAATTGGAGAATAATTGTTAAACAGTTAAAGTAAATTACCAAAAAAAAACTTAAGCTTTATTTACAGTGTAAATAATCTAGGAAAAATCTCGATGGTTATTTTTATATAGTGTAATCTGATTTTGTGGATTTAAGTGTATTTAATCTTATAAAATAGAAGAAAAATAGCATACTAAATAAAAAAATCATTCAATGTTTTATTTAGAGTTCTAATTTACTATAAGGTTGTCTGGTAAATTTTCATGAAGGTTGGATGAGTAGCAATATTTTTCCCATTATTAGCCCATTATAAATTCAAAAATAAGGGAAATATAGGAATGCATTATGAAAAATTCTGAAAATGTTTTTTTGATTACTAAACATTAGGTAGGATCTACGGAAATCTTATATAGCCTTTTCACATTATTTAAAGTGGTTTTATGATTTATTTGAATTAAACAAAAACAAAATTCAAAACCATAGAAAACAATATCAAAAATCGATGAAACTCACTGAGATGTCATCATTTACTTTAGGGGTCATCCATGAATTTATCTAGGATTTATAGACCTAAGAAAGTATTTTATATGAATTATTTCCCTAATATATTGTAAAAAATATAATAATTCAAGAAAAATGAACTATTTTATAAAAATTTGTAGAACATCTCACTTTGTTGATGGAACTCTGGGAAAAATCGGATTTGATCAGAAAAGTTGTTTTAGGTATTTATTTGGGAATAAATCCTTTATGAACATATTTGAAAGCTTTTAACAACAAACTTTGATCATCAAGCATCTAAACTTGAAGATAATCACATGCATGATGTTTTGAAGACCATTACTGAGTTTGAAATGTTTAAAAATTGTTTTTGAAAGAAAACTTAGAGTGCATGTGGTCACTTTCCACAAAAACATGTAGAAAAGTGCATTTTCATGATCTTGACTTAGGTTTAGGTCCTTAGATTTCACCATTTACAACATGCATGTTCTTTTTGGATGAAATCCTACCACCATCATTATAAAAATCGTGAGTATGTGTGTGTATGTTTATGTGTTCATGATCTTTCATTAGAATGGAGTTGAAGATGGAGAAAGTGCAAGAAAACACAAAGTTATGAAGGAAAAAGTGAAGGTATAATGTAAGTTTTGTGATTACCTCAAGAACAAACTTGATGATGAAGTTTTTTAGTGTTATGAGATTATATTTTCTGGAAATTTTCGTGGTTGATGGAGAGAGGAAGAGAAAATAGTGGTGGTGGAGTGTGAGAGAGAGGAGAGTGAAAGAGAAATGAAGAGGTGTAGTGAAGAGTGAGTGAAAATGAGTAGTGTGTACCTTTTGAGTGTGAGAGAGAGATATGGGGACAGAGGGATCCGAATTTTTGAGGTATAAAACCTTCTTTCTCTTTTACATTTATAAAAATTTCAATTCTTTTATAAAAATATTAAACTTTTATAAAATATACACCCTAACCTACTTTTTGTTCATGAAACCTTGATTTTTGACTTATAAATTAAGGGTGAATGTTAATGACTTAAATTTTATTTCTCTTGATTATATTTCCCTAAATTTAATTATTTTAAGATAATATTATAGGTTTCATAACTATTTTTATAGAATTCTTGATGTTAAATTTTATAAAATTTGGGTTTTAGGGCTTTTAGGGTTTTGAGATTTAATAAATCTTTGGATATCAAAATCCATAGAATCTTTGAGACTTCAATTTATCTTATGGTATTATAACTATTTTTATAGTTATAAATAATGTTTGTAACTTATTTTATCGGCTTATTGGCATTCTATGTAGTGATTCCGAGATTCAAGCGAAATTGGGGAATCAAGTATACTAGTCATAGTTTTCAATTCTGACTTAAGTTCCAACAAGACTAGGATCTAATTGCTACCACTAGGTCAAGTGCATGATGTGTGTATATAATTCATGAAAATGTGTTCAAGTCAAAGAGTGACCTAAATATGGATATTCACTATAGTTAAGTAGTTGTAGAAGTCACATATCAATGTGAAATCTAAGTATACTATCCATTGATTCTAGTTGTTTCCAAGTTTATAGTTGGTTATAACTTAGTTTCTAGTTACTAAGTCTAGTATGTCTCGTGCCTACACATACAACTAAGTTTATCCAATCTAGAACAAACTCAAATTTTGACGGTTGTCACACTAGGGGTATGCTTTTATAGTGTTGTTAAGCTAGGGTTACATCCATGTAAACCCTAATGCTCCATGACCTTTCACATTCTGATGCTCCATGGGTTTAACCTCCATGGACTATATATCCATGGATTATCTCATTGGTTTAGTCCAACTACATAATTATGGACCATTGGCCCACACTATAAGAATCATTGATTTACATAATCAATCCCCATATATTTAATTAGTCTCTTTTGACCATAAAATTAATTCCAACTTAATTCTTGACCAAAACTAATTAAATAATATGATTTCATATTAATATATTACACTTTTAATGTATTAATAAATCATAAATAAACTTATTCTCAAAAGTCGATCCTATCAAATGGCACTGGTGAAGGCAACCCAAAAGGACCATGCTACAATCAGGTCAAGTACATCCTAGTTATAGTTATGGGCTTAGACACCAAATCCAACAGTCTCCCACTTGGATAAGTCTAATAACTATTACTGCCAATGTGACTTCAGGATCCAAATTTGCAATCGTAAGCTTTCAAAAGTCGTTGTCGAACTCTGACCTAGTCAGTGATGCGTCCTTCTGATAAGGGATCGTATATTCCTTTGTTCTCAGGATATCTATAAGGTCAAACACATGGAGCATAGTCATTTCTGATTCGTCTGACATATAGCATAACTGAACACATCAATTTAGTTCTGACCGGGCCCGACACATGGTCAAAACAGAATCATCGAGGGGCCTAAGATATCGCTTTTAATCCTCTTAGGATAAAAGGAACAAATAAAGTTCGACATTATATGCTTGTATTAACTACTCATCAAATCATGCACAATGACACGTTTTATAACATCAAGTTTCTGATGCGTTTTCATGCCATCAATGCACAACCAACTCGTAGTCAACAACTTATATATCTTGGTTTGAAGATTATATGATATTATCGTCTCACAATTACTCGTGATAAATTCCATTAAGTAATTTAGGTGACCGTGGGTTGAATCCAATAGTCAAATCTTATTCCAGGAGCACTCATGAATGGTGTAGCAAACTTTTGGTATGTCTAACACCTTAGACAATCTACAAGGAAACTCATGACAGTCTTTTTTTCATACGTACTTCCAACGTATAATCGAATATGGATGGTTTGAATAATTTAATTATTCTGGAAGTCAAAACATGCAAAGTGAAACAATAGTAAATAATTGGCACAAGACAGTAACTTTACTTATAAATAAAAACCCTTTTATTTAATCATCAAATGTCAATTACAATAGCTATTACAAGTTTCTATTTATCTAACCGCTAAAACTAATATCGTTCGTTAGCACAATGCCCTTTGCGTGCTACAAGTGCTTAACCCTGGTCAGTCCCTTTGTAAGTGGATTTGTTGGGTTATCCTCTGACGATGTCCCCTTTACCATGATGTGTCCTTCTTCTACTTGATGTGTTATGAAGTGGAACTTTCTGTCGATATTTATGGATCTACCATGATCTATTGGTTCTTTGGTTAAGGCAACCGTCCCTTCATTATCTCAGAAACTATCTAAAGGCTCCTTAATGGATGGAATGACTCCAAGGTCTTCGATGAAGTTTTTCAACCATATCACCTCCTTAGATGCTTTGCTTGCTGCAATGTACTCTGATTTTCATGTTGAATTGGCTATAGTCTCATGCTTGGAACTTTTCCATGTTACTGCTCCTCCATTGAGGCTAAACACCCAACCCGACTGAGAGTAGAAATTATATATGTCGGTTTGAAAACCGGCATCGCTATACCCTGTCACTCTCAAGTCATCACTTTCACCAAGGGTAAGGACCTAGTCCTTAGTCCTCTGCATATACTTCAGAATGTTCTTAACCGCAGCCAATAAGCTTTACCATTCCCTTGATATCTGTTGACCATGCTCAAAGCAAAGGCCACATCAGGGCGAGTACAAGTCATAGCATACATGATCGAGCCAACTGTGGAAGCATATGGTATTCGTGTTGGATTAATGTCTAAGTCCATAACTATATTTGGTATGTACTTGACCCGACCCGGCATGGTCCATTTGGGTTGCACTTCACTGGCACAATTTATATGGATAGTCTTTTGAGAATAGTACACTTATGATTTATATTAATATATTATAAGTTCTAATATATTAATATATAATCATATTATTAAATTAGTATTGATCAAGAATTAATTTATAATTAATTAAGTGATCAAAATGAAGTAACTAAATATGGACTCTTATATATATGGAATGAGCCAAGTTCATTTAGGTTGGGCTAAGCTTTCATGGATACTCCATGGAGTGTTTAACCCATGGATCATATGAAATCAAAGGTCATGGGTTTAACCCTAGTCTCCATACTATATAAAGATGTCATTGGTTTGTGAAATTGGCACTAGTGTGGGTACACTAAGAAGGGCTAGACGATTTCACTAGAGAGAACCAATTATCCATATTCTCTAAAGTCTTCTAAGGTGTTTTGGTGATTTGTGATTCCACTTGAGGCTTCCACACTATTGGGGCTAAGCTCTTAAAGCTTGAAGACATCAAGCTACATCAAAAGGTATGTCATCTAACTAGTACTTTGTAGTATAAGAGCTTCATAATATGCTAGTTAGGATTAAAGCCTTGGAAAGTTCTTATTTGCATATATAATAGAGAAAAAATAGATCCAAGGTTTATAGGGTTGCATGTACACCATAGGAGTGTTAGAATGCTCAAAACCCAACAGTGGTATCAGAGCCTAGGCTTGTTTTCTTGTTATCCTTGCAAAACTGCTTAAAAATCGAGTTTTTATGCTGTCTGCTCAGCAGACTCGCCGAGTCCAAGACAAAATGCATCCAACTCACCGAGTTGGTTCATGCACTCGACGAGTTGGACCCCCAGACAGCATAAATTCGACTGTTTTGGCTGGAATTGGACTAGGAACATTACCCTAAGATATTTTTGGACTTATAAACTTGTTTTTGATGTGGTAATGTTCATGCTAATCCAATTTCAAAGATAATTGTCAATAGATTCATGTTTTGTATTAGTTTAAAAGTTATGCTAATTACATGAAAAAGTTTGATGTGTATTATCTTTGTTCATATGATTTGCTTAAGATTAATAGAAAAGTTAATTGAATAGTTGTTTTCAATCCATTTTAATCTAAAAGTTGATTCTAAAATGTGTTTGTGTAACTTGTCCTCAAGTTACATGAAAAGTCACATTTAAGTTTCTTAAAACTCATAAAAATTGTCATAGGTTACAAAATGAAGAGTCTTGTTCTTATTAAATGGTTTTATGACTCCATAACTTGTCCTCAAGTTGTGGAGGTTCAAGAGTCTCTTCATTAAATAAAATATGTGTAACCTTAGTTAACTCATAAAACTTCCATAAGTTATGAATTATGAAGAGTCACTTTCTTAATTAGTTTAAAGTCTTCCATAACTTGTCCTCAAGTTATGGAACTTGAAGAGTTTTTTAATTAAAACTACTTTAAACACATAAGTTATGGAATAGAAAAGTTTTGAAAGTTACAAAACTTTCCCTCAAGTTTTGGAATTTGAAAAGTTTTCTCTTATGAATACTTTAATTCCAAGTTTAGCCCTTAGAATTTTAAACAAATTCAACCCTTATACTTTATAATATTATACGTTAATAATATATATATGTATAAGAGCAAGTCAGTCTTACCGTTAGTAGGCCTGATTCATGAAGCCGGTCTATAAGGGGGTATAAGGTTACTGCCTATAAAAAAGTAGTTTAATCGGTGTTCACTCTCACCCACCGCTTCCTTGACTGGTGGAGGGTCGTTAGCCGAACGGGTAGGACAAGGACTATAATTCTCCCTTCATTAAAATTATTAATGATAAATACTAAGTAACTAAACCTTTTATAAATACCCAATCTTAGTTACTTATGAAAATGTGGATAAGGTGCTAATCCATGAAATTACACTTTGCACTTTGTTTAAGTCGGTTAGTGGTTGTGTGTGGTTAACCGGCACACTAACTCGTATTTAACAAGGTAGGCAAAGGGTAACTTAATGTTTATCATAGTATCGATGGAGCGTGTGTGGTTAACCGACACATCGATTGAGGGGTAAACACTTAAGGGTACCAAGTAATTTGCATGGTCACTTCACACCTTGTTTTGTGATCCTCGGCATCCCAGTCACAAAACCTGAAGGGCACACTCGAGATTGAAACATGTCATTGAAATTTCAATGAATCTCAAAGATCTAGGAGTTTCAAATCCAATTAAAACCTAATAAATTATTTCGTTTTTCATGGTGGAAATTGGTGAATCGTCATTCACCTACCTTCAAATATTCTATAGCTTGGATTACGATATCCCTCTTCCAAGTTATAAAATAGTTTGTTGGGTCCTAACCTTAATATTTCATATTGGGTGTTATATTAAGGGCTTTAAATCAACTTTCTTGAATATCTCCCAAAAGATGTCTAGTTCAGGCATCTATGATCTTCCCAAATATCTTGGAACTTCACTTCCTCCACCTCCTCCAATTATTCTCCCTAACCCACAAGTTCAAGGTCACTCAAGCCCTATTGGCAAGGCAAGGTCTAGGTGTGATCACATCTTGGAGATGAAGTCACATACTGACAAGCCGGGAGAGTTGGGTGTCAAAGTCTTGAGAAAGTTAATGGTTCAATCACTTTCTAAGTCACATAGTGAGTTCCTTTAGGACTCCTATGAAATAGACTATGACAAGACCCTGAATGATCTTATATATTTGCTTGGTGCTGCTAAATCAGAAATGATTTAGTGTACTAGTAAAGCAAATTTGATTGAGAGATCAACTTCCCAAAACTTTATGGACAGGGACAATAGTGACACAGGAAATCCAGAAATGCATTCTCTTCCCAATGGAAAGGGATTGGCCATAGTCAACTTGGTTGACCAAATGGTAAAGAGAAAGGCTAAGTCTGAGATAGTCCCATGTACTATTACCTAAGGGTCCATATGCTTCTATTACCAAAGGAAACGACTTTTGTTACGAAGCTGCCAAACTTACCTAAGGATGGTAAAGTCAATAAGTTTGACTTTATTTCAGGAAAAGTCCATTGTCTAGCTCTATTAAGTTCCTACTTGGAGATTCTTATTACATAATGTGACTGGGTCACATATTGATGTTTTAAGAATCAAAAGAAAAGTAAAGAAACTTAAAGGAAGTATATGTTGATTCTGATCGCGAAGATGGATTTCAATCACATGGTTCGGTGATCGGAATTTTGAGCAGGTGCTTAAGCGTTATGATAGATTGCTTAGGAATAGATGACAACAAATTTTCATATACATTCGCATTGTAAGGATTAGTTTTTCTGCAAAGTTTTAAAATAAAAGAAAAGTTTTTAATTTTATTTATTTTAGAATATCCTTACAATGGCGTTTGGGGAAAAAAATAGGTGTTGCTTATATGATTCCATTGATAGCAATCTTGGAAATATGAATTTGATTCTTTCATTTGTGGTAGTGTCTAAATTTACCAAATAAGGAAAGATTCTCATCACCCAAGTTTCAGTTGGATAGAAACTTGGAATCATGCAAGTTGTATAGTATGATGAATGAGAACATTCGAGCATTGGAAAATTAAGACTAAATGCTTGTTCACATGGATGTATGATTCAAGAGAATGACTAAGGGATCAAGTACACTTTCTTGTGCACTTGTCAAAGTCCACCACAAAAGATGGATAAAACTATTCGTCATGATTTACTAAGGTTTAGTAAATATGATTATACTTACAAGCTTAAGTATAATTCTGAAGCATTGGAAATATTTTCAATGTATGACAAAACGAATAAGAAGAATCAAATTAGGCAGAAGGATAAAAGTTTCTCAAATCTGAAAAGATGGGAGAGTACTTCAGTATCATGTTTTAAGATCATCTTAATGATTTTGAGACCTTATCACAATTCATCCTCTAAGTACATTCTGATAATTAAGAAGAGGAGTTATGAATTGTTGAAGTGGTTAAATCAAGAAGATGATTCATACTTCATTCCAAAAACAATTCATAGAGTTATACTCTAAGATAGTAACTTGAGTGACATATCTTAAAGAAAGGTTTAAAACACTTGTCAAATGTAAGAGTAAAAGTTTTCTACTCTTGTACATTTTAAATTGGTAAGTTGTGATGTTTTGGATAAAACAAAAACCAACTTAGGCCAATTGTGTGAAGTGTCTATCTTGATTAGAATCCACACTATCTCCTGAATATTTGACAAGAAAGTCTTATACGTTAAGGAGACAGTGGAAGTCTAAAAGATCCTGAAAGGCTTTCAAGAAGTAATCAAGAACAAAAACCTGTGTTTCATCACTAGCACACAACTAGAGGTTTATAACCTATCGTGTTGACATTTTTGTGCCCATTCTAGTTAATTGGCTATATATTTGAGTTCTAAATGTTCTCAATTGTTTGCATAACTACTTGGAAGCAGTGGCAGGCCCTTGAGCTGCCGGGTGGCAAGAAGTTAAGATTGCACAAGTTCAATCCATATGAGTTAGGATTTGTCACTAACCTAGTCCTATGATTATGGTTTTGGCAGATTCACATGGATAGTAACACTTACACCATAAAATCTAAGTGTCATAAGGTTTCTCTTCGATTCATGAAAATGATGGTAAGGAAACTCTTTCACTAAGTAGATTTTGAGTATATAGCAATTATGGAAATGACAAAAGGTCTAAACATTATGATTACGACATCCCTCTTCATAATTGTTTAGACACACTTGTGAGCTATCTAAGAGAGTTGTATGATTTTGATAAAGTTTTATCAAGGCAATCTAGTATCAGAAATCTGAACTTTGGTAAGAAAGTCAATAAAGTATTGATTTCTAGAAGTCTAGTTGATTTCTGGGTACATGTCAAAGCCA
This sequence comes from Lactuca sativa, assembly GCF_002870075.4. Classification (NCBI taxonomy): domain Eukaryota; kingdom Viridiplantae; phylum Streptophyta; class Magnoliopsida; order Asterales; family Asteraceae; genus Lactuca; species Lactuca sativa. The sequence goes on along the minus strand of NC_056625.2, from coordinate 30,182,201 downwards.
GTGGGAGCATAAGTGTTATGCTAATAATGTAACAGCCCGGAATTTCAGGTATTGTTATATTTATGATTTTGGGTGTTTTAAGAGGGGACTCGGCGAGTTGGAGCCTAGACTCGCCGAGTAGGATCGCGGATCTGGTCGCGGGTTCGCGATTGGACTCGACGAGTCCGGATATGGACTCGGCGAGTCTGCGTTGTTTAGCGAAAACCCTAACCGTTCAGGTTTGGGACGTATATGAGGGACTTTATGGCCGTCATTGTTCACCCTAGTCCTCTGAGAGAAACCCTAATTCGATTGTGAGCGTCTGGAGCAAGGTTGAAGACCATTGTTGATTTTGGAAGTGTTGTTTTGCAAGGAAGAAGAGGCTTGGTCAAGGGAACAACAAGGGAAGTCACGTTCTGAGGATTGGGGGACACAGAGAGCACGTTATTCAGGTAATATTTCGAGTTGCATCCTTCTATGTTGATGTGTATATGGATTTAGGGTTTATTGAACCCTTTTGTGGCTAGATTGAGTGTTACTTTAGTCCCCCAAACGATTGGAACTCTGTATTGGGACCTTTGGAAGTCCAGAATGTCCCATGCCTGAACATTTCGGGAATCAATGGAGGTTTTGGATTGGAATCCTTATGCCTTAGGTCAAAATGTAAATTATGAGTCATGGGGTGTATTATGAGCACTGAAATGAGGACCTTACGTGATGAATCAGTCTAGGAAGGCCATACCTATGAATGGTCGGAGCAGTTCTGACCTTAGAAAGCAGTTTGAGCGGTTGCATGGCATGGACTCGCCGAGTCCGATGAACAGACTCGGCGAGTAGTTTGAAGATTAACTGGGACTCGTCGAGTTGTTCTTCAGACTCGGCGAGTTGAGTCTTGGTGGCCCCGCGATTCTTCCAGGAGAAACTCGTCGAGTCAAGGAGGATACTCGACGAGTAGAAAGGGAATCTTAGAGAATTGGTGAGGACGTCTAGACTCGCCGAGTCGCCCTAGCACTCGCCGAGTCAGGTCAAGTTGACCGTTGACCGTTGACCAGAGTTGACCTATGTTTGACCTCTTAGGGATAGTCAAACTTAGAAGATAAAAGTGTTAATAAGAGATGTATGATGTTATAGGGAGATTGTAGCTTGACGGATCGAGTACGAGTGACTTCGGGATTTGCTAGCTTTCGACATTCACGAGGTGAGTCTTCTCGCTATACTGTACCCGGAAGGGTTTGAATGTGTGACCGGAAGGTCAGATATGATATGTGATATATGTGCTATATGTGATAAGTAATTGTTATACGTGCTATGTATGTTATGGGCCGGAAGGCATTATGTTATGGGCTGGAAGGCGAATATGTTATGGGCCGGAAGGCGTTGTGTTGTGGACCGGAAGGTCGGCGTGGGTAGGACCGGAAGGTTTACCCAGCAGGGACGGAAGTCCCCTGAGACACATGGACCGGAAGGTCAGGGCCTGGAAAGGCGTATGTGCGTAAGTTGTATATTGGGGAACTCACTAAGCATTTATGCTTACAGTTGTGATGCATGTGTTTCAGGTACTAGCGAGGACCGTGGGAAGGCGCCGACGTGATCTGTACACACTGGAAGATGTTTTGTGATCTTGGGATTTAGATGATTTGTATTTTGACATGACACTTGAAATTTTTATGCCTTGTTTTGAATGAAAATACTATATTTTGAAATGAAAATTTTGTTTGAAAATTCACGGTGTTACAAATAATCATCATGTTATTGGGAGCATGATAATTGTGATAAGTATTGCAAGTTAGAAATGTTAATTATAGAAAACAAAAGTTTCAATTCGTGAGGTTGCAGGGGTTGAAAAAGTTGTTTTGCTATAATTAAGGGAGAGGAAATTATACTTCATCTCAAATCTAAAAGCTTAGATTGAGGTCTTAACAGTATTTAGTCAAGAATATATATGAATTTCTCATTATTTGCGTTCTAAAATTTGATTATGATTACGACATCCCTTTTCATAATCCGAATTATGAGAACTTGGCAAATAGAAATGGAAATATTATAGTAGAAGACTGGTTTTGTCTTTATGTGATACATCATGAATGGTGTCCCATGTGCTTCGGATATAGAATCGATTACATGTGCTATATTCATTCTTTCTAAGTTTTTCCAAATGCCTGGGGCATTAAGAAGGGAAAAAGGTTTAGAAATTGATATGACTAAAATGATTAAGCAATTGTCGAGGACAATCTAAGGTTTACCAAAGATTGGTTGCTCAAGGATAGTTGGAAGTATAGTGTTAATTGTTGGAAGGACCATATTGACATATTCTGGAAAGAGGAAACTCTTGTTCAGAAGTGATAGTCAAAAAGGGAATATGGAAGTGATTCCATAGGTGGTAGTTGTTCAATAAATCTGTGTAAGATTAAGAAACTTAATGCGAGAAGGATGTTTCCAAGGAGTTGATCTCCTTTGGAATACTCTGTAATGATTGTTGCCAAGTGAATTTGTGCATAATCATTAAAAGAGAATCAATGCATAAAAGTTTAGAATCTAACAGATTTCAGTAAATGGCATGAATTTGGAATTCTTGCATTTGCAGTAAGGGTTTGGGACTGCGAAAAGATGATCATTGGAGTTATGTTCAATCGATCTAAGTCACAAAGAAAAGGATCATAGACAAACATAGTATGCATACTTGGTGTGTGGCATGACTAGTGTTTAGAAAACATAGTGTACATGCTTGGAGCATGGTACAACTAGTGTTTTAATTCAATTATAAAGTTGATAAAACCGAAAGAATGAATAATGAGTAATCAGTATGGTGATAAATAGAAAGTGTTTTATTTATATTCATAGATTTTGATACCATATTAGATTCATGTCACACCCCGAAACCCAGGGCGGAAACGTTCCCGGGCGGAGGTGACTTCATGTTAAGTATCACAACCAATGTACATAGTAAGCAAAGTAAACACAAAACATTACATTACATAGATTTCATTACATCTGTTTGAAAGTAAAGTAATACAAGTTTTGTAGATACATAAATTTAAACAAAAGAAAGATGTGACTTCCATACGCTCCGTCTTCTGCAAAAGGACGCGGGATACCTGTCTAAGGAGAACCTGAGAATACAAGTAGTTTAAAAATCAGCATAAAGCTGGTGAGTTCATAAGTGGTTTGTTTTTCTGAAAATGAACGAGATTCCTTTAGTTTTCTGAAAAAGTTGTTATCCAAGAAAATCCCATATTTTCTTAAATATAATGTTTAGTTATCTGTTGTGTTACACAATTTTGGTTATGAACAGTTGTTACCCCAGGAAAATCCTATATTTTCCTAAAAAAAATTTGTGATTAGTTACCGATTCTGAATGTAATGTACAAGTATCTACCATACTTAAAATGTTTGTGTGAAGTTTCCTGAAAGCCTGGTTATTCTTGAAATGTATGTTAGTTTTAACACGTATATAAAACCATTAACATAGTAAACTAATTTCAAAGGTTATTAATTTACTATATTCATTATTACTAACAAGTAAATCTCTGTTATCCAAATTGCGAGTTCTATAACCATACTATAGACTAGATATGGCAAAGGAAGGCCAGTATCATTTATGACTTTTGTCACCCTTGAACCTTTCGGCTCGGCTATAGCTAGCAGCTAGATGTGGGGTAGTCAGCCTCGTATAGATCTATACACTCAAGTCACGCTCCTTATCTAAGAGATTCTGGTTACAGAAGCGGTCCTCCACTCGCGTATCTCTGTGGAGTGTTTCCGAGGACGTGTCTCCAATCTATAGGAATAACAAATTTACTATTAATAATACAGAAAGATCCTGTTACAAACGATGATCCTCCACTCGCGTATCTCTGTGGAGTGTTACCGAGGATAGTTCAAGTTCTAAGTTTCAAGTTCAAAGTTCTAAGGTTAATGCTTTTAACTTTATAATGTGGAAAACCATTTGTGAAATATAAAATATAACATTTTATAACGTGTTTCACAAATAATACGATAATGTGTTCTGCAACTTCAAACGGTTGTTTAATACGGTTTCAATTGTTAAAAGCAAGTGGAATATGAAACAATTCAATTGAAATAATAAGTTTAAGCACAAGATATTCTTGTACTTTTGCTTGTATTCCCCCCTGAAAACATTGAAAAACATTGAAAAACAGTAGGGGTATGAACTCACCGGACGAGGAATGTGTCGGCTAGGATGCTAAACGTCGGATCGAGGCTTGAAAACGTGCGAGGTTCCATTGTAATATTAAATGATACACAAATGTATCTATTTAGATTTTAAATCACTAATTAGTTGAGGATATACACTTCTAGTCGTGAAAACACTTCATTTCAAGTGTTTGGAGTGGCCCGGGTGACATCTATGGACATATATGGTTTGGATATGGAGTTTACTCTTCAAGACTAAACTCCCAAGAGAGTTTACGGGCCTAATAACCCACTCCCCATGATTTTACGGCCGTAAACTCATGGTGGGGTGCTCTAGAGTGCTAAATGGTTTTATAACATTTGAGGGGTGATGCTAGATTTGATTCTAGGGCATTGGAAGGTAATTTGGACATTCTAAGGACCATTTGAGGAGTTTACGGCAGTAAACTAAGAGTTTACGGCCGTAAGCTTCCCCTCACACCTTCCTGTGATGTTTTGGTGGTCCTAAGTCAATCACATATGATTCAACTCATTTTTACAAGCCAAGGGGTGAATTTAGGGCGCCATTTAACCCATTTATAGGAGTTTACGGCCCAGGAGCCCATTCTTGGGGGGTTTACGGCCATGAACTCCTAAGGGAGTTGTTTTCAACAAGTTTAAGGCTTTTAATTCGTTTGTGGTTGCTTCTAGTTATTAGTTCAAGGCTTAGGAGGTGTGTAAATGGCACTTTAACACCTAAAAAGGAGTTTACTACCCATGAAAGGGTGTTTACGGCCCAAGCGTGTTCTTGGGCAGCAAAATCATGTTTACTCCCTAAATGATGAGTTTAAGGTGTTCTAAGTCCATTCCAATAAGTCCTTAAGCCATATCTAAGCTCTAAAGGTGGTTTAGAAGGGTTTTAAGGCTCAAAAACCCCATTTGCATGTGTTCACGGCCTAAGGCTGTTCCAGGGCCATAAACACATGGTTATGGTCCTATTCCATGATTTGAAAACGAAATTGAAGGCTAAAGATGTTATACTAGGAGCTAGGATAGTTACCTTGGTGATTTGAAGCTTGAGATGAGTGATTTTGGATCAAGAAGTTGGATTTGAGGAGAGAGGTTAGAGAGAGAGTGAAAAGGCTTCAAATGAGGCTTAAATAACTTTAAATATGGTTTGGATTTGAGACACGGTGGAATTGTACCCGATATTGACGTTAGACGAGGCTTTTGGTCTTACCCGATTAAGTTGTCGTAACCCGATATGGTCGAAACTAAAATTTTTCTAATTACTAGTTTGGGGTGTTTTCATGTGTTTCTAACGTGTTTGGATACTTACGAGGTCAAAATAAAAGTCTTAACTTAAATGACCTAATCCAAAAACGAAATCGGAACAATTCGCTTAAGACGAGTTTTACGGACGGAACGGGTTACGGCGATGGAACAACTTCGGGTTGTCACATTATCCACCCGTTAGAGGGAATTTCGTCCCGAAATTCAAAGATTAAGATACAATTTATGGAAAGGGGTGCGGATATATCTGCTTCATCGAATCTTTTACGTTCCCAAGTGATTTCAAGTTTCCGCTCAACATTCCAGCGAACCTTCACTATGGAGATGCTGTCACACCCCCAAACCAGAATGGCGGAAACATTCGGGGATGGATGACTTCACGTAGTATCACAACCATTGAATATTGTAAAGAAAGTAACACAACCATCACATATATAATGAAAACGTATGTTGTTGCGTTATACATAATAGCAAAAGAATATTACAATGAGATGATAAATGTTCCATAATAAAACATCCTTAGTGTCCCTTTCTCCAAAAGCTGGTGGTTACCTGTATTACTGATTCCCTGAGAAATACAAGTGGTTTCGAAAAAGTGTCAACAATTAAGTTGGTGAGTTCATAAGTGTTTTGCATTGAAAAGTATGTCCTTTTTGATAGTAAACCGATGAATGAGGTTTTCAAAAAATCCAATATCTTTTATAAATGATTTGAAAAGTTTCCCGTGTTGGAGGGCGTTTGTGTTTTCCATACTTGAATAATAGAGATAAAATTTGTTTTAACGATAAAATGGAAAACTGAAATGCATATATGAATCTCGTAAATCAAACTTGTTTTTATACTTTTATGTGAGTTTTATAACAATGCTATTGACACTGATGGCCTGTAACAACGTTCTTCAGGCGTTGGAACTGTTATGACATTTGTCACCCCAGGCCTGCCGGCCTAGCTGTAGCTAACAGCTTAGGTGTGGGATTGTCAATCCCGTATAGATCTATACACAAGTATCACGCTCCCCCTACAAGGGATTATGGTATATAATACAGGACTTAATAATGCATACTCGAACGTACGTGAAGCTGTCTCACATTACTAGGTATAAACAGATTTACGATAATAAAGACTTTACTTCTTTTGAAATCATTTCATTTGTCGAGATGTATATGTAAAACGTATGAATCACTTGAATACTACACTCATTGTAGTTTCTCAAAAGTATTTCCCATTAGGTAATAACAACTTGGTGCTATAATAGCCCTTTGAACATAAGGTTATTTTTGTATCAAAACCTTATAAGAACGATATTATAAAAATGATACTTTGATTTGTAATGTACTTGTATTCCCCCCCCCCCCCCCCCCTTAAAACATGAAAAGAATTGAAAAGTAGGGGTATGAACTCACTCGTTAAGTTTGAAGAGAGAGGCTAGGGTTGAGCAGAACTTTGACCGCGGATGGTTGCGTCGTCGGGCTCTTCGGGGATCTCTGCAGCGTAAATCTTTCATCGGGGGCTCGAGTGCGGAAACCGAGGTGAGGGAAAGGTCTTCTGGAGCTTAGAGGTGTGGGAGAAGGACTGAGGAATGGTGAATGGTGTGCAAAAACTCGAGCTCATGCCTTCTATTTATAGGGCTGGAAACCCTCGTACGCGGCGCGTACTTCCGGAGTACGCGGGGCGTAAAATGGCGTCATGGCTTACGACTCGGGTCTAGCTAAGCGTAGCTTGGGCGGGCCGATGGGACTCCTGGGTCTAGATAAGCGTAGCTTGGGCGGGCCGATGGGACTCGACTCTGGGTCTAGTACGCAGGGCGTACTCCCATATTACGCGGGGCGTAATCCTGGCTTCCGACTTCTAAATTCCGTAACTTTCGTGTACGAGCTCCGTTTTTCGCGTTCTTTATATCCATGCGTAGGTGAGATTATGCTCTACAACTTTCATTTAGACTCCGTTGGCTAGTTTTGACTTTATTTTTAATGATATAATTTTAATAGGCCGGGCCTCCTAAAGTTCGTTAAAATTTCATAGGTTCTTTATTCGACGTCGGTTTTCGTCTGTCTTTTTATCGTTTTATTACTACTGAGGAGATCTTTAACTTCCGATTAGGTGGCGATAGCTAAATAAGACTCGATCTTCAATCCGAGTTTTTAGCCCTCTTCTACGGTTACGAAACTTTGAAAATCCGTAACTTCTTCATACGAGGTCCAATTTGGGCGATCTTTTTATGTACACTCACCTTTCAACGAGATCTACGACTTTGGTTTAGATACTTAAGGCTAAAATGCATTTTATTGAGATTTTACTTTTTACGTTAAATAATGTTTTAACGCCGTGTCGTAAATATACGAGTGGTTATAATTTCTTCAATATAACCCGGTTTTGAGCGTTCTTTATGTTCTTGGAAACCTTGGCATGATATCTAATATTTGGTGTATCCCAACTTAGATACTTGAACACTTTATTTTCAAGGTTAATTTCGTTGCTTTTCAGCTTTCGAGCGATTACAATGCTTTTTTGGAAAAATAGGGTTGTCACATCATCCCCCTGCTAAGGGAATTTCGTCCCGAAATTTAATCTAAGATAGAGTTTACAGTTTTAGGAAAAAGATGCGGGTACTTTTGTTTCATCTGATCTTCGCATTCCCAGGTGTATTCAGGTCCTCGCTTGGCGTTCCAGCGGACCTTTACAATGGGTATGCGGCTTTGTTTAGTCCTTTTGATTTCTCGATCCATGATCTCTACTGGTTCCTCCACAAATTGAAGGTTTTCATTTATTGCAATTTCGTCTAGAGGGACGACAAGGGTCTCGTCGGATAAGCACTTCTTCAGATTCGATACGTGAAAGGTAGGGTGTACGTTGTGGACCTCCTGAGGTAGTCTAAGTTTGTAAGCCACTGGACCGATCCTGGCAAGGATCTCGAATGGTCCGATGTATCTAGGGTTCAGTTTCCCACATTTTCCGAAGCGTATTAAACCTTTCCAAGGTGAGACTTTGAGTAGGACATGGTCTCCAACTTGGAATTCCAAGGGTTTGCGTCTCTTATCTGCGTAACTCTTTTGTCTATCCCTTGATGCTTTTAGACGTTCTCGGATTTGAACAATCTTCTCCGTGGTCTCCCTTATGATTTCTGGTCCAGTGAGCGTGTTGTCAGTTGCTTGTCCTTTTGCTAGTTGTGTGTCCCCCACTTCGGCCCAGCACAACGGTGACCTGCATTTGCGGCCATAGAGGGCTTCGAACGGAGCAGCTTTGATACTGGTGTGGTAGCTATTGTTGTACGAGAACTCGACCAATGGTAGATGTGTGTCCCATGCTTTGCCAAAATCGATTACGCAAGCTCTCAGCATGTCTTCTAGGGTTTGTATAGTTCTCTCGCTCTGGCCGTCGGTTTGTGGGTGATAAGCGGTACTCATGTCTAGTCTTGTCCCCAAAGCTTTTTGTAGTGACTGCCAGAACCTTGAGGTGAATCTACTATCTCGGTCCGAGATAATGGATATGGGTACACCATGCAGTCGTACAATTTCTCTGAGGTATGTCCTTGTTAACTTCTCCAATTTATTCGTCTCTTTGATCAGTAGGAAATGTGCTGACTTAGTTAACCTGTCGACAATTACCCAAATGGTGTCGAGTCCGCTTGTTGTCTTGGGTAATTTTGTTATGAAATCCATGGTTATCCGCTCCCACTTCCATTCGGGTATTTCTGGTTGTTGTAATAAACCCGAGGGCTTCTGATATTCCACCTTGACTTTGGCACATGTCAAGCATTTGCTCACGTAGGTAGCAATTTCGGCTTTCATGTTTTGCCACCAGTACAACTTCTTGAGATCGAGATACATCTTATCGGAGCCGGGATGTATGGAGTATCGTGTTTTATGTGCTTCGTCCATAATGATTTCTCTGAATCCACCAAACTTCGGTATCCAAATTCGATCCATGAAATAACGAATTCCGTTGTTCTTGGTCTCAAGGTTCTTATCCATTCCCCTTAGGGCTTCCCCTGTCACATTTTCGGATTTCAAGGCTTCTATTTGGGCTTCCTTGATTTGCGTGAACAGGTGTGAATGGATTGTCATAGTTAGGGACTTCACTCGGCGACCTGAGTACTCCTTCCGACTGAGTGCATCAGCCACTACATTAGCTTTTCCAGGGTGATATCGAATTTCGCACTCGTAATCACTTAGTAGTTCTACCCATCGTCTTTGTCTCATATTGAGTTCCTTCTGATTGAGGATATGTTGGAGGCTTTTATGATCAGTGAAGATGGTACATTTTGTGCCGTAGAGATAGTGTCTCCATATCTTCAGAGCGAAGACGACTGCTCCTAGCTCAAGATCATGCGTTGTGTAGTTCGCTTCGTGCGTCTTTAGTTGCCTTGAGGCGTAGGCGATGACCTTCCCTCTTTGCATTAAGACACACCCAATTCCTTGGTTTGATGCATCACAATAGACCACGAAGTCCTCCGTTCCCTCTGGCAAGGTTAGGATGGGCGCACTACATAAGGCTCGCTTTAGTGTCTGAAATGCGCTGTCTTGTTTTTCTCCCCAGTCGAAGGTCACATTCTTTTGGGTTAGGGTGGTAAGCGGCTTGGCAATCTTTGAAAAGTTCGGTATGAATCTTCGGTAATACCCGGCGAGTCCCAAAAATTGCCGGATTTCTGTAGGGGTTCTTGGAGTAGTCCAATTATCTATTGCCTTTATCTTGGAAGGGTCCACGTGTATTCCTTCTTTGCTTACAACATGTCCTAGGAAATCCACTTCCCGAATCCAAAATTCGCACTTGGAAAATTTTGCGTAAAGTTTCTCTGCCCTTAATGTTTCCAGTACTTGGCGGAGATGTTTACTGTGTTCTTCCTGGCTTCTTGAATAGATGACTATATCATCTATGAACACGATCACGAATTTATCCAAGAAGGGACGACATACTCGGTTCATCAAATCCATGAACACTGCTGGAGCATTCGTCAATCTGAAGGGCATTACTACAAATTCGTAGTGACCATAACGTGTTCGGAAAGCCATTTTGGGGGTGTCTCCCTCCAGTACTCGCAGTTGGTGATAACCAGATCTTAGATCGATCTTTGAGAAGTAGCTTGCTCCCTGAAGTTGGTCGAATAGATCGTCTATGCGTGGTAAGGGATATCGGTTCTTGACCGTGAGTTTGTTCAGTTCCCGATAATCGATGCACATGCGAAAGGATCCGTCCTTCTTTTTCACGAATAGGACTGGCGCTCCCCATGGTGAGAAGCTCGGTCTGATGAATCCCTTGCTCAGCAGTTCATTTAATTGACTGGATAGTTCCTGCATCTCGGCTGGGGCTAAACGGTACGGTGACTTTGCTACAGGGTAGCTCCAGGGATTAAGTCGATTCTGAACTCGACTTGACGTTCCGGTGGGATTCCTGGAAGTTCTTCTGGGAAGATGTCTGGGAAATTGCAGACTTCCGGAATGTCTTTAATGTTTTTCGATTCTTGTTTCTTGTCTACTACGTGGGCTAGAAAGGCATGATATTCCTTACGAAGATATTTTTGTGCTTTAATACAGGAAATGATTTGTAAACTTGAACTAGGTTTGTCGCCATAAATGACAAGAGTTTTGCCGTTTGGCAGATTTAGGCGAACAGCCCTTTCGTGGCAAAGGATATCGGCATGGTGAAGGCTCAACCAGTCCATACCGATGATGACATCGAAACTTCTTATGGAAATGGGCATAAGATCAACTCGAAACAAACGCTCGTCTAAATTTAGTGTGCACCCTACGTACAAATCGTTTGCGTGTTCTGTTTTACCGTTTGCCATTTCTACAGTGAATATTTTATTGAGTGGTTGGGGTTTTTGATTAAGTAGGTGTTTGAATTTATGACTCACAAAACTTCTCTCCGCACCGCAGTCAAAAAGTATGCATGCATAAGTGTTGTTGAGTAGAAACGTACCCGTAACCACCGTGGGGTCCGCTATTGCTTCTCTCTGTCCTACTGCCAGCACTCTCCCCACACCGCCAATATTCCTTTCCTTGGGACAATCCCTCCTGAAGTGTCCAGTCTCTCCGCACCCATAACACGCCCGGCTTACTCCAGTGCCAGAAACTTGAGTGATTGGTCGTGTCGGTGCTTTACAGAAACGGGCTATGTGCCCTTTCCTGTCACAGTTCTTGCAGTGCATCTTGCGACAAATACCATGGTGATGGTAGTTGCACTTGCTGCACTTGGGCAGAATCCCCGCATATGGTTTTGTTGGCGCAGAGGTAGCAAGAGTTGTGGTGGGGGTAGTAGCAGCATGAACCGTAACCATTTGCTTCTTTGAAGGTTCTTGCAAAGTTTGCCCCTTCCTTTTGTTCCAAAGTTTCTTCTTGTTGTTGTTGTTGGCATTGATTTCATTGTTGCTGTTCCCTTTGGTTGGTTCAGCCATAATAGCCGCGACTCCTTGACAGACACCATGATCAACAAGAGATTGCGCTAGTTCCTTGGCGCTGGCGAAAGTCAAAGGTCTGGAAGCTAGCACACTTCCTCGAAGTTGGGGTGATAGTCCCCAGATGTATCTCTCGACCTTTTGGCTCTCCAGGGTTAACATTCCTGGGCAAAGTGTTATTAAGTCACTGAACCTGTTGGTGTAACCAGCTATGTCCGATCCTATCATCGAGAGGTTCCACAGTTCCTGTTCAAGCTTCTGAATCTCGCCTCTTGGCCAGTATTCTCGAAGGATCATTCTTTTCAGGTTTTCCCAACCCATGGAGTTTGCCACCACCAAGGTTAGTGTCTGGACGTGGCTGTTCCACCATGTCAGGGCGCGTTCAGAGAAAGTAAAAGCGGCAAACTTTACTTTGCTTTCTTCAGGACATGCACAGATTTCGAATACAGCTTCCGTTTTCTCTATCCATTGAGATAGAGCCAATACTCCCCCAGTCCCGTAAAAGGGAATAGGTTTTCCGTTGGTGAAGTCTTTGTAAGTGCATATCCCTGAACGACTTTGACCTTGGCCATTTGTAAAACTGTTTGTTCCTCCTCCCGATCCGTTGTTGCTCATTTGTGCCATTGATGCAGTTACAGCAGCGGTTACGACAGTCTGGAACATAACGGTGTCCATAATTGGAGGAGGTGGTGGAGGTGGTGTTGAAGTTGAGTTTCTGCGTGTTGATCTACGAGGAGGCATGTTCTGGTAGAGAAAAATAAGAATGAATACTATAAGTTTCTAATGTTTTGACAATCGTGTGTTAGTTGTATCTTGTAATTTGTTTTGACTTTAGTTTATGGTTTCAAGGTAGGCATAGAAATTTAAAACTTCGAAATTTTTGAGAGGTATATAATAAGAAATACTTCATATTTATACATACAGGTCACACCTGAGGTGTGTTACATTGCATATTTTGTTCGGGAAAATTTGATCCTCCTAAAGATCTCCGATTAAGGATACAACAGGGAAAACAAGGGAAATAAAGGAAAAACTTTTATCCGAAATCCTAATCTATAACAAAATTGTTGGGGCTTGAACAGGTTCTACTTGCGACGTTTGGAGCTAGATTCGGCATCCGACCGTTTGACTCCCATCAGTCGCCTCTCAAGATCTGCTTGTTGTTCATTCATCTCTCTTATTTCTTCCAGAGCCGTTATCATTTGGTTCTGAAGTGTCCCCGTGTAGATTTGGGTATTCTCATGTAGTCCTTCCAAACGGCGGATGTCAGCGGCGTTACCTTGGGTAGCAGCATTGACCTCGCGAACTCTGGTTGCTTGCCTGTCCGTCTCGTAGTTCTGGGTAGCTATAGCATTCACGATAACAGGAAGTGCTCGATCAGCTGAGCTTCCCCCACTTACATTGTAAAAATCTCGGCACATGCCGAAAGGAGGGCGTACACCTTGCTGGCGGCTCCAGTAGTAGAGGTGACTTCCCCACATGGGAATGGGTCCCGGTTGATATGGTCTGATTTCGGGAGGATGAGGGATGGGAGGGTCGTACACTTCTGGCTCGGAGTCTGTTCCGCTAGAAACTTCCATGATCTCCTCGTCGACTTCGAATTCCTCTCCGACTTCGACTTCGAATTCTTCCTCGATAACCCCTTCGGGTTCTTCCTCGACTTCTTCTTCGATTTCCTCTGGGTCTTCCTCCGGGTCTTCTTCTATCCAACCGTCGTTGCCTTGGTTTGGGTAGTAGGGATCTCCTGGTAAATGGAATCCGGCCATTTGTCTGTACTAGGATAGACATATAAGAACTTTATAAGAAAAGAAAATTCTATTTAACGACTTACTATTTTTAACTATAATTTGTACAACTATTTTTTCTATAATACTCCTATAATATTACAATTTGGCGAAACTAAATTAATTTGTATTTGGTAAGTTCTTGGCTTGTTTGTCCACTATGATCATTCCTCGACGTACGTTGGTCAAATCCAGGATAAATATAGTTGATCATGCTATATTTATTCTCGACCTGATTACATACCCTGAGGCTCAATCGTAGTGTCGTAACTTACCTTAATACTTTTAGTAAAACTTGTTATGCTACGAGATTAATGCATGCTTTTTAAAAATGTATATCTTTAAAAAGAAAGTATTTTGTTCATGAAAATGTTTTGTCGGAGGGTTTTTGGTCCCCTTTGTATTTATAGTTTGTATATCGTATGTGGTTCGATATACTTAGTTCACTATAAACAATGCTCTGATACCAATCTGTCACACCCCCAAACTAGAATGGCGGAAACATTCGGGGGTGGATGACTTCACGTAGTATCACAACCATTAAATATTGTAAAGAAAGTAACACAACCATCACATATATAATGAAAACGTATGTTGTTGCGTTATACATAATAGCAAAAGAATATTACAATGAGATGATAAATGTTCCATAATAAAACATCCTTAGTGTTCCTTTCTCCAAAAGCTGGTGGTTACCTGTATTACTGATTCCCTGAGAAATACAAGTGGTTTCGAAAAAGTGTCAACAATTAAGTTGGTGAGTTCATAAGTGTTTTGCATTGAAAAGTATGTCCTTTTTGATAGTAAACCGATGAACGAGGTTTTCAGAAAATCCAATATTTTCTATAAATGATTTGAAAAGTTTCCCGTGTTGGAGGGCGTTTGTGTTTTCCATACTTGAATAATAGTGATAAAATTTGTGTTAACGATAAAATGGAAAACTGAAATGCATATATGAATCTCGTAAATCAAACTTGTTTTTATACTTTTATGTGAGTTTTATAACCATCCGATTGACACTGATGGCCTGTAACAACGTTCTTCAGGCGTTGGAACTGTTATGACATTTGTCACCCCAGGCCTGCCGACCTAGCTGTAGCTAACAGCTTAGGTGTGGGATTGTCAATCTCGTATAGATCTATACATAAGTATCACACTCCCCCTACAAGGGATTATGGTATATAATACAGGACTTAATAATGCATACTCGAACGTACGTGAAGCTGTCTCACATTACTAGGTATAAACAGATTTATGATAATAAAGACTTTACTTTTTTTGAAATCATTTCATTTGTCGAGATGTATATGTAAAACGTATGAATCACTTGAATACTACACTCATTGTAGTTTCTCAAAAGTATTTCCCATTAGGTAATAACAACTTGGTGCTATAATAGCCCTTTAAACATAAGGTTATTTTTGTATCAAAACCTTATAAGAACGATATTATAAAAATGATACTTTGATTTGTAATGTACTTGTATTCCCCCCCCCCCCTAAAACATGAAAAGAATTGAAAAGTAGGGGTATGAACTCACTCGTTAAGTTTGAAGAGAGAGGCTAGGGTTGAGCAGAACTTCGACCGCGGATGGTTGCGTCGTCGGGCTCTTCGAGGATCTCTGCAGCGTAAATCTTTCGTCGGGGGCTCGAGTGCGGAAACCGAGGTTAGGGAAAGGTCTTCTGGAGCTTAGAGGTGTGGGAGAAGGACTGAGGAATGGTGAATGGTGTGCAAAAACTCGAGCTCATGCCTTCTATTTATAGGGCTGGAAACCCTCGTACGCGGCGCGTACTTCCGGAGTACGCGGGGCGTAAAATGGCGTCATGGCTTACGACTCGGGTCTAGCTAAGCGTAGCTTGGGCGGGCCGATGGGACTCCTGGGTCTAGCCAAGCGTAGCTTGGGCGGGCCGATGGGACTCGACTCTGGGTCTAGTACGCGGGGCGTACTCCCATATTACGCGGGGCGTAATCCTGGCTTCCGACTTCTAAATACCGTAACTTTCGTGTACGAGCTCCGTTTTTCGCGTTCTTTATATCCATGCGTAGGTGAGATTATGCTCTACAACTTTCATTTAGACTCCGTTGGCTAGTTTTGACTTTATTTTTAATGATATAATTTTAATAGGCCGGGCCTCCTAAAGTTCGATTCATAGGTTCTTTATTCGACGTCGGTTTTCGTCTGTCTTTTTATCGTTTTATTACTACTGAGGAGATCTTTAACTTCCGTTTAGGTGGCGATAGCTAAATAACACTCGATCTTCAATCCGAGTTTTTAGCCCTCTTCTACTGTTACGAAACTTTGAAAATCCGTAACTTCTTCATACGAGGTCCAATTTGGGCGATCTTTTTATGTACGCTCACCTTTCAACGAGATCTACGACTTTGGTTTAGATACTTAAGGCTAAAATGCATTTTATTGAGATTTTACTTTTTACGTTAAATAATGTTTTAACGCTGTGTCGTAAATATACGAGTGGTTATAATTTCTTCAATATAACCCGGTTTTGAGCGTTCTTTATGTTCTTGGAAACCTTGGCATGATATCTAATATTTGGTGTATCCCAACTTAGATACTTGAACACTTTATTTTCGAGGTTAATTTCGTTGCTTTTCAGCTTTCGAGCGATTACAATGCTTTTTGGGAAAAATAGGGTTGTCACAAATGCGGCTTGGTTTCGTACGTTTGATCTCTCAGTCTATGATTTCGATTTGTCCTTCCAGGAAGCTTAGGTTTTCATTGTTCTTGGTCACATCAGGATGGATTTCTAAGGTTTTATCAGATAGGTATTCATTAAGAATCGAGGCGCAGAATACAGGCTGAACGTTGCTAAGTTCTGAAGGTACTCGGAGTTTGAAGCCTACGGGATCGATTTCTAACGAGGATCTCGAAGGGTCCAATGTACCTCGAGTTGAGTTTTCCGTGCTTTCCAAAGTGTACCAGATCTTTCCACAGCGAGACCATTAACAGGACACGATCTCCAACCTAGAATTCCAGAGGTTTCCGTAGTATATCGACGTAACTCTTCTGTCACTCTCGTGAAGCTCTCAATCGTTCTCGGATCTGGATGATCTTCTCGATGATTTCGCGGATGATTTCAAGACCAGTGAGGGTACTACCGGGGGATCGACTCTTGGCTAACTGCGTGTCTCCTTCCTCAACCTAATACGAGGGAATCTGTACTTTTGACCGTAGAGGGTTTCGAACGATGCAGTCTTGATACTGATGCGATAACTATTGTTATACGAGGGCTCGATCAAAGGTAGATGGTTCTCCCAAGTCGTTCTGCAATTGATGACACATGCTCCCAGCATGTCTTCCATGATCTGAATAACTCTATCACTCTGTCTAATTGTCTGAGGATGATAAGTTGTACTCATATCTAGCTTGGTTTCAATAGTTTTCGGAAGGAATCTGTCTAAACCTTGAGGTAAACGTGTTATCTCAACCTGAGATAATTGACGCAGGTATACCATGCAGTCGGACAACTTCTTGGATGTGGGTTCGCATGAGTCTTTCCATCTGGAATGATTCTCTAATCAGAAAGAAGTTAGTGAAAGACCCTGTCTAATGGTTTGGTCTAGGTATACTGATTAGTGGTAGTGATTGTGTAGAAAGTCAATTTTCTCTAGTTTACGGTTGGTATGTGTTTATGGCCGTAAACTCCTTACGGCCGTAAACTCCTTGCGGTTGTAAGTCTTGGCTATAAATACGGCGTTGTGTCAGACTTTAAAAGTTGTTGATGCCTTCGTGTTTTCTCCAAGTTGTATCTGACGTTTTATTGCTTTAAGGCGTATGCAAGCTTGGTTCGTTTTGTTATATTGCTTATTGTTTCATCTTTGCTTCTGTTATTCGTCTTTGATCATTGGTAGATCTATTTTTCGGGCTTTACAATTGGTATCAGAGCCTGGTTGTATCAGTCAAAAGGATTATTGTTTCGTCTGGAATCTGAATAATTGGTGTTTACGGTCCAAGCTTACGGCCGTAAACACCGAGTTCTTGGTCTGTAAACTCTATTTTGGAGCATTATTTGATCTTATTTTTGAAATATTTTTGTGTTTTTGGATAGATCTCGCAAAATTAAGGGGGTTTGTTCTTTTTGTTTTTCATAAAAAAAGGTTTTTGATCGAGTTTTGGAGCTTTAAAGTCGAAAAATCGTTGTTTTTCACGTAATTGTTGAAGGGTTTTCGGCCGGAGCTTACTGACGGAAATAGTTCACGACCGGCGGCGGGGTTCGGGTTTACGGCTAGGGTTTCCGGAGTTTACGGCTCGGCTCGGCGGCTTGCGGATCGAACGTGTGCGGCTCGGCAGAACGGCTCGTGATCGGCTAAGGATTCAGATCAGTCAGCGCTTCATTATAAAAGGAAAAGGCAGGAGCAAATTTGCGTCTGGCAAGGATCGAACCCGGGACCTTTAATTCTCTATCAACGCGCCTTACCATCTCGGATAGCCAAGATCTGGTGATTTCCCTTTGAAAAATTAATCTTAACCTCTTCCAGTCGCATCCAACTTTCACATTTTTGTCACTTTCTGCCCAAAAACAAAATCTCTTTTATTTTTAAATTCCTTTTTCATTCAAAATAAAAAATTATAATAAAATAATAAATAATAAAATAAATTAACTAATAATAATAATAATAATAAAATATTTAAATAGATATATTATTTTTAACTTTTATTTTTGTTTTTTTATTTAAAATTTTGAGTTTGACTTTTGAGTTTAACTTTTTAAAATTGACTTTTAAGTTTAACTTTTCAAATTTGATTTTTTAGTTTAATTTTTTTAAAATTTGACTTTCAAGGTTGACCTTTGACTTTAAAATTTTGACTTTGACTTTCAAGTTTGACCTTTGACTTTAAGCTTTGACTTTTAAATTTTCAAATTTAGCTTTTCAGTTTGACTTTTGAGTTTAATTTTTTTAAATTTTGACTTTTATGGTTGATTTAAAAAAAAAGGGCATTTTAAGTTTGACTTTTAAATTTTATTTTATCTTCTAGTTTTTTTTTAATCGATTTTAAGGTCTACGAGGGAATTTGAAAACATGAAGGAGAGTCGTCAGGATATCTTAAGACAAAATTTCAACATGTTCGATTATATCCCTAGAGAAACCCTGGAAGCTCAGTTGCAGCGATTTACTACACTTACTACTGAGATGAATATAGCCGGGATCTTCTTGACTAAGTCCGAGATCAACAAAAAGCTGCTAAATTCACTTCCGAAATCGTGGGATATGAACGTGGCCATCATTAAGAAGACAAAAGATCTAAATCATCTTAGTCTTGCTGATGTTATTCAAGAACTTGATGCTTTGAAGTGTAGAGAAACAATGAGTTCTGAAAACATTCTGGTCACTGAAGTTACATTTACTCCAGCTTGTGAAGCCACGATTAAATTTCTTCGGGAACAAATTGATGTATTAAAAAGGGAAGTTGAGGACCTGAGATATAAAGGATATCAACTCAGGAAAGGACAGAAACCCCTGAAGGCTGAGTTAGAAGCAAAAACCAAGGACTTTAGGAAACTTCAGGAAGACTACAGTAACAAATGTGAAAACTATGATTATGTAGTCAAACAAAATGCTGAGCTAGTGGCTGAAGTTGAATCTTTGAAAGGAAAGTTTGAAACCGCCAAACTTGATGTTAGAAAATATGATTTCTTAAGTGAGGTGGTTGCAAATATGATAGACCAAAGCATGCAGTTTAAAAGGAATCAAAACAAGGGTCTAGGATATGATAGTGTACCTCCTCCTTTCAATCATAACTACACATCCATCCCCATGACAAAGAAAGAAATTGATATGGAGGCACATCTTCAATATGGAAAACGAGCTGGATTTGTGTCAGGAGGAGTTATTAATATTGAAGATACTAATGTTGCTACTTCTTGTGCAGGTAAAGTAGCAGAGGATGAGAACAAGGAGAGTTCTTCTGAACAAACAAACGACCCCTTGAACTCTAAATCTGTTGCTTCTAACAAACCTGTCGTTGGTAAATACAGGCCTTCAATTCCAGCGCAACAGAGTGCCTGTCGCAAGTGTGCATGTGGGAACAATAAGAAACAAGGCAAAGATACACCACCAGGGGCAGGAAGAAACAATTTCCCAGTGAAGAAAAGGACTTGTTTTCACTGTGGAACACCTGGACACATTGCCAGAAACTGTCCAAATCGCGCATACGTTCCTTACTATGCACAAGGCTAGCAGAACGCACCAAGAGGGAGATACGCCAAAAGAAACCCCTCAAGGTCACATTCAAACAATAGCGATTGGAACGCGCAGAAGGCCAAGAATCAAATTCCCAAGGCCAAGCATCCAACTCCTAAGGCCAAGAATCTGAATCCCAACGGAAAGAAGGAAATGTCGGCCATGAAGTCCAATCCAAGAGATGCTCCTATGAAACCAAGACCGGTTAGGTCAAAGTCATCTTGGCAGACAACTTCAAGTTCCAAATCAAGTGTCGAGGCACCCATCGGATCGAAAAAGAAATGGGTTAAACCCAACTACAAATGGGTTCCAAAGGCTCACTCTCCCAAATCAACTAATGACTCTAATATTTCTTCATCTTCTGTTTGTGATAAACAGGATATGTCATGGGAGAGAGTACCGTGCAAGGATGACAAAGGTCGACCCAGGTTCAAAATGGACTGGGTTCCAAAGACCAACTGATACCGCTCTGTGTCGGAGCAGCTATGGAGGCATATCATCAGACTTCAGTTTGTTGGTAATGGTTGCTCCTGGCATATGATTGGGGACATCTCTCAACTTTACAACATTCAGACCTTTGTTGAGAGTATGTGTCTTTTGCGGGAAAGGAAGAAAAGAAGGGATCAAACGGGGTTAGTGCTTAACGACATGAAGAATTTTCGGATCTGTTATGAGATTACGTGTGCTGTTCTCAGACCTTCTGGATGCAAATTCAATCGGTGACTTACGGTTTGCGTTTTCTTCTCTATACTCCTGAGTTTATCTTAAGTGGATTCGCTTTAAAGACTAATTTTTGTTGTAGGATAGTTTAAATTTGAGCATTTATTTTCATTTCTCTCCTATGCACAAATTTAGGGGAAGAAATAAAAACAAAACAAAAACATTAGAAAATTAGAAAATCAAAAAAAATGTGGTGTTAATGGAATGTGCTTGTAGGAGATGTTTTGGGATTATCAAGTGATAACAGGCAATCTGAGTCTGCGTAACGTACCCAAAGTTGAAGGGTCTATGCTCTGACTTGATGCGTCGGTAGGCACGAAAGATTCTAAATAGACTTGACTAGGCAGAGTTGAACTTAGGAAATTTATATACTTGACAAATTTTGACCTAGTTAGATCCGTTCAGCCTGACAATACGACGCTCGGATAGGTTGAGCAGGGAGATATATATATATATATATATATATATATATATATATATATATATATATATATATATATATATATGGGAATCTACTCGTCACACTAAATGAACCCGTACTTGGAACCGTGGTTTAACTTTTCCTTGATGTGCGGATTCTGTCCTTAATTCCAGTTGGATGGGGCGACTGGTAAATTCCGATAAATTAGGTCTGTAGAATAACATTTTCTTTCTTTCTGTCTGTTATTCATATGTTGTCTCCTTTGCGTGACCTCCAATCCAACCTGGTACACAACATATGCAACTCTATTTCTCTGCAGGCTATATATATATATATATATATATATATATATATATATATATATATATGTGTGTGTGTGTGTGTGTGTGTGTGTGTGTGTGTGAAATACTTCTCATCTGTTAGCCATATGCTGTCTCCTTAGCGCGACTTCTAATCTGACCTGGTACACAGCATATGCAACCTTCTTCTTCTCAACCCCTCTGAAGTAGTTAGTAATAGAATTCTGAATCTCTTCTCTCTCTGAATAGTTGTCTGCTCACCCGGTGTAAGGAGTACTCTGGGAGTTCTTGATGGCTGGGGCATATCAGGAAGCGGGAAACACGTTCCAATACACTTAAAATTGAACTCATGCAGATTGTCTGTAGATCTCGCTGCTCGATTTCGGTGGACAACAATATCCCTGGTTGTAGCCAGTTAAATGGTCATAAGGTAGATTTATTTAAGATTTAGGAGTTATTATAATTACAGAAATTTACAATTAGGTATATGTCTGAATCATGTCGTTGGTAAAATGTCCAAAAATGTCACAAATCTTTCGTGCTTAAGTGGACCACAATACTGGCAATCGGTCAGACGAAGATGTGAAGATAAGGGTACCGACAAGCGGAATAAGTCCGTCCAACAACTTTGATCCAAGCATCACAAAGGTTAAAGTGGTTAAATTTTTTGTTAATATATATATATATATATATATATATATATATATATATATATATATATATATATATATATATATATATATATATATATATATTAGTTAAAATATTTTTCTCTCAATTTTTATTTTATTTTTTAACTTAATTTTGTTTTAATTTTAGTTTTATTTTATTTTTGAAAGAATGTTAATTTTAACTTTAATTTTTAATTTTTAATTTTATTCTTGTGGGTTTTTGCTATTTCAATTTTTAATTTTATTTTTATTTCGTTTATTTTATTTTATTTTATTTTGCTTTATTTTATTTTTCAAAAATTAAATTAATCCTCAATTTTTTTTTTTTTGGAAATACTGGGTAATTATCAAGTAAGAGGGTAAGTGAAGGTAAAAGGGGTAAAAAAGAGTTCACTGCCGGAATCTCCTCATTCACGAGTTTCCGGCCGCAAACTCTCTCTAAACCCTCTCAAAAAGGCAAAAAAAAATTCTTTGATTTTCAGAAAACCACTTACATCATCGCAAAGGTAATCATGTCTAGATCACAAATATGTAATTTGTTTTGTGTTTCACCGTGTCATCATGCCGGAAATCGCAAAAAAACGATTCGACGGAGCTTACGGCCGTAAGCTTAGGCCGTAAACTCCGAGCACTTGAATTTTAGACTTGTTCTTAATTTATATTGGTGCCATAGTCGTGTACATTCACGTATCTCAAGTCCTATGAGCTAATTCGAAGTGTAGAATCGATTTTTGGGGGTCTTCCACTGAGAGTTCTTAGGCCGTAAACTCCGAGTTTACAGCCCAGGAACAATGTGTTTACTGCCTTCGTTTCGAGTAAAATAATTAAAGAAATATCGTGTGTTGATTTTCAAAACAATTCTTAGACCGTAAACCTCGAGTTTACGGCCCAAGAACAGGTTCTGCAGTCGCCGGCCGTAAACACATTATCACTCAATTTCCTTTAACATTTTGGCAGTAAACTTAATGTTATGAGATGTTGTTTTGGTCAAAATTATTTTTTTTGGTTTCTTACAGTTGTGTTTGAGTGCAGAAAATGGCGAACCTAAAATTTGCAGATATGCACAACCTGGCGATTGTACTCACGGACCCTCCAGCTGTTCACTCGGATATGCGTTCGATGATTCATCGATTGCGTGAATGCTGCTTAGCATCCGCAATCACTATCAATCCGGTGGTTTATCAAAGTTTGATACGCGAGTTTTGGGTGACTGCAGAGACAAACATGGATGATGATGGCAATTTTACTGTGAAGGCGAAAGTGCAGGATCGAGAAATCGTCATTGATGAAGGCTTTATTCATGAGGCGCTGCTAATTGATGATCAACCCAATTTCCCGACAGAGATTGGAATCGAAGATGTTCAAAGGGTTCTACGAAGAATGAGTTACGAGGGAACCTTTCCGCCGACATTGAAAAAATTGCTACACCCATACTGGAGGTTCTTGGGCCATGTTTTTGTGAGTTGCATCTCGGGAAGGAGGTCTGGGGCAGACGAGATCTCTCAGCACACAACTGGTGCTTTGGTATCTCTTGCTGCTGGGTTTCGATTCAATTTCTCAAAGTTCATCCTTGAGGAGTTTGTTATTAACATCAGAGCTTCTACTCGGGATACTTTTCTATTGTATCCCCGCTTCATACAATTGTTCATCAACATTCAATTTCCAAACGTGAGAAAGACGAGAGAGACATTGGATATGAAGTCCTTAGGTCCCCACACGGTGGGACTCATCAAACAAAATCGGAAAGGCAAAGTCATATTTCGAGGACTATATCCTCTTGAAAAGTTTGGTAAATTCATTGAACTGGATGAGACTCCTGAGTCATTTGAGTCGTCTGAGCAAAGCTCCTCAGAGCACACATCTGCTGAAAAGTCAACGCCAAACAACATTGTTATAGATGTGTCCGAAGATGAAGAAACCAAAAAAGAAGATTCTCCAACTCCAAAAGTTCAAACTGTCTCAGAACATGAAAAGGAGTTAAGTGATGATCAAGTTGGTGGAGAAATGAGTACTGGTGAAGAGAGAAATGACTCGTTTGATGATCTAGATTTGACTAGTCTTGATCGTGATGATATTGCAGCTTCGTTGGCAAGCAGTGCTAATGTTGTGTCTCATGAAAATCTTGACACAATTTTCTATAATGTCGATGATGTTGGTGTTCACACAACTGAGACAAGGAAATCGAGCGAGACGTTTGATGCGCGAACTCCTACTTCAAAGCAAATGGTGTCAACTTCTATGCCTATGGAGATGGTTATGGGATGTTCCCCTCCTGTGTCTGTTTCTCCTACTCGTGAACCATTTGTGAGTGTGTTTTCTCCTGAAGCTGACCAACAACAATCTAAACGAAGAAGACTTGATGCAAGACAATCTGAACTAATCACAAGTTTGGTGAGTGGTCTTCCTACCCCACCTTTCACTACTACTACTACAAGGCTAACCACTACAAAGATGTTTCCAACTGGTCTGAGTTCAACATTTGGTGTTGGTGGTTCTTCTGCACCGCCTGGTTTCTCAATCCCTAGATATCGTCGAGATGTTGCTTATGAAAGGCTGGCGTTGCGCATGGCTAAAGAACAAATTGCATCGCCAGATCCTCGAGGAAATGGAGTTTCCATTGAAGAAGGTGGTGCGAGGGATGACAATCTTACTCTTGCTGGTCTGCAGAAAGAAATTTCGATTCTCAGCCAGAAAAATATTAAGCTTGATATTCAAGTGGCAGAGCTTCATGCCGAGAATATCGATCTTCGCGGACAACTGGCTGGACTTAAGAAGGATAAGAAGGTGAAAAGCAAACAGATCTTCGATTTACAAGATCATTTTAATCTGCTGACTTCGAGTTATTTTGAGTTAAAGAAGAAACTTGAAGCTAATTTTGGTGAGAAATCTCAAACATCCGTTGAAGAACAAAGGATTAATCTTCATGTACAAGCTTTTCCGGTTGACCTACCAGTCGGTCAGTCTTCTGGTACTGCTGAGCGTGTTGTTATTGAACCTCCATTGGCTCCACACATTCAAGAACTTATTAGTCGTAATCAAGAAGATGATGTTAAAAAAGGACAACTGTTGTTTAAACGGAATGTTAATCAGAATACATTTCGGAGCGAACCCTTAATAACTGTTACTGATCTTGAGGTTTTAGGTTCCGAGATACATTTGGAGATAGATCAGGAGTGGCTGCCTGGGGATTTCATGATGCTCTCAGAATGTGGATTGTCATTCGTAAGAGTGGTAATTCAGAATTGTATAACGATATTCATGCGTTTAGGTCGTTCACAAGAATTGATCTAACGGAATTGTCTCAAGCTCCGTTTATCAATCTTTTTAACACTCCTCAGGTTACTCAGTTTAAACACTTTCTGGATGATCAAGTGAAGAAAGGATTTCCATCGATGTCGACAGCAGAGTCAGTTGTAATTGAACACCCAGATGTCTTGGAACCGTCTATTGACAAGCCGTTGCAAGTAGTGATGTGGCCAGCAACTAAACAAGTCAAGCAGTTTCCTGTACTTCAAGGCTATCAAGATGGATCTCTCAGTTCTTTGGAATGTTGGATCTATGATGAAAACACATCGGGAGCTGTTATCAAGCTTAAGAATGGGTGTATTCGTTTGTACGATCGCAGAGACTTGCTGTAATTCAGGAAATGGGATATTCACTATCTTAGCAACTTTCAAATTAAAGTTGTTGAAGATATTTACGAGGAAGGAGCCAAGGTATACAAAACGATGATCGCGGAGATTCTAAGCAAGAGAATGTGGAATGGAGCGATGGGCCAGATGGACGTGATCATTGTCAACAAAGGAATGGGCTCGAGCTAGTCCAAACCAAGGGGGAGATTGAAAGACCCTGTCTAATGGTTTGGTCTAGGTATACTGATTAGTGGTAGTGATTGTGTAGAAAGTCAATTTTGTCTAGTTTACAGTTGGTATGTGTTTACGGCCGTAAACTCCTTACGGCCGTAAACTCCTTGCGGTTGTAAGTCTTGGCTATAAATAGGGCGTTGTGTCAGACTTTAAAAGTTGTTGATGCCTTCGTGTTTTCTCCAAGTTGTATCTAACGTTTTATTGCTTTAAGGCATATGCAAGCTTGGTTCGTTTTGTTATATTGCTTATTGTTTCATCTTTGCTTCTGTTATTCGTCTTTGATCATTGGTAGATCTATTTTTCGGGCTTTACAGTTAGCGGATTTTAACGAAGGATCGACAATTACTCCAATTGGTATTGTACCTACTCGGGAATCTGGGTAACTTGACGATGAAATCTATGATAGTCATCTTTTATTTCCATTCGGGTATCTCGGGCTGCTGGAGCGATCCCGAGGGTTTCTAACTAGGCTTCTCAGGTCTGAGCGAGTAAATGGGGTTAGACGGTCATTGTCAATGTCTTAGTCTTGCTATCTAAGCTTTCCTTTCAGCTAAGGGCAGCTCATGTTTATGTCTTTCTGATCGAAGATATGCTTGATACCTAAACCATCCCGACGTTGTTGGCATTGTTGGTGGTTGCTGCTTTTGGGCAGTTTCACTTGAAATGCCCGATTTCTCCACACCTATAGCAGGCCAGTTTGATACTTGATCTGGAAGCTTGATCGGTTTGTTGGACTGGTGTTCTGCAGTTTCGAGCAAGGTGGCCTTTCTTTCCACAGCGGATGCAAATCTTCTTGCGACATGGACCAGGGATACGATGGTGATAACTGCACTTGTTGCACCAAGGGAGGTTACCAACATACCCAGTGGTAGGTGCTTGCGCTGTAGACGCAGCAACAGGAGTAGTGGCAGCTTGAACTGCCACAAATCCATGCCTTTTGGAGGGTCCTTGTGAACTCTAACCCTTTCGCTTTTTCCAGATAACCTTATTACTCTCATTACGGTCATTTTGATGCTCCTGGACATTTTCATGGTTTTGGGGGTAGGTGTTACTTCCTGGTCCACTGAACCTACTAGGGTACAATTGTTGGATTTTGAGTATTCTAACACTCCTATGGTGTAGATGCAACCCTATAAACCTTGGATCTATGTTTTCTCTATTATACATGTAAATAAGAACTTTCCAAGGCTTTAATCCTAACTAGCATACTATGAGGTAACTATACTACAAAGACTAGTTAGATGACATACCTTTTGGTGTAGCTTGATGTCTTCAAGCTTTAAGAGCTTAGCCCCAATAGTGTGGAAGCCTCAAATGGAATCACAAATCACCAAAACACCTTGGAAGACTTTAGAGAATATGGATACTTGGTTCTCTCTAGTGAAATTGGCTAGCCCTCTTAGTGTACCCACTTTAGTGCCCATTTCACCAACCAAGGACATCTTTATATAGTGTAGAGGATTAGGGTTAAACCCTAATACCCATGACCTTTCAATTCCTAGGATCCATGGGTTAAAGCTCCATGGACTATCCATAAAGACTTACCCCAACCTAAATGAACTTGGCCCATTACACATATATATATCTAAGAGTCCATATTTAATTAGTTCATTTTGATCATTTAATTAATTATAAATTAATTCTTAATCAATACTAATTAAATAATATGATTATATTAACATATTAGAACTTATAATATATTAATATAAATCATAAATATACTATTCTCAAAATACTATCCATATAAATTGTGCCGGTGAAGTGCAACCCAAATGGACCATGCCGGGTCGGGTCAAGTACATACCAAATATAGTTATGGACTTAGACATTAATCCAACAGTCTCCCATTGGATAAGTCTAAAACTATTATTGAGTATGACTTCAAAACCTAACTGGCAATCGTAGCTCTTAAAGCCGCTGTCGAACTCTGATCTTGTCAATGAACTTGTCCATAAGATAAGGGATCATATATTCCTCCATTCTAGATATCATATGGACTGAGACATGGATTTTAATCATTCTCTCTGTCCATTTGTTGTTTCCCGATTTCCGATTCATGATGACTGACTGATTAAACAAATCAAATTAGTCCTGGCTTGGCCAAGCACTCACAT
Organism: Lactuca sativa; assembly: GCF_002870075.4. Lineage (NCBI taxonomy): Eukaryota > Viridiplantae > Streptophyta > Magnoliopsida > Asterales > Asteraceae > Lactuca > Lactuca sativa. Next base: position 30,154,325 of record NC_056625.2, on the reverse strand, counting down.
GTATCATCATTAAATCATCGAGGGGCACACAGATATCGCTTTTATCCCGAAGGTAAAAGGAATGGATAAACTTCGACTCATATGGCTTGTTCTACTACTTGTTGAATCATACACAAAGGCACATTTTATAACACCGAGTTACCGAATGCGTTTTCGTGCAATCAATGTACAACTAACTCATAGTAACAACTCATATCTCTAGGTTTGAAGAATATAAGATATTATCGTCTCATGATCACTCGTGATAAAATCCATGAAGTGATTCCAATGAGCGCGCGTTGAATCCAATACTCAGAACTTATGAGCACTCATGAGTGTTGTAGCCCTTTGTCCAACATCTTAGACCTCTACAAGCCAACCCATGACAGTCTTAATTCATATCTACTTCCAACATATGACCGACTGTGGATGGTTTGAATAACTTAGTCATTCCAGAAGAATAACCTAGTTTATTCTGGAAGTTAAAACATGCAAAGTGAAACACAAGAATAAATGAATCAAATATGGTATCAAACCCTATGAATATAAATAAACACTTTTATTTATCACCATACTGATTACTCATTATTCATTGTTTCGTTTTTATCAACTTTATACTTGAATTTAAAACAATAGTTGTCCCATGCTCCAAGCATGTACACTATGTTTTCTAAACACTAGTCATGCCATACAAAAAGTATGCATACTATGTTTGTCTATGATCTTTACTTTGTGAAATATATCAATTGAGCATAACTCTAATGATCATCTTTTCACAGTCCCAAACCCTTAGTGCAAATGCAAGAATTCCAAATTCATGCCATTTACTGAAATCTGTTAGATTCTAAACTTATATGCATTGATCCTCTTATAATGATTATGCACAAATTCAACCAGACTTGGTAACAATCATTATAGAGTATTCCAATGGAGATCAACTCCTTGGAAACATCCTTCTTGCATTAAGTTTCCTAATCTTACATATTGAATACTTTCTAACTTTGAACCATTTCCATATTCCATTTGACTATCACTTCCGAACAAGAGTTGCCTCTTTTCATATTATGTCAATATGGTCCTTCTAAAGTCAACAATATACTTCTAACTGTCCTTGAACAACCAATCCTTGGTAAACCTTAGATTGTCCTCAACAATTGGTTAATCATTTTAGTCATATCCAATTCTAGACCTTTTCCCTTCTTAATGCCCCAGGCATTTGGAAAATTTTAGAAAGGATGAATATAGCACATGTAATCGATCCTATATCCGAAGCATATGGGACACAATTCATGATGTCTCACATAAAGACTAAACCAGTCTTTTTCTATAATATTTCCATTTCTATTTGCCAAGTTCTCATAATTCAGATTATGAAAAAGGGATGTCGTAATCATAATCGAATTTTAGAATGTAAATAATGAACCCATATATAGAATTTCCTTATGTTGAGCCATTCCAACATGAAATTCATATATATTCTTGACTAAATACGATTAAGACCTCAAGCTAAGCTTTTAGATTTGAGATGAAGTATAATATCCTCTCCCTTAATTATAGCAAAACAACTTTTTTTCCAATTGAGACTTTTTGTTTTTCTATAATTAACATTGCTAACTTGCAACCTTTATCATAATTATCATGCTCCCACTAACATGATGATTAATAGCATAACACTTATGCTCCCACTAGCTTTGACATGTACCCAGAAATCAACTGGACTTCTAGAAATCAATACTTTATTGACTTTCTTACCAAAGTTCAGATTTCTGATACTAGATTGCCTTGATAAGGCTTTATCAAAATCACACACCTCTCTTAGATAGCTCACAGGTGTGTCTAAACAATTTCAGAACTATGAAAAGGGATGTCGTAATCATAGTCTAAATTGTTTAGACCTTTTTCCATTTCTCATAAGTCAATGTTAGTGTGCCGGTTAACCACACACGCTCCACTAACGACTTTGAGAACTGCAAAAGTCACAATTGCTATCTACTTAAAATCTACTTAGTGAAAGAGTTTCCTTACCATCATTTTCATGAATCGAAGAGAAACCTTATGACACTTAGATTTTATGGTGTAAGCGTTCCTATCCATGTGAATTTGTCAAAACCATAACCACATGACTAGGTTAGTGACAAATCCTAACTCATATGGATTGAACTTGTGCAATCTAAACTTCTTACCACCTGGCAGCTCAAGGGCCTTCCATTGCTTCCAAGTAGTTATCCAAACAATTGAGAACATGTAGAACTCAAATGTATAGCCAATTTAACTGGAATGGGCACAGAAATGTCAACACGATAGGTTATAAACCTCTAGTTGTGTGCTAGTGATGAAATACAGGTTTTTGTTCTTGATTACTTCTTGAAACCCTTTCAGGATCTTTTAGACTTCCACTGTCTCCTTGACCTATAAGACTTTCTTGCCAAATATTCAAGAGATAGTGTGTGGATTCTAATCAAGACAGAAACTTAACACAATTAGCCTTAGTTGATCTTTGTTTTATCCAAAACATCACAACTTACCAATTTCAAATGTACAAGAGTAGAAAACTTTTACTCTTACATTTGACAAGTGTTTTAAACCTTCTTTAAGACATGTCACTCAAGTTATAATCTTAGAGTATAACTCTATGAACTATTTTCGAATGAAGTATGAATCATCTTCTTGATTTAACCACTTCAACAATTCATAACTCCTCTTTTTAACTCTCAGAAGGTACTTAGAGGATGAATTGTGATAAGGCCTCAAAATCATGAAGATGATCTTAAAACATGATACTAAAAGGACTCTCCCATCTTTTCAGATTTGAGAAACTTTTATCCTTCTGCCTAATTTGATTCTTCTTATTCGTTCTGTCATACATTGAAAAATTTTCCAATGCTTCAGAATTATACTTAAGCTTGTAAGTATAATCATATTTACTAAACCTTAGTAAATCATGACGAATAGTCTTATCCATCTTTTGTGGTGGACTTTGACAAGGGCACAAGAAAGTGTACTTGATCCCTTAGTCCTTTTCTTGACTCACACATCCATGTGAACAAGAAGTTAGTCTTAATTTTCCAATGCTCGAAAGTTCTCATTCATCATACTATACAACTTGCATGATTCCAAGTTTCTATCCAACTGAAACTTGGGTGATAAGAATCTTTCCTTATTTGGTAAATTTAGACACTACCACAAATGAAAGACTCAAATTCATATTTCCAATATTGCTATCAATGGAATCATATAAACAACATCTTTTTTTTCAAATGCCATTGTAAGGATATTTTTTTAAAATAAATAAAATTACAAACTTTTCTTTTATTTTAAAACTTTACGGAAAAACTAATCCTTACAATTCAGATGTATATAAAAACTTGTTGTCATCTATTCCTAAGCAATCTATCATAACTCTTAAGCATGTGCTCAAAATTCTGATCACCGAACCATGCGATCGAAATCCATCTTCGCGATCAGCATCAGCATATACTTCCTTTAAGTTTATTTACTTTTCTTTGATTCTTAAAACATCAACATGTGACCCAGCCACATCATGTAATGAGAATCTCCAAGTAGGAACTTAATAGAGTTGGGCCATGGACTTTACCTGAAATAAAGTCAAACTTATTGACTTTATCATCCTTAGGTAAGTTTGGCAGCTTCATAACCAAATCTGTAAGTCCCTAAAATGCCCGTGTATCAGTCAGATCCGTTTGATGGTGCGGAATCCCAATCAAACGGATGATGCAAAATAAAATAGAAGAGAAAGAGAAGAAGAATAATATGAATCTTCGTATGAATTGATATGAATTAAGATCCGAATACAAAAGATTCACATACAATGCTTTCTAGTTCTCTCTGGCCGTAAGCTCTCTAGTTCATCAATCATCAAAATCTACTCCTCACCCTAACACCTCTATTTATACATATTGGATATGGGCCGGAAACAAATGGGCCGTAAATGAGTTTACGGCCGTAAGGTGTTTACGGCCGTAAACTCAGCCGTAAACATGGCCGAAAACTCCACAATTATTACACAAAAATACAATGCCCAGAAAAGTAAAGTATAAACCATATTTTGACCCAACAATCTCCCCCTTGGTTTATAGCTTTCTTTTCTTAATTGACCCAACAAGCTCCCCCTAAAAAGTAGCTGGCTCTTCTTGTCAATCTTCAATGAGAGCTTGGCTTCAGCTTTAACCTTCGATTTCTTCACAGCATCAAGATGAACATATGAATCTTCAATAATTGACTTCATCTTGAGCGGTTGGGTTTTTCTTCAGAATTTGGCATTGAACACACATTGGGTGAGGAGGCTTCTTGTACTGATTCTTGAAAGATGGTGCTTTCAGCTTGAGAATCTTCAGAGAGAACATCAGAGAGAACAAATCTTCTAGATCACTTCAGCAAGTTCATAGATAGCAGCAGACTGATTGAGGAGGCTTCAATGCAATCCGTCACATATTCTTCAATTGCAGCTTCACCTTGCTTCTGGGGTTGAAGGATTGAATGTTGAAAGAATGATCTTCATTTCTTGCTCCTTCGAATGAGAATTCTTCGATGCTCACGGACGAAGCTTTAGGCTCAGAAATCTTCAACACAAACTCCATGAGTCTTATCTATACCTGAAATCACTTTTCAAGACAAAACAAAACTAAAAGAAAAATTAGCACACAAATTAAAATAGAAACAAAAATATTTTTGGATTTTTTAATTTTTCTGAACAAGAAATAAAACAGAAATAACACTATTTTTGGATTTTTAATTTTTTTTTTTGATTTTTTTTTATTATTTTTAATTTTTAATTCTCCCATAATATTTAAATTAGAAGAAACTATAATAAATTTAACAAAAATAAAAATGATATATAACTTTAAGGGTGATTTGGGATCAAAGTTTTTAGACAGCCTTTATCCACTTGTCGGTACCTTCCATATTCACATCTTTGTCTGGTCGATCGTCGGTATTGTTGTCCACTTAAACACGAAAAATTTGTGACTTATTTAGGACATACTATTTGATACAAGACAAGGTGAACTTAAGTTCCTAAAAATTATATCTGATCCTAATTCCTTAGATACTATATCTTAAGGACCATTCATCTGACGACGACCAGGGATATTGTTGTCCACCTAAATTGAGAAGCGAGATCTATAGACAATCTTTGAGTGTTCCATTTTAATTGTACTGGAATGTGTTTCCCGCTTCCTGATATGCCCCAGCCATCAAGAACTTCCAGAGTACTCCTTACACCGGGTGAGCAGACAACCATTCAGAGAGAGAAGAGATTCAGAATTCTATTGCTAACTACTTCAGAGGGGTTGAGAAGAAGAAGGTTGCATATGCTGTGTACCAGGTCGGATTAGAAGTCGCGCAAAGGAGACAGCATATGGCTAACAGATGAGAAGTATTTCACACATATATTTCACACACATATATATATCCTGCAGAGAAATAGAGTTGCATATGTTGTGTACCAGGTCGGATTATAAGTCACGCAAAGGAGACAACATATGACTAACAGACGGAAAGAAAGAAAACGATTTTCTACAAACCTAATTTATCGGAATTTACCAGTCGCCCCATCCAACCGGAATTAAGGACAGAATCCGCACATCGAGGAAAAGTTAAGCCACGGTTCCAAGTACGGGTTCATTTAATGTGACGAGTAGATTCCCATATATATCTCCCTGCTCAACCTATCCGAGCGTCGTATTGTCAGGCTGAACGTATCTAACTAGGTCAAGATTTGTCAAGTCTATAAATTTCCTAAGTTTGAATCTCCCTAGTCAAGTCCATTTAAAATTTTTCGTGCCTACCGACTCATCAAGTCAGAGCATAGACCCTTCAACTTCGGGTACGTTACGCAGACTCAGGTTGCCTGTTATCACTTGATAATATCACTTCCCAGAACATCTCCCTCAAGCACATTTCATAACCAACATATTTTTTGATTTTTTGATTTTCTAATGTTTTTGGATTTTTTTATATTATTTTTTTAAATTAAAATTTTCTAATTTTTGTTTTGTTTTTATTTCTCCCCCTAAATTTGTGCATAGGGGAGAAACGAAAATAATGCGCAAATTTAAACTAACCTAAAACAAAAATTAGTCTTTAAAGTGAATCAGGTTAAGAAAAAACTTAGGAGTATAGAGAAGAAAACGCAAACCGTAAGTCACCGATTGAATCTGCATCCAGAAGGTCTGAGAACAGCAAGCATAATCTCAGAACAGATCCGAAAATTCTTCATATCTTTAAGAACTAACCCCGTGTGATCCCTTCTTTCCTTCCTTCTTTCCTTTCCCGCAATGGACACATACTCTCGAACAATATTCTAAGTGTTGTATAGTTGAGAGATGTCCCCAATCATATGCCAGGAGCAGCCACTACCAACAAACCGAAGTCTGATGATATGCCTCCATAGCTGCTCCGACACAGTGCGGGATTAGTTGATCTTTGGAACCCAGTCCATTTTGAAACTGGGTCGACCTTTTTCATCCTTGCACGGTACTCTCTCCCATGACATGTCCTGCTTATCACAAACAGAAGATGTAGAAACGTTAGAAGCATTAGGAATTTTGGGAGTTTGAGCCTTCGGAACCCATTTATAGTTGGGTTTAACCCATTTCTTTTTCGATCCGTTGGGTGGCTCAGCACTTGATTTGGCACTTGAAGCCGACTGCCGAGATGACTTTGACCTAACCAATCTTGGCTTCACAGTAGTATCTCTTGAACTGGGCTTGTTGGCTGACATTTCCTTCTTGCCCTTGGGATTCGGATTCTTGGCCTTGGGAGTTGAATTCTTGGCCTTCTGCGCGTTCCAGTCGTCAATATCTGAACGTGACCTTGAGGGGTATCTTTTGGAGCGTCTCCCTCTTGACGCGTTATGCCAGCCTTGTGCGTAGTAGGGAACATACGCGCGATTAGGACAATTTCTGGCAATGTGTCCAGGTGTTCCACAGTGAAAACATGTCCTTTTCTTCACTGTGGAGTTGTCTCTTCCTGCCCCTGGTGGCATATCCTTGCCTCGTTTCTTGTTGTTCCCATATGTACACTTACAACAGGCACTTTGTTGCGCTGGAATTGGAGGCCTATATTTCTCAACGGTAGGTTTGTTAGAAGCAGCCGAGTTCGAAGCAACAGATTCTGAGTTTAAGGAGATGTTGGATTGTTCAATGGTTTTCTCCTTGTTCTCATTTTCTGCTACTTTACCTGCACATGAAGTAGCAACATTAGTATCTTCAATATTAATGACTCCTCCTGACACAAATCCAGCTCGTTTTCCATATTGAAGATGTGCCTCCCTGTCAATTTCTTCTTGTTTCATAGGGATGGATGTGTAGTTATGATTGTAAGGAGGAGGTACACTATCATACCCTAGACCCTTGTTTTGATTCCTTTTAAACTGCATGCTTTGGTCTATCATATTTGCAACCACCTCACTCGAGAAATCATATTTTCTAACATCAAGTTTGGCGGTTTCAAACTTTCCTTTCAAAGATTCAACTTCAGCCACTAGCTCAGCATTTTGTTTGACTACATAATCATAGTTTTCACATTTGTTACTGTAGTCTTCCTGAATTTTCCTAAAGTCCTTGGTTTTAGCTTCTAACTCAGCCTTCAGGGGTTTATGTCCTTTCCTGAGTTGATATCCTTCATATCTCAGGTCCTCAATTTCTCTCTTAAATAAATCAATTTGATCCCGAAGATATTTAATCGTATCTTCACATGATTGAGAACATGAAACTTCACATGAATGAGAACATGACACTTCATTGACCGGAAGGTTTGCTGAACTCATTGTTTTTCGACAATTCAAAGCGTTAAGTTCTTCAATTATATCAGTCAGACTAAGATGATTGAGATCTTTTGTCTTCTTGATGATAGCCACGTCCATGTCCCACGATTTTGGAAGTGAATTCAACAGCTTTTTGTTGATCTCGGACTTAGTCAAGAAGATCCCAACTATATTCATCTCAGTAGTAAGTGTAGTAAACCGCTGCAACTGATTTTCGAGTGTTTCTCCAGGGACATAATTGAAAAGGTTGAAATTTTGTCTTAACATATCCTGACGACTTTCTTTCATGTTCTCAACTCCCTCATAGACCTTAAAATCAATAATAAAAAACTAGAAGCTAGAATAAAAATTAAACGTCAAATTTAAAATGCCTTTATTTATTTATTTATTATTTTTTTTTAAATCAACCTTAAAAGACAAATTAAAGAAAATCAAACTCAAAAATCGAACTTGAAAAGTCAAACTTAAAAGTCAAACCGAAAAGCTAAATTTGAAATATTAAAAGTTAAATGAGAAAGTCAAAGCTGAAAGTCAAAGGTCAAACTTGAAAGTCAAAGTCAAAATTTTAAAGTCAAAGGTCAACCTTGAGAGTCAAATTTTAAAAAGTCAAACTTGAAAAGTCAAACCAAAAAGTTAAATTTGAAAATTAAAAAAATAAACGAAAAAGTCAAAGTTTAAAATCAAAGGTCAAACCTGAAAGTCAAAATCAAAATTTAAAATAAAAAGTCAAAAATAAAGAAATAAATAAAAACAATTTTTTATTATTATTATTATTTTTATTTTAATTTTGGATGAAAAAGGAATTTTAAAATAAAAGGAAATTGATTTTTGGGTTAAAAATGTCAAAATTCGAAATTTGGTGCGAAAAAGTCGGGTTATATTTTAGTTTTCGAAGGAATGGAACAAGGAGTCAGCTAGTTGAGTTGGTAAGGCGTTGGTCTTCTATGTGGGGGATCCGGGTTCGAATCTCGGCACACTCTAAAATCGCTGCTTAGCCGGCTTCCCTGGCCGAGCCGTATACTTCCAATCCGAGCCACAAACTCCGAGCCGCCACGTCCGAGTCGCAAGCCGCTGCCGAGCCGAGATCTCCGGAAACCCTAGTCGCAAACGGGAATGCGCCGCCGGCCGTAAATAGTTTTCGGCCGTAAACTCCGGCCGTAAACAGTTTCCGGCCGTAAATAGTTTCCGGTTACGTGAAAATTCGACTTTGAAGCTCCAAAACTCGATCAAAAACCTTTTTTTATGAAAAACACAAAGAACAAACCCCCCTTATTTTTGCGAGATCTATCCAAAAACGTAAAAATATCTAGAAAATAAGATCAAATAATGCCCCAAATAGAGTTTACGGCCCAAGAACTCGGTGTTTACGGCCGTAAACTTGGACCGTAAACACAGAATATTCAGATTCCAAACAAATTGTAAGACCTTTTGACTGATACAACTTGGCTCTGATACCAATTGTAAGTCCCTAAAATGCTCGTGTATCAGTCAGATCCGTTTGATGGTGCGGAATCCCAATCAAACGGATGATGCAAAATAAAATAGAAGAGAAAGAGAAAAAGAATAATATGAATCTTCGTATGAATTGATATGAATTAAGATCCGGATACAAAAGATTCACATACAATGCTTTCTAGTTCTCTCTAGCCGTAAGCTCTCTAGTTCATCAATCATCAAAATCTACTCCTCACCCTAACACCTCTATTTATACATATTGGATATGGGCCGGAAACAAATGGGCCGTAAATGAGTTTACGGCCGTAAACTCAGCCGTAAACATGGCCGAAAACTCCACAATTATTACACAAAAATACAATGCACAGAAAAGTAAAGTATAAACCATATTTTGACCCAACAAAATCCCCTTCCTTTGGCAATAGAAATATATGGATCCTTAGGTAATAGTACATGGGACTATCTCAGACTTAGCCTTTCTCTTTACCATTTGGTCAACCAAGTTGACTATGGCCAATCCCTTTCCATTGGGAAGAAAATGCATTTCTGGAATTCCTGTGTCACTATTGTCCCTGTCCATAAAGTTTTGGGAAGTTGATCTGCTAATCAAATTTGCTTTACTAGTACACTAAATCATTTCTGATTTAGCAGAACCAAGCAAATAGATAGGATCATTAAGGGTCTTGTCATAGTCTATCTCATAGGAGTCCCAAAGGAACTCACTATGTGACTTAGAAAGTGATTGAACCGCTAACTTTCTCAAGACTTTGACACCCAACTCTCCCGGCTTGTCAGCATGTGACTTCATCTCCAAGATGTGATCACACCTAGACCTTGCCTTGCCAATAGGGCTTGAGTGACCTTGAACTTGTGGGTTAGGGAGAATAATTGGAGGAGGTGGAGGAAGTGAGGTTCCAAGATATTTAGGAAGATCATAGATGTCTGAACTTGACATCTTTTGGGAGATATTCAAGATAGTTGATTTAAAGTCCATAATATAACACCCAATATGAAATATTAAGGCTAGGACCCAACAAACTATTTTATAACTTGGAAGAGGGATGCCGTAATCCAAGCTATAGAATATTTGAAGGTAGGTGAATGACGATTCACCAATTTCCACCATGAAAAACGAAAAAAATTTATTAGGTTTTAATTGGATTTGAAACTCCTAGATCTTTGAGATTCATTAAACTTTCAATTGCATGTTTCAATCTCGAGTGTGCCCTTCAGGTTTTGTGACTGGGATGCCGAGGATCACAAAACAAGGTGTGAATTAACCATGAAAATTACTTGGTACCCTTAAGTGTTTACCTCTCAATCGATGTGCCAGTTAACCACACACGCTCCATCGATACTATGATAAGCATTAAGTTACCCTTTGCCTACCTTGTTAAATACGAGTTAGTGTGCCGGTTAAGCACACACGCTCCACTAACCGACTTAAACAAAGTGCAAAGTGTAATTTCATGGATTAGCACCTTATTCACATTTTCCTAAGTAACTAAGATTGGGTATTATTAAGAGTTTAGTTACTTAGTATTTATCATTAATACTTTTAATGAAGGGAGAATTATAGTCCTGTCAAACCCGTTCGGCTAACGACCCTCCACCACTCAAGGAAGCGGTGGGTGAGAGTGGACACCCATTAAACTGCCATTTTATAGGCAGTAACCTTATACCCCCCTTATAGACCGGCTTCGTGAATGAGGCCTACTAATGGTAAGACTGACTTTACTCTTATACATATATATAAATATTATTAACTTATAATATTATAAAGTATAAGGGTTGAATTTTAACTCTTTAAAATTCTAAGGGCTTAACATGGAATTAAAGTATTCATAAAAGAAAACTTTTCAAATTCCAAAACTTAAGGGCAAGTTTTGAAACTATTCAAAACTCTTGGATTTTCATAACTTATGAGTTTTAATTAAAGTATTAAAACTTTTAATGAAGAGACTCTTGGACATCCATAACTTGAGGACAAGTTATGGAGCCATAAAAACTATTTATAAGAAAATACTCTTCATTTTTTTATAACTGAAGGCATTTTTATGAGTTTTTAAGATTCATAAATGCGACTTTTCATATAACTTGAGGACAAGTTACAAAAACACATTTTATGAACAACTTTTAGATTAATTTGGATTGAAAACATCTAACACATATTTTTCATTAATCTAAAAAATAACTCATAAAACAAGGAAACATAAAACTTTTGGTAATCCATAACTTATGGAGTTAAATGTTTGTTTTATGATGAAACTTTTCATGTTCCATAACTTAAGAATAAGTTATGGAATTCTTTAAAACACTAACACCAAATTTTGTAACTCCATAAAAACTTTGAATCATTTTTTTTAAACCTTTTCATATCCATAACTTATGGAGGTTTCAAAAAACTCTTTAAATCAAACTTTTAAAACTAATAAAATAATCATATCATTTTATCCTTTATTAAATTTGACCTAATTCAACTCATATAGCAAATGATTCAAATTTTACAAATAATTAGTTTTTCACAAAAAAAGTAATTATCTTAAAATTTGACAAACGTCATGTTTTTTTTTCCTTTTTTTCAACTTTGAAAATAAAACATTTGCATCAATATAACAGAAAACAACCCATGTCTCTGATACAACTGTTGGGTTTTGAGCCTTCTAACACTGCTATGGTGTACATGCAACCCTATAAACCTTGGATCTATGTTTTCTCTATTATACATGCAAATAAGAACTTTCCAAGGCTTTAATCCTAACTAGCATACTATGAGGTAACTATACTATAAAGACTAGTTAGATGACATACCTTTTGGTGTAGCTTGATGTCTTCAAGCTTTAAGAGCTTAGCCCCAATAGTGTGGAAGCCTCAAATGGAATCACAAATCACCAAAACACCTTGGAAGACTTTAGAGAATATGGATACTTGGTTCTCTCTAGTGAAATTGGCTAGCCCTCTTAGTGTACCCACTCTAGTGCCCATTTCACCAACCAAGGACATCTTTATATAGTGTGGAGGATTAGGGTTAAACCCTAATACCCATGACCTTTCATTTCCTAGGATCCATGGGTTAAAGCTCCATGGACTATCCATGAAGACTTAGCCCAACCTAAATGAACTTGGCCCACTACACATATTTATCTAAGAGTCCATATTTAATTAGTTCATTTTGATCACTTAATTAATTATAAATTAATTCTTGATCAATACTAATTAAATAATATGATTATATTAATATATTAGAACTTATAATATATTAATATAAATCATAAATATACTATTCTCAAAATACTATCCATATAAATTGTGCCGATGAAGTGACACCCAAATGGACCATGCCGGGTCGGGTCAAGTACATACTAAATATACTTATGGACTAAGACATTAATCCAACAACAATAGCGTCATTGTAGCCGTCACTGCGGCAGAAACAACCAATTGGAACATCACAGGGTCGAATTGAGAAGGAGGTGGTGACGGAGGGTTGTTGTTCCATGAGCTGGGTCCTTTCTTTGGAGACATTTTGATCTAAAATGATTAGGAAAAAGAGGATGGTAAATCCTCTAAATTAAATCAAGAGATATGAAACAAGGGATATCTCTTTATGACAGACATACAATTTTATTAAGCGATAAAGCAGGAATGAATTATCAAGGCAGATAAACTATCGCTAAAGGAATGATCGAGGAGCAACGCTTGAATGAGAATTTACTACAACAAGTTGGATCTAGAATTACTCCCATAGTATTTCGTGATTCGCTGTGAGGACGGCTCGTTGTTTGGGGTATTTGGGTAAGTTTTAGGCATGCTGAACATCACAGTCACTCCCACGCACATGTTGGCCGTGTCTCGAATGAATATAGTTGATCAGGCTATCTTGATCCTAGACACGACTACATAACTGCCCAGGTTTAACCGCAGCGTACAACACCCATTCACTTATGTTTTGTTCTACTTATAGTTACGAATCTCGACGGTCAGTTATACTTGTATGTTTTTGAAAATACTTATATTTTGAAGTATACTTTTAGTTCAAAGCACTTAGGCCCCTTTATGTTTATAGTCTTATACCATGTAAGGTTTGGTATACTTAGTTCACTATAAACAAGGGCTCTGATACCAATCTGCCTCACCCCGAAACCTAGGGCGAAAACGTTCCGGGGCAGAGGTGACATCATGTTAAGTATCACAACCAATGTACATAGTAAGCAAAGTAAACACAAAACATTACATTACATAGATTTCATTACATCTGTTTGAAAGTAAAGTAATACAAGTTTTGTAGATACATAAGTTTAAACAAAAGAAAGATGTGACTTCCATAGGCTCCGTCTTCTGCAAAAGGACGCGTGATACCTGTCTAAGGAGAACCTAAGAATACAAGTAGTTTAAAAATCAGCATAAAGCTTAGTTCATAAGTGGTTTGTTTTTCTGAAAATGAACGAGATTCCTTTTGTTTTCTGAAAAAGTTGTTATCCAAGAAAATTCGATATTTTCTTAAAAATAATGTTTAGTTATCTGTTTTGTTACACAGTTCTGGTTATGAACAGTTGTTACCCCAGGAAAATCCTATATTTTCCTAAAAAAAAAATTTGTGATTAGTTACCGATTCTGAATGTAATGTACAAGTATCTACCATACTTAAAATGTTTGTGTGAAGTTTCTTGAAAGCCTGGTTATTCTTGAAATGTATGTTAGTTTTAACACATATAGAAAACCATTAACATAGTAAACTAATTTCAAAGGTTATTAATTTACTATATTGTTTATTACTAACAAGTAAATCTCTGTTATCCAAATTGCGACCTCTATAACCATACTATAGACTAGATATGGCAAAGGAAGGCCAGTATCATTTATGACTTTTGTCACCCTTGAACCTTTCGGCTCGGCTGTAGCTAGCAGCCAGGTGCGGGGTAGTCAGCACCGTATAGATCTATACACTCAAGTCACGCTCCCTATCTAAGAGATTCTGGTTACAGAAGCGGTCCTCCACTCGCGTATCTCTGTGGAGTGTTTCCGAGGACGTGTCTCCAATCTATAGGAATAAAAAAATTACTAGTAATAATACAGAAAGATCCTGTTACAAACGGTGATCCTCCACTCGCGTATCTCTATGGAGTGTTACCGAGGACAGTTCAAGTTCCAAGTTTCAAGTTCAAAGTTCTAAGGTTAATGCTTTTAACTATATAATTTGGAAAACCATTTTTGAAATATAAAATATAACATTTTATAATGTATTTCACAAATAATACGATAATGTTTTATGCAAGTTCAAACAGTTGTTTAATACGGTTTCCATTGTTAAAAGCAAGTGGAATATGAAACAATTCAATTGAAATAATAAGTTTAAGCACAAGATATTCTTGTACTTTTGCTTGTATCCCCCCTCAAAACATTGAAAAATAGTAGGGGTATGAACTCACCGGACGAGGAATGTGTCGGCTAGGATGCTAAACGTCGGATCGAGACTTGAAAACATGCGAGGTTCCTATGTAATATTAAATGATACACAAATGTATCTAATTAGATTTTAAATCACTAATTAGTTGAGGATATACACTTCTAGTCGCGAAAACACTTCATTTCAAGTGTTTGGAGTGGCCCGGGTGACATCAATGGACATAGATGGTTTGGATATGGAGTTTACTCTTCAAGAGTAAACTCCCAAGAGAGTTTACGGCCCTAATGACCCATTCCCCATGATTTTACGGCCGTAAACTCATGGTGGGGTGTTCTAGAGTGCTAAATGGCCTTATAGCATTTGAGGGGTGATGCTAGATTTGATTCTAGGGCATTGGAAGGTAATTTGGACATTCTAAGGACCATTTGAGGAGTTTATGGCAGTAAACTAAGAGTTTATGGCCGTAAGCTTCCCCTCACACCTTCCTGTGATGTTTTGGTGGTCCTAAGTCAATCACATATGATTCAACTCATTTTTACAAGCCAAGGGGTGAATTTAGGGCACCATTTAACCCATTTAAAGGAGTTTACGGCCCAGGAACCCATTCTTTGGAGGTTTACGGCTGTGAACTCCTAAGGGAGTTGTTTTCATCAAGTTTAAGGCTTCTAATTCATTTGTGGTTGCTTCTAGTTATTAGTTCAAGGCTTAGGAGGTGTGTAAATGGCATTTTAACACCTAAAAAGGAGTTTACTACCCATGAAAGGGTGTTTACGGCCCAATCATGTTCTTGGGCAGTAAAATCATGTTTACTCCCTAAATGATGAGTTTAAGGTGTTCTAAGTCCATTCCAATAAGTCCTTAAGCCATATCTAAGCTCTAAAGGTGGTTTGGAAGGGTTTTAAGGCTCAAAAACCCCATTTGCATGTGTTCACGGCCTAAGGCTGTTCCAGGGCCGTAAACACATGGTTATGGTCCTATTCCATGATTTGAACACGAAATTAAAGGCTAAAGATGTTATACTAGGAGCTAGGATAGTTACCTTGGTGATTTGAAGCTTGAAATGAGTGATTTTGGATCAAGAAGTTGGATTTGAGGAGAGAGGTTAGAGAGAGAGTGAAAAGGCTTCAAATGAGGCTTAAACAACTTTAAATATGGTTTGAATTTTAGACACGGTGGAATTCTACCCGATAATGACGTTAGACGAGGCTTTTGGTCTTACCCGATTAAGTTGTCGTAACCCGATATGGTCGAAACTAAAATTTTTCTAATTACTAGTTTAGGGCGTTTTCATGTGTTTATAACGTGTTTGGATACTTACGAGGTCAAAATAAAAGTCTTAACTTTAATGACCTAATCCACAAACGAAATCGGAACAATTCGCTTAAGACGAGTTTTACGGACGGAACGGGTTACGGCGATGGAACAACTTCGGGTTGTCACATTATCCCCCCGTTAGAGGGAATTTCATCCTGAAATTCAAAGATTAAGATACAAGTTATGGAAAGGGGTGCGGATATATCTGCTTCATCGAATCTTTTACGTTCCCAAGTGATTTCAGGTTTCCGCTCAACATTCCAGCGAACCTTCACTATCAGGATGCGGCTTGGTTTTGTACGTTTGATCTCTCGGTCTATGATTTCGATTTGTCCTTCCAGGAAGTTTAGGTTTTCATTGTTCTTGGTCACATCAGGAAGGATTTCTAAGGTTTTATCAGATAGGTATTCATTAAGAGTATAGGCGCAGAATACAGGGTGAACGTTGCTAAGTTCTGAAGGTACTCGGAGTTTGAAGGCTACGAAATCGATTTCTAACGAGGAACTCAAAGGGTCCAATGTACCTCGAGTTGAGTTTTCCGTGCTTTCCAAAGTGTACCAGATCTTTCCACAGCGAGACCATTAACAGGACACGATCTCCAACCTGGAATTCCAGAGGTTTCCGTAGTATATCGACGTAACTCTTCTGTCGCTCTCGTGAAGCTTTCAATCGTTCTCGGATCTGGATGATCTTCTCGATGATTTCAGGACCAGTGAGGGTACTACCGGGGGATCGACTCTTGGCTAACTGCGTGTCTCCTTCCTCAACCTAATATGAGGGAATCTGTATTTTTTTACCGTAGAGGGTTTCGAACGATGCAGTCTTGATACTGGTGCGATAACTGTTGTTATACGAGGGCTCGATCAAAGGTAGATGGTTGTCCCAACTCGTTCTGCAATTGATGAAACATGCTCCCAACATGTCTTCCATGATCTGAGTAACTCTATCACTCTGTCTAACTGTCTGAGGATGATAAGTTGAACTCATATCTAGCTTGGTTTCGAGAGTTTTCAGAAGGAATCTGTCTAAACCTTGAGGTACACCTGCTATCTCAACCAGAGATAATTGACGTAGGTATACCATGCAGTCGGACAACTTCTTGGATGTTGGTTCGCGTGAGTCTTTCCATCTGGAATGATTCTCTAATCAGAAAGAAGTTAGCGGATTTTATCGAAGGATCGACAAAAAATCCAATTGGTATTGTACCTACTCGGGAATCTGGGTAACTTGACGATAAAATCTATGATAGTCATCTTTTATTTCCATTCAGGTATCTCGGGCTGCTGGAGCGATCCCGAGGGTTTCTAACTAGGCTTCTCAGGTCTGAGCGAGTAAATGGGGTTAGATGGTCATTGTCAATGTCTTAGTCTTGTTGTCTAAGCTTTCCTTTCGGCTAATGGCACCTCATGTTTATGTCTTTCTGATCAAAGATATGTTGTAGTCTCTTATGGTTGGTGAAATTCACGTACTTGGTTCCATTGAGATCATGTCTCTCATTCTTCAATGCAGGAACTGCTGCTCCAAATTCTAAGTCGTGAGTTGTGTAGTTAACTTCATGTGCCTTTTGTTTGTCTCAAAGCGTGAACGACAACTTTTCCTTCTTGCCTAAGCACATAATCAAAACTCTGATTGGACGTACTGCAAAGGACAACGAAGTCCTCTGTTTCTTCTGGTAGGGACAGGTTAGGTGTGATGCATAAGTCTTACTTTAATGATTGGGATGATATATCTCACTTTTTTTTTACTCCAACAAAAAGGATACACTCTTCTGTGTCAGAGTGGTTAAGGGTTTGGTGATTTTGGAAGAATTTTCTGAATGGGTTTGCAATAATAGCCGGCGAAACCCAAGAATTGACAGGTTTTCAGCGGGTGTTTTCGGTGCTGACCAATTCTCTATTGCTTCGACCTTAGGAGGATCCACACGTATGTCTTCATCGCTCACTACATGACCAAGGGAAAGTGGTTTGACCGAAGGGTATCAATACAAACTCTTAGTGATCATATCGAGTCCTGAATACTGTCTTGGAAACATTATCCTCGTGAACTCGTAGCTGATGGTGTCTTGACCTAAGGTCTATCTTCGAGGAGTAGTTGGTTTCCTAAAGTTGATCGAAGAAGTCATCTATTCGGGAAAGAGGATATCGGTTTTGACGGTCAACTCATTATGTCGACTGGATAACTCCTGCATTTCTGCTGGAGCAAAGCGATATGGTGATTTCGCTATGGGGGTAGTTCCAGGGATTAAGTTGATACGAGACTTGACTTGACGTTCAGGAGGAAATTCTCGGGAGCTCTGCGGAAAATACATCAGGAAAATTACAGTCTTCGGGAACGCTCTCGAGGTCTTTAACTTCCTGTTTCTCATAGATTACATGGGCTAGGGATACATGATATTCCTCTCGGGGAAACTTTTGAGCTTTGACGTAGGAAATGATACGAAGATTAAAGCTAAACTTATCGCCATGGATCATGAGATTCTGGTCAGAGGGAAGATTGAGAAGAATAACTTTTTCATAACAAGTATTTCAGCACAATCGGAACTCAATTGATACACGCCAAAGATAACATCAAATCTCTTTATTGAAACTGACATTAGGTTAACGAGGAAAGAATGATTACTCAAGGTAAGGGTACAACTTAGGAATAATTCGTTAGCGCACTCATTCTCACCGCTAGCCCTCTCGAAGGTAATTTGAATGAATGACTAATAAGACTTTCTTGACACTAGATTTGAAAAGGATGCGAGCATAAGAATTGTCAAGAAGAAATGTACCCGCAAAGATGGTGGGATCAGCGGCTGCCTCCTCCTGCTTCATAGCTAAAACCATCCCGGCGTTGTTGGCGTTGTTGGTGGTTGCTGCTTTTGGGCAGTTTTGCTTGAAATTCCCGATTTCTTCACACCTATAGCAGGCCTGTTTGATACTTTATCTGGAAGCTTGATCGGTTTGTTGGACTGGTGTTCTACAATTTCGAGCAAGGTGGCCCTTCTTGCCACAACGGATGCAAATCTTCTTGCGACATGGACCAGGGATACGATGGTGATAACTGCACATGTTGCACCAAGGGAGGTTACCAGCATATCCAGTGGTAGGTGCTTGAGCTGTAGACGTAGCAACAGGAGTAGTGGTAGCTTGAACTGCCACAGATCCATGCCTTTTGGAGGGTCCTTCTGAACTCTGACCCTTTCGCTTTTTCCAGATAACCTTATTACTCTCATTACGCTCATTCTAATGCTCCTGAACATTTTCAAGGTTTTGGGGGTAGGTGTTACTTCCTGGTCCACTGAACCTGCTAGGGTACAATAGCGTCATTGTAGCCGTCACTGCGGCAGAAACAGCCAATTGGAACATCACAGGGTCGAATTGAGAAGGAGGTGGTGACGGAGGGTTGTTATTCCTTGAGCTATTTCCTTTCTTTGGAGACATTTCGATCTAAAATGATTAGGAAAAAGAGGATGGTAAATCCTCTGAATTAAATCAAGAGATATGAAACAAGGGATATCTCTTTATGACAGACATATAATTTTATTAAGCGATATAGCAGGAATGAATTATCAAGGCAGATAAACTATCGCTAAAGGAATGATCTAGGTGCAATGCTTGAATGAGAATTTACTACAACAAGTTGGATCTAGGAATACTCCCATAGTATTTCATGATTTGTTGTGAGGACGGCTCGTTGTTTGGGGTATTTGGGTAAGTTTTAGGCATGCTGAACATCACAGTCACTCCTACGCACATGTTGGCCGTGTCTCGAATGAATATAGTTGATCAGGCTATATTGATCCTAGACATTACTACATAACTGCCCAGGTTTAACCGCAGCGTACAACACCCATTCACTTATGTTTTGTTCTACTTATAGTTACGAATCGCGACGGTTAGTTATACTTGTATGTTTTTGAAAATACTTATATTTTGAAGTATACTTTTAGTTCAGAGCACTTAGGCCCCTTTATGTTTATAGTCTTATACCATGTAAGGTTTGGTATACTTAGTTCACTATAAACAAGGGCTCTGATATCAATCTGTCACACCCCGAAACCCAGGGCGGAAACGTTTCGGGGCAAAGGTGACTTCATGTTAAGTATCACAACTAATGTACATAGTAAGCAAAGTAAACACAAAACATTACATTACATAAGATTTCATTACATCTGTTTGAAAGTAAAGTAATACAAGTTTTGTAGATACATAAATTTAAACAAAAGAAAGATGTGACTTCCATACGCTCCGTCTTCTGCAAAAGGACGCGTGATACCTGTCTAAGGAGAACCTAAGAATACAAGTAGTTTAAAAATCAGCATAAAGCTGAGTTCATAAGTGGTTCGTTTTTCTGAAAATGAACGAGATTCCTTTTGTTTTCTGAAAAAGTTGTTATCCAATAAAATTCGATATTTTCTTAAAAATAATGTTTAGTTATCTGTTTTGTTACACAGTTCTGGTTATGAACAGTTGTTACCCCAGGAAAATCCTATATTTTCCTAAAAAAAAAAATTTGATTAGTTACCGATTCTGAATGTAATGTACAAGTATCTACCATACTTAAAATGTTTGTGTGAAGTTTCCTGAAAGCCTGGTTATTCTTGAAATGTATGTTAGTTTTAACACATATAGAAAACCATTAACATAGTAAACTAATTTCAAAGGTTATTAATCTACTATATTCTTTATTACTAACAAGTAAATCTCTATTATCCAAATTGCGAGCTCTATAACCATACTATAGACTAGATATGGCAAAGGAAGGCCAGTATCATTTCTGACTTTTGTCACCCTTGAACCTTTCGGCTCGGCTGTAGCTAGCAGCCAGGTGCGGGGTAGTCAGCACCGTATAGATCTATACACTCAAGTCACGCTCCCTATCTAAGAGATTCTGGTTACAGAAGCGGTCCTCCACTTGCGTATCTCTGTTGAGTGTTTCCGAGGACATGTCTCCAATATATAGGAATAACAAATTTACTAGTAATAATACAAAAAGATCCTGTTACAAACGGTGATCCTCCACTCGCGTATCTCTGTGGACTGTTACCGAGGACAGTTCAAGTTCTAAGTTTCAAGTTCAAAGTTCTAAGGTTAATGCTTTTAACTGTATAATGTGGAAAACCATTTGTGAAATATAAAATATAACATTTTATAACGTATTTCACAAATAATACGATAATGTGTTCTGCAAGTTCAAACGGTTGTTTAATACGGTTTCGATTGTTAAAAGCAAGTGGAATATGAAACAATTCAATTGAAATAATAAGTTTAAGCACAGGATATTCTTGTACTTTTGCATGTATCCCCCCTGAAAACATTGAAAAACAGTAGGGGTATGAACTCACCGGACGAGGAATGTGTCGGCTAGGATGCTAAACATCAGATCGAGGCTTGAAAACGTGCGAGGTTCCTATGTAATATTAAATGATACACAAATGTATCTAATTAGATTTTAAATCACTAACTAGTTGAGGATATACACTTCTAGTCACGAAAAACACTTCGTTTCAAGTGTTTGGAGTGGCCCGGGTGACATCTATGGACATATATGGTTTGGATATGGAGTTTACTCTTCAAGAGTAAACTCCCAAGAGAGTTTACGGCCCTAATGACCCAATCCCCATGATTTTACGGCTGTAAACTCATGGTAGGGTGTTATAAAGTGCTAAATGTCCTTATAACATTTGAGGGGTGATGCTAGATTTGATTCTAGGGCATTGGAAGGTAATTTGGACATTCTAAGGACCATTTGAGGAGTTTACGGCAGTAAACTAAGAGTTTACAGCCTTAAGCTTCCCCTCACACCTTCCTTTGATGTTTTGGTGGTCCTAAGTCAATCACATATGATTCAACTCATTTTTACAAGCCAAGGGGTGAATTTAGGGCACCATTTAACCCATTTAAAGGAGTTTACGGCCCAGGAACCCATTCTTCGGGGGTTTACGGCTGTGAACTCCTAAGGGAGTTGTTTTCATCAAGTTTAAGGCTTCTAATTTGTTTGTGGTTGCTTCTAGTTACTAGTTCAAGGCTTAGGAGGTGTGTAAATGGCATTTTAACACCTAGAAAGGAGTTTACTACCCATGAAAGGGTTTTTATGGCCCAAGCATGTTCTTGGGCATTAGACTCATGTTTACTCCCTAAATGATGAGTTTAAGGTGTTCTAAGTCCATTCCAATAAGTCCTTAAGCCATATCTAAGCTCTAAAGGTGGTTTGGAAGGGTTTTAAGGCTCAAAAACCCCATTTGCATGTGTTCACGGACTAAGGCAGTTCCAAGGCCGTAAACACATGGTTATGGTCTTATTCCATGATTTTTACACGAAATTGAAGGCTAAAGATGTTATAATAGGAGCTAGGATAGTTTCCTTGGTGATTTGAAGCTTGAAATGAGTGATTTTGGATCAAGAAGTTGGATTTGAGAAGAGAGGTTAGAGAGAGAGTGAAAAGGCTTCAAATGAGGCTTAAACAACTTTAAATATGGTTTGGATTTGAGACACGGTGGAATTCTACCCGATACTGACGTTAGACGAGGCTTTTGGTCTTACCCGATTAAGTTGTCGTAACCCGATATGGTCGAAACTAAAATTTTTCTAATTACTAGTTTGGGGCATTTTCATGTGTTTCTAACATGTTTGGATACTTACGACGTCAAAATAAAAGTCTTAACTTAAATGACCTAATCCAAAAACGAAATTGGAACAATTCGCTTAAGACGAGTTTTACGGACGGAACGGGTTACAGCGATGGAACAACTTCGGGTTGTCACAATTCATTTATTCTTATGTTTCACTTTGCATGTTTTGACTTCCATAATAACAAGGTTATTCTTCCAGAATGACTAAGTTATTTAAACCATCCACATTCGGTCATATGTTGGAAGTAGATATGAATCAAGACTATCATGGGTAGGCTTGTAGAGGTCCAAGTTGGTGGACAAAGTTGTGCTACAACACTCATGAGTGCTCATAATTTCTGAGTATTGGATTCAACCCGTGTTCGTTGGAATCACTTCATGGATTTTATCACGAGTGATCATGAGATGATAATATCTTATATTCTTCAAACCTAGATATATGAGTTGTTACTATGAGTTGGTTGTACATTGATTGCACAAAAACGCATTCGGTAACTCGGTGTTATAAAACGTGCCTTTGTGTATGATTCAACAAGTAGTAGAACTAGCCATATGAGTCGAAGTTTATCCATTCCTTTTACCTTCGGGATAAAAGCGATATATGTGGGCCCCTCGATGATTTAATGATGACACATGTGAGTGCTTGGCCAAGCCAGGACTGATTTGATTTGTTCAATCAGTCAGTCATCATGAATCGGAAATCGGGAAACAACAAATGGACAGAGAGAATGATTATAATACATGTCTTAGTCCATATGATATCTAGAATGGAGGAATATATGATCCCTTATCTAATGGACAAGTCATTTACAAGGTCAGAGTTCGACAGCGGCTTTAAGAGCTATGATTGCCAGTTAGGTTTTGAAGTCATACTCAATAATAGTTTTAGACTTACCCAAGTGGGAGACTGTTGGATTAATGTCTAAGTCCATAACTATATTTGGTATGTACTTGACCCGACCCGGCATGGTCCATTTAGGTTGCACTTCACCGGCACAATTTATATGGATAGTCTTTTGAGAATAGTACATTTATGATTTATATTAATATATTATAAGTTCTAATATATTAATATATAATCATATTATTAAATTAGTATTGATCAAGAATTAATTTATAATTAATTAAGTGATCAAAATGAACTAATTAAATATGGACTCTTATATATATGGAATGGGCCAAGTTCATTTAGGTTGAGCTAAGCTTTCATGGATAGTCCATGGAGTGTTTAACCCATGGATCATATGAAATGAAAGGTCATGGGTTTAACCCTAGTCTCCATAGTATATAAAGATGTCATTGGTTGGTGAAATTGGCACTAGTGTGGGTACACTAAGAAGGGCTAGCCGATTTCACTAGAGAGATCTAAGTATCCATATTCTCTAAAGTCTTCCAAGGTGTTTTGGTGATTTGTGATTCCACTTGAGGCTTCCACACTATTGGGGCTAAGCTCTTAAAGCTTGAAGACATCAAGCTACATCAAAAGGTATGTCATCTAACTAGTACTTTGTTGTATAAGAGCTTCATAATATGCTAGTTTGGATTAAAGCCTTGGAAAGTTCTTATTTGCATGTATAATAGAGAAAACATAGATCCAAGGTTTATAGGGTTGAATGTACACCATCTGAGTCTTACTCGGTTTGGTTTTCCTTTGGATAGGTAAGTCACCTTTCTTTGACTCCTCCATGCTGAAATGATTCAACAATTTATCCAAGTAGGTAGTTTGACTAAGTCCTATTAGTCTTTTACTCCTCTCTCTCTCTCAATATCCTTATCCCTAGGATGTAAGCAGCTTCTTTGAGTTCCTTCATAGAGAAACACTTCCCAAGCCAGGACTTAACCTCGTGTAAGGTTGGGATGTTATTTCCTATGATCAGTATGTCATCTATATACAATACCAGAAAGCTCACTATACTACCGCTAGCTTTGACATATACATAGGACTCATCCTCGCTTCTCAAAAATCCAAACTCTTTGACTTTCACAATAAAACAAAGATTCCATCTGCGAGATGCTTGTTTTAATCCATTAATGGACTTCTCAAGCTTACACACTCTATTAGGGTACTTTGCATTGACAAAAACCTCTGGCTGACTCATGTAAACATCTTCAGCCAACTTTCCATTAAGGAAAGTGGTTTTGACATCCATTTGCCATATTTCATAGTCATGAAATGCTGCTATGGCCAGCATAACCCTTATAGAATTAATCTTCGCTACTGGTGAGAAGGTCTCATCATAGTCAACTCCATAAGTTTGTGTAAATCCCTTCGCAGCCAGTCGTGCTTTATATTTGTGCTCTTTCCCATCCATGTCGGTCTTCTTCTTGAAGATACATTTGCACCCGAATGTCTTACGACCTGGTACATTGTCAACCAAGTTCCAAACATGATTGTCATACATGGACTGAATCTCACTATCCAAAGCCTCTTTCCATTTTGCAGACTCAGGGCCTGCCGTGGCTTCTTTGTAGTTGTTAGGGTCATCCAGAAGTACCAGTGTGCTATCACTAATAAATGTATCACCTTCAACTGTTATATGAAAACCATATAACACAGGTGGATCACTAACTTTAGTGGAACACCTAAGAGGTACGGACTCGTCAATCGGTTCAACTGGAGTTTCCTCCTCGGGTTGAGTGCTAGTGTTTGAGGTTCCTTCACCGCTTGACTCTTGAAGCTCTTCAAGGTCAATTTGCCTCCTACTGTCCCCTTGGCATATGAGTTCTCTCTCATGAAAGACTCTTCACCTCGCGATGAAAACAAGATTGTCACTTGGACTGTAGAAGAGATATCCAAAGGACTTTTGCAGGTAGCCGATGAAAATACATTGCTGACTTCGAGGTTCGAGCTTGTCATGAGTCTTGCGTCTCACAAAAGCCTCACAGCCGCAAACTTTGATGTGGTCTAACAAGGGAGCTCTCCTTGTCCACATCTCGTGAGGTGTTTTGAAACCTTTTTGGTAGGGACTAGATTAAGGATATGGGCGACGGTCTCTAAGGCATACCCCCAGAACGAGATAGGTAATGAAGCTTGACTCATCATATAACGAACCATGTCTAGCAAGGTTCTATTGCGCCTCTCAGCCACACCATTAAGCTGTGGTGTCCTAGGTGGTGTCAATTGTGAAACAATTCCACATTCCTTAAGATAGTCAAGAAACTCGATACCAAGATACTCTCCTCCTAGATCGGATTGCAACATCTTTATCTTCCTGTCCAATTGATTCTCCATTTCTTGCTTAAACTCTTTGAACTTTTCAAAGGTTTCTGGCTTATGCTTGATTAAGTAGATATAGCCATACCTACTGTAATCATTAGTAAAAGTCACATAGAAGCGGTTAGCATCATGTGTGGTGGTTCTGAATGGTCCACACACATCAGTGCATATGAGATCCAACAGACCTTCAACTCTTTCACAAGTACCAGTGAAGGGTGACTTGGTCATCTTTCCAAGTATACAAGATTCAAAAGTGTCATCCGACTTTAAGTCGAATGAATCGAAAACTCCAACCTTTTGGAGTTGGGCTATGCGCTTGTTGTTGATATGTCCAATACGACAATGCCACAAGCATGCCTTATCCAAATCATTGGAAAAATCAATGTGTAACACATTATTTCCTAAGTTATCTACCACCATCACAATTTCATATATACAATTGCAAGGTAATGCTTCAAAATAAAATACACCATTGTAATAAGCATTAATACCACCAATTTCATTATTAAAAGAAAAGGTAAAACCTTGTTTAATACAAACTGTGAAAGGAAATAATATTTCTCGCCATATCGACCGAGTAAGAACAATTATTCAAATCTAAATCTAAACAATTACTAAGCAACAAATAATAAACTCCACTCTTGGTTACACGCAACACATTCCTATTTCCCATGATTAAGTTTGTCTTCGTGTGCTCCACATCCCTACATCTTTTTAGTCCCTACAAACCAAAACAAATTTGAAATCCAAAACCTGTATCAAGGACCCAAGAATTAGCATTTGATGAGTTATTAGATTGAATAGTGTACATACCTACAAAGGAGGGCTTGATCTTGCCATCCTTTATGTCCTGCAAGTACTAGGGGCAACTTCGTTTCCATTGCCCTTTTTCATGGTAGTGGAAGCACTCTGCATCCTTCGGATTGGAAGAGGGATTAGCAGAACCCGCATTGGTCCCACTTGAAGAGGATCCATCAAGAGACTTTCCCTTGCGGCTCTTATAGGGAGCCTTCATCTTCTTTCCCTTCCCATGTCTGATTGCCAGAACAGGGGCAAAAGTAGTAGTAGGAGTAGACACAACCGAATTGCCTTTCAGGTTGCTTTCTGTAGTCCTTAGAAGGCCTTGAAGCTTGCTAAGAGTGACCTCCTCCTTGTTCATATGATAGGTCATACGAAACTGATCATAACAAGAAGGTAAAGAGTGTAGAATTATATCTACGACCAACTCTTCATCAAAATTGACATTCAATTTAAGCAAGCGGTCCACAAATCTCTGCATCTTTTGCAAGTGGTTCGTGATGGGTTCACCATCCTTCATGTTGGTTTTGATCATGGAGGCAATGATCCCATACCTCTCCTGCCGAGCACTTTGATGGTATCTTTCCATTAAGTCTTGACACATTTCAAAAGGATAGTTGTCCTCATAGGACTTCTGCAGCTCAATAGTCGTGGTAGCAATCATTACACACGACACCTTTGTCGCATCCTTCTCATGAGTAGTGTGTTTAGTGATTTGTTCGGGAGTAGCAATGGTGACATCAATCTCCTTAAGATCTTTATCTAGGACATATTGTTTTTCATCATAGCGAATAGCCATTTGGATGTTTCGAATCCAACCATTGAAGTTCGAGCCATCGAAAATGACCCTCCCACATAGGTTCATGAGGGAGAAAGAGCCAGAAGGGATTAGGTTGGAAGCATTGTTTGGGATAGATATCTGAAAAAGAAAAAAGTTTAGGTTAGATGATAATCCATAATATTACACCCAAATGAAATATTAAGGCTAGGACCCAACACAATATTATACAATTGTGAAAAGGGATGTCGTAATCCAATTGTAAAATATTTGAAGGTAGGTAAATGACGATTTACCAATTTCCACCATGAAAAACAAAATATATTATTAAGTTTTAATAGGATTGAAATTCCTAGATCCTTTGAGATTCATTGAACTTATCAATGACATGTTTAAATCTCGATTGTGCCCTTCATGTTTGTGATTGGGATGTCGAGGATCACAAACAAGGTGTGAATAACCATGCAAACTAGCTTGGTATACCCAATGTCACAGATCACCTAAGCAATGTGTCGGTTAACCACACACGCTCCATTGTTCTATGATTAATGTCAAGATACCCTTTGCCACACATTGTGAGTCCCAGCGTAGTGTGTCGGTTAACCACACACGCTCCACTAACGAATTAACAAGGTGCAAAGTGTAATTTCATGGATTAGCACAATTTTCACATTTTCCTAAAGTAAATAAGATTGAGAATTTAATAAAAGTTTAGTTACTTTATAGTTATCATTATAGTTTTAATGAGGGAGAATTAATGTCCTATCCTACCCGTTCGGCTAACGACCCTCCACCAGTCAAGGAAGCGGTGGGTGAAAGTGGACACCCATTAAACCACCATTTTATAGGCAGTAACCTTAAACCCCTCTTAGAGACCGGCTTCATGAATGAGGCGTACTAACGGTAAGACCGACTTGTCTTATATATATATATATATATATATATATATATATATATATATAATTAAACTTATAATATTATAAAGGTTTGAATTTTAACATTTAAAACCGTAGGGTTTGGAATTAAAGTTTCATTAGTGAGACTCTACAAATTCCAAAACTTGAGGGAAAGTTTTGAAACTTGTCAAAACTCATCATATTCATAACTTATGAGTTCAATGCAACTTTAAAGATGAGACCTTTAATTTTCCATAAATTGAGGACAAGTTTTGGAGGTTATTAAAATTCATTTAGATCAATTTATCAACAACCAAAATTATCATATAATTCAAGAATGATCTAACTAAACTCGTAAACAAGATAATACAAGTCAACAATTTGAAAGAAATTTTTATTTATCATATAAGTCAAAAAATTTCTCAAAACTGTGAAAATAATCTTGTGGTTGGATGAGTACAAGCACTAACAAGTCAGAAAAAACATTTTTAATGATCCAAAACAGTTTGTGGTATTGCTCCCAATCCAAACCAAGCCAAGAAACTCGAATTTCTACAAACAGATCATGCAACTCGTCGAGTGCATGGACTGACTCAGCGAGTTGCTTCGCACTGAATGGACTCGTCGAGTCAGCCAGTGGACTCGGCAAGTTCCTCAGTCAGAGACCAAATGTTCAACCTTTTCAACTTTGAAAAATAACAAGCATCAAGTATAATAGAAAACAAAACCAGACTCTGATATCACTGTTGGGTTTTGAGCACTATAACATCCTATGGTGCACATGCAACCCTAAATGCTTTGGATCTATGTTTTCTCTAATTATACATGCATATTTTCAATTTTCCAAAGCATTGGGCTAACTATCATACACTTTAACAATTGAATGATACAACTAGTTAAATGACTTACCTTTTAGAAGGACTTATAGTTCGTGACCTTTGAAAGCTTGAGCACCCTAAGTGTGATGCCTCTAATGGTGCACAAACACCAATATGCAAAAGCAGGCTTGAGAGAATAGGTTACTAGCACAAAATCAACTCCACACTCTTAGAATGTATCTTGTAACCGATTTTGGCTCCTAGGGATGTGCTTTTATAGGGTTGTTAACCTAAGGTTACATCCATGTAAACACTAATGCTACATGACCTTTCACATTCTTATGCTACATGGGTTTAACCTCCATGGATTATCTCATTGGTTTAGCCCATCTACATATCATGGATCATTGGCCCACACTATAAGAATCATTAATTTACATAATCAATCCCCATATATTTAATTAGTCTCTTTTGACCACAAAATTAATTCCATATTAATTCTTGACCATCACTAATTAAATAATATGAATTCATATTAATATATTATACTTGTAATATATTAAGAAATCATAAATAACCTTATTCTCAAAAGTTCATCCTATAAAATTGCACTCGTGAAGGCAACCCAAAAGAACCATGATACAATCGAGTCAGGTACATCCCAGCTATAGTTATGGGCTTAGACACCAAATCCAACACCACTACGCCCAAAGAAACAAAGTCCAATGCATTGCCCAATCCAAGGCCCAAAACACGCCAAGCCCATATCTGATGAGTACGCGGGGCGTACTCCTCTATACGCTAAGCGTACATGCTGTATAGCATATACGTTGCGCGTACATGCATGTATGCTCAACGTACTTCTATATGAAGTCACTTTTCCCATTAAGCAGTTAATACTCTCTTCCAATGGCTATAATCACATATCCAAGTCCTCTTCAATGTCTTAATCCACAAAGTCACTGACTTGGTGACTTTACATGACCCAACTAAACCCAAACTCCAAAAATGGTATTCTATTTCGATGAAAGTGACTTAACTCATTCATGAACCCATTAAGACATCCAAGATGGCAACTTTCTTCCCTAGGGACTCATTTGGCACTGATAGTGGAAACTCTAAGCCTAGGAATCGTATTTGAACCATAAAGCTCCATTCTTGGGACCAAAAAGGTCCAAAACATCACTACACTAGATCTAAGCATACTTGAGGATAGTTTAAGACTTTATACCTCAAGATGATCTAAAATGGAACAATAATCTCGGATCTACAGCTTCTCCTTTGGACCACCACCTTGCTTTGCTCTTCACTTGCTTGGAAAATGGATTCACCACACCAAAATGATCTCTAATGGCCTTCTAAGCTCCAAGAACACTTAAATAAGGGTTAGGATTTCGTGGTGGCTATCTAAGGGTTAAATGGAGGCTGACCATTAAGGCATATTATCCCTTTTATAGTGGCACACCCTAAAATTTATGGTTTAAGTCTAAATGGAGTACGCCCTGCATATCTTTATGTACGCCCGACATACTCACAAACCACCCGCATCCATTTTACTCCTCTATGCTGGGCGTACCCCAACTTACGTTAGGTGTACTTTCGCGCCTATCACATTGCATGCATGGTAATTTCTTGCCACTTTTCTCCATTAAGGACCAATAATGCCAATAACTTCAAATTGCTATAACTCCTTCATTCTAAGTTTGTTTCCAACGAACTTTATATCCACGAAAAGGTGGCAGGAAGCCCTACGCTCCTAGCCTCACCCCAAGCCTAAATCCTTCCGAATAATACCCAAGACCGATAAATGACCGAATCGTCACATTACGCCTATACCCTTGTCCCCCAATGCCATAACCGAGTCCTTTCAAAACCGGGTGTTACACCCACTATTTCTTCCTCGGTCGCGATGATGGACTTATGTAGAAGTCTACCCCATAGATTGGTGGCATATGTTTTTGTGCACCAACATAGAGTGACAACATCACTGAGGTGTATTGGGCATCTTTTCAAACCTCACCATTACACTTGAGGTGTGTGGAATGGAAGACCAAGTCTGCGATTTAGTTAAGGTGTCCCCGGGTACGAATGATAATGAGAAGGAAGTACTCATGTATGTCCCCTATAGGAAATTGCATGGACAAGAATATTTTCAGCCAACATAAAAATGGCGATGCTTTGTTTCTGATTGATCACCTTATGTCATTGGGAAGGTGTTGATGAAATTTTGAAGATCATATATGGGGACTTGTCGAGAGGGTGGCTCTTGTGGGACGTAAGTTTTTTTATGTTTTATTATTATTATTATTATTATATACAAACATGTAGTTAGGTTATTTCCTCTTTTTATGCATGTGTTGGCTAATAGTACATTATACTCTAGATATATTTGCTTCTCGAGGATTTCCTGATCATGCTCAATGGAATGTTGTACCAACAACTTTCAACACTGATATTATGGACCGCCATGAGATGGCATATAGAACTCGTTACCCATCTTGGTTTGAATATGATACATTATGCTTGTGTTGAGAGTACATTATATAAGTATATTTTGCCTATAATAAAATCTAATATAGCATTTATTTTCTTACCATTTGTGTTGGTATAAAGATTTATACATATCTATCAATGTAGGCAATACACATCGGTTTTTAGGGGTTTTGGATATACGGTCGTTCACACATACTATCTATGATAGTTAATCGGATGATAATTATAATTTATAAATTGCATAGTGGTTTACATTTATGCAATATCATGTCTACAACGTCCTACTGGACATCTAGTATTAGGGTAGTTGAGTGACGTATGTTATCTCATCAAGATTTTCACACTTAGAATTGTGATGTGTACGAATGTTCCATAATATTAAAACCCGAGAGGGGACTTTGCGATTTTCGTATGTTGGCTCCTTGAGATGTTGCGTTTGTTTAGTGTGTGAACATTGAGGTTTACACTACCGAATAGGCTGACACATACTAGATATGATTTGCAAAGATTGCTTGTGATATATTTTTTATGTTATATGTGTAAAAATATTGTATTTTTTTTGTTATACTTTAGCGGATATTTATTTTTAGTCTCCTTTTTCTAAGTTCTTATTAGAAAAATCGGGTTTTGTTATTTATGATTCCACTAACAGTTAATTTTTCTTAACAAACCCACAATACAGTTATCAAATAAGTCTTCAAACAATAAAAACATAAAAACAACATTCATATTGTCATTAGAAGAAATGATTATTAAAAATGATCGTACAAACAAATTCATATATCTTCCCTTTTATGAACTAAAATCGAAGATAGTTGTAATTAAAATTTGCTTTCTCTTTATCAATAGATTATTTCACTCTACCTATTTTCTCATAAATTTCCTAAAACTCATCCTCTATAGTCTCAATGTCATGCTCAACTATTTTTATCAAATGTTTAGCAAACTAAATTTCTTTTCCATATCCATTATCCACTTTTTCTTTTCTTTAATGGTTGTCACGTTATCGTTTCTTTATTTCCCGACTCATTTATATTTTGATTTAGTTCTTCATATTGTGCTTGTTTGGCATCTAACATTTTCCTATGGATTTAGAGATTCTCTAAGCCCTTAGCTCATTGGTGGAGGTTGAAGGACACCTAGAGCTCAAAATGAATTTTAACAGCTCGAAAGACATTTGCATATAATGTCCTTATGGATTTTTTTGTGAAATAATTTTTCGAATAGATTTTGCTTTGAATTCAGCTATAATTTCAACTCGTTAAATAAATTATGAATATGGCGGTAAGTCTGAAATCTAATAAATTTGAGTGTGTGTGGAAATCATATATCATTAGGTTTGTTATTATGATAATAAAGTGATATATGGGAGTTTGGCAGTTCAATTATAATATTTTATATGTATTGGTGTTTTCATAAACTCAACTGTCAAATAACTTTTAAAAAAAGAGGTAGAATAATATTGGTTTTATCATTTGCTTCTCGTTGGGTAATGTACCATGGTGGTCAGTAAATACATCAAATTTAATTATAAAATGCTATGGATTTTTTTCTATAATTTGACTATAACTTGACGCTATTACCAAAATGTATTTGCAAAAACATAATGAATTTTAGGACCTTAAAGGTGTAGAGTAAAGTATTGGTGGTGGATTGTGGTAGCAATGGAAGGAGACATGGGGACGAAAAAAAGAGATGTAGTAGTATTCCTATTTTTCTTTTTATCAGGGTATGTATATAGATATGGTAGCCCTTAATTTTATTGTTAATGCAAAGTAAAAATAAATAAAATCATAAAATTATATTAAAAAGGGTATAAGATTTATTTTACATGGTTTATGGACCAACCATATATAAAACTGAAATCACATTGTAACACCTAATTTAAAGACCAATTTTGTGCTATGTGTTAAAACATTTCATGACATAATGTCATGTTTTACAAAATGTGGTCCAAGAAAAAACCATTGTTAAAAAGTGTATACAGTAGATGTTACCAGATTGATAGCAAACCAAACCATAACAAGAAACATAAGAATACAAACGATCATGAACTTTATAGAACCCCACTCTTTTTATCATCCCAAAATACTTCAAATTTCCATTTCATAGTAATAGATCAATCAACTTTCTTCAGTATCAAAGTACATGTCGAAGAATAAGATACATAAGACTTTTTTCTTCTGAGATACATAAGTTTTATCAAAAAAATTAACACAATATTACTTAACATTTTACGAAAACCAAAACTATTAGTTCAAATAATTACTTACATTTTACATTTCATCATGGGTACTATGCTTATCTTCAACATAATTTAGGAATATTATTCCAAGATTTCATCATTTTATTCTTCCATTAATTATAATTACAATATTATAGTATTGTGTATAATTACTCCTGACATGCCTATTTTCTAGTCCATTACCCTTGGTATTTGGCTATTACCAAATTCCCTTTGGGGTCTATTAACCCTAATGACTCAATATGAATCATGATTCAATTATCTCTTAGTTAGAGATAACTATGAGTATTGGCAATTATCAAATTCCCTCTTTGTGGTCTATTAACCCTAAATACTCATTAGGCATATTATGTCAACATGTCATAGTTAGAAATGTGTGTCCGATCACAACATTTATGTAATTACATTACAAACATTCTTTTATCTATTCTTTCACAATATTCCATTTATATACAAGTAACAAATATGGAATGACTCTTACTAAATTATACTATACTATCACATTTTTATTTAATAAATCTTATTAAGTCTTGTTACACTTTCAATACTTCAAATGATATCTCTAATTAAGTCAAATTACATATTTTATTATTCAAGCAATGACTATTATTAAGTCATATTCCATATTCAATAATCCAAGTAATGACTCATATTAAGTTATGTTATATATACAATAACTCATGACTCATATCAAGTCATATT
The DNA here is from genome assembly GCF_002870075.4 of Lactuca sativa. Lineage (NCBI taxonomy): Eukaryota > Viridiplantae > Streptophyta > Magnoliopsida > Asterales > Asteraceae > Lactuca > Lactuca sativa. The sequence goes on along the minus strand of NC_056625.2, from coordinate 30,119,821 downwards.
ACACATTCAACAATTCAAATAATTACTCATATTAAGCCATATTACCCATTCTACCTTTTAAGAAACGACTCTTGTTAAATCATGTTTGACAGTCAACAATTTAAGCAATGAATCATATTAAGTCATGTTACAAATTCAACAATTCAAGCAATGAATCTTATTAATTTATAGATTATATGTTTATGAAAATACAATTTCTTAAGAAATATTATTCTAATTTTAATATAGTATATAATCCCAAAGAAGTATAAACGATTTCCATTCAAATGTATAATATATATCCTAATAGAAACATTCATAGATTATTGTAAAACATGTGTGACATGTACTTTATTTGAAAATAATATATGTACTCACCTTGTTACTTGGATCAATAGACTATGATTACTTCTTTGTTCTTGTCCTTCTCCTATTTTGTAACACCCAATTTCTGGTTTGTAATGTATCTCTTGACCTTCTATAAGTTAAGTTTGAATTAGGTTTTTGTCTGGTCGCAGTGTGGTTGCTTCGTGTTTGTGGTGCAAGTCACATCATTAAATAGTGGTGTGTTTGGTTGTTGGTCGGGATACGGTGGCCACCACAACACAAAACCATAGGTCTTGGGATTTTTTTCCTTATTTAAGGAATGAGATGTTTACGGTTAGTCATTTTCCTTAGCCTCCATCTCTAGATAGCCTTCAACCTCGAAATCAAAGCCCCTTCCATTTTTTTGGTGATCTTGGTTCCTTTGGTGAAGCTTAAAGTTGAAGCAAGGAAGGTTTTGGAGTACAGAAGGATAAATCTAGTGATTACTAAGCTTCATGACCTCGCCCTTATGCTTTGTAAGTATTCAAGTTATAAAATTTATGTTTGCTGATTTTTTAGATCTTAGATTTGAAGTATATTTGGTCCCTTGTGTCATAATTTCTATGGATTTTGGACAATTCCAGGTTCAAAGGTTGAATCTTGAGGTATTATGGACCCTCTATAGCACTGAGAAGTGGTTATTATCTTTCATTTTGTGCCATGCAAGGATTTGGGGTGCTTTTTAAGCTTATTTTAGATTTAGGGTTAGAGTTAAGTTAGTTTGATTGATGAATGTAAATTGATAAACTTGTAAACTTTATAAATTAAGTCCTTATTTTGATGTATTCTAGAAGTTTGGAGCCTTGGTCATAATGGATTGAGGCCTTAAGATTTTTTTTTTTTGTTTACCGAGAGTTGTGACGTGACTATGAGGGTGTCGTGACGTGATTCATGATTGTTTTGTCACTTACTGACCGTGATGCGACCATGGTAGTTATCACGGTGATGGTTCGTTGACCGGTGATCATTGACTTTGATCAGTTAACCATTGGTCGTTGACTTTCTTAGCGGTTTGAACTATAGAGTGAGGTTTAACCTCTGTTCGGTTTGGCGATTCATGTAGTTAATACTATGTGACTTCAAGTAGTTCGGATTTCAGCTCTTTCATCCAGGTGAGTTTTCTCACTATATTATGTATGTCATGATTGGATCCTCTGTGTTCTGGATGCATGTGCAATATTGTTACATAATTATATTTTTAGCTAGACTAAGAGGGTATTGTTTGTTGTTTGTATTTTTTCATGCTTCGTTGGGCTGACGCTGAGAGCGGTATTGCGACAACGTGAGCCAAATAGCTCGTTATGTTGTTGACAAGGTCGGTGTTATGACACCATGAGTTAAATAGAACGTTGGTTTGATGGTGAGACTGGTGTTGCGGCACCATGAACCAAACTTGCCGTTTTGATATATATAATTATTATTATGGTATATGTGATATTTTTAGAAACCCACTAAGCTTTGTGCTTATAGTTGTGGATTAAATGTTTTTTCTTGTTTGTGCTTCTGGCAGTGGAAAGGCTCCACCTTGACCGTGATGCATGCGCATCTCCTATGTTTATGTTTTTAAGACATCGGCTACTTTTAAGGATCCCGATACAATCATTTTACACGTTAATTTTTGTGGTTTGAGTATATTTGGTACTTCATCTTAATGGAAATTATTGTTTTACCTATAATTTTAAAAAGAAAGTTTTGGTTTGTAATTTGTCGCATTAAATCTTCCTCTTCAATTCCTATAGAGCTGATTATGCCATTCTTTAGTACTAATTTCCGTACTCAAGAGATTCTGCATTCTTATACTATATACCAATATACAATCCTTGATAAACTAGTTTAATGACTTACGAAATTCTCCATCAACCATGTATGTATGGTTATAAAATATCGTGATAATGATATTCATTACTTAATACATAATTTCCATTCATACAAACTCGTATCATTCAAAGTTTTGAAGATTCTCAAATTTCTTACAATCCATGAATCATCAACCAAATGATTACATCTAAAACATGTAGTTTCTTGTAAATCACATGTTTATACAACTTGTATTATGATTATCTAATCACAATTTCATCATTTTATAATTCCCCAAAAATTAGGGATCATGAGGTGAATTAGGGTTCTTGAATTAACCTCATGATTCTTCACTTTTAGTTCATACCAAATGAAAAGAAAAGTATAATACCTTGTTATCCTCACTTGGTTGAAAAAAGTCCTTTGTTTTGATCTTCGTTTATGATTGAGGTCGTTTACATATAGTCAATACACAAAGAACACACCCATATAATCAAATGTTGTCCGATTTCAACAATCCACCTGTGAGATTGAAGAAAAGTAAGGTGGCTATTTTGTGTCACAATGTAAGTCCATTTGGCCCAACCGAACATTTACACATGTCCATGAGGTGCTTGGGGTCAGTTACACATTGTTGACTCGAAAAATTGACTCAACCATGTAGCTTCCTCTATTGAAACCAACTTTTTTTATTTTAATTTCTTTTAACTTTGAACCTTCGTAGTTTGCTCATATGAGCTCCATTTAGCCTGAGGTTTCTTCCGTTGTTTACTATTTTAAATTATTATCCAATGATCCATAATATGTGCAATTTGGACATCAGGAAGTCATATATATATATATATATATATATATATATATATATATATATATATATATATATATATATATATATGGCTAGGTTATAATGTGGATGGACAACTATTGTGCTGACTTGTGGACAATGCTATTCTATGAGAATTACTAAAAGAATAAGTTGTTTAGTAATGTGAATACATTCAATCTAACACAATTATTGTCATTTCTATTCATTCTCACTAATTCTTATTCCTTTTTGTTCTCACGCATCGTTATTCACTCATTTTATTCTTACAGAATACGACTCAATAAACATCCTGGCAACATTCTGATAGAATGTGAATAATAAAAAAGTCTATAATAACCTTATAGACGACTTAATTGGTGAGAAGGCGTGATAATGACAATAGTTATGTAAGATTGAACGTACTCACATTATCAAACAACATATTTTCACTGTCATTCTAAAAGAATAGCACTGTCCACACGTCCGCATAATAGATATCAATCCACATTTGAAATTAGCGCTCTTTCTCTCTCCCTCTCTCTCTATGTATATATATATATATATATATATATATATATATATATATATATATGGCCTCAAAGTACCTTTTCAGTCCTTTTTGATTTTTTCGAAAAAATCACAAATTCTTTATTTTACCTCATGGACTCTTCTCATTTATCCTAAATGACTTAACAATCATTAAGAAATGTTTTCAATTCTTAAGCATTGTAAAACTCATCCTAAATTATCATAAAAATTTTATTCTTTCATTCGTTTTGAATTGAATGAATTTAAAAACCAACTTTCATGTTTGTTAACTTTCTCATAGATATTCCATTTGGATTGATTCTTTTCGCTACTTGTTCTACTATGCATTTTCTATACCTAATACAATATTTAACTCACTTGATTATTAATGTCTTACCTCCTTTTCATAGCCTCAAACATAGGTTTTCAAACATGTTTATTCCAACACTTGGTAAAATGTTAGTGTTTTGCTGAAACTTCCTTCTAACTTAAAACATGCACAACTCACTCATTTGAACTCCAATTTTGATGAATCTAAAATCTCAGGAAAGCTAATTTCATGCTCTACAACTTTTGTTTAATGTTGGTTGTTTGAATTTGTCCCGAATTTGATTTATGGGTATGTGAACATGGTTACTCACCCATTTTTACCTCTTTTAGGCTTAAAATAGACGATTTTCAAACAATTATAACTAATACATTCTAATTCCAATAAATCTAATTATTTTACTATATTTTTCCTTTGTCATGCACACTCAAGCATTCATTTATAAAACAGCTTCTCAATTGTTCGTGATTTCAAATTAAAAAATTCCAAAGATATTACTTAGGTGTTGTTTGTTTTTTCGAAACCAAAATGTCTGAAGAGGTGGACCAAACGATTGTAGCATGTAAACTGAACTTAACTATATAATACTTAAAAATAATTTCAAATTAAAAATTTATTTAGTTTAATCATATGTAAATCAAATATATAGATCATTGTGATGATATGATTTTTAAAAGCATTTTTTTTAATAATTAAACATAATATTTGCTAAATAACAATAAATAAAATTGTTAATTTAGCAAAAAAAACATGTCTAATTTTGTTAAAATTTCAATTACAATGGTTATTTTTTCGGTTAACTTCAACAAATTTGGTAATTTTGATGATTAATTTTATAATTTATTAATATTTGGTTATAAACAATGTAACAAAAAAAATATTTATATGAAATTTACCAAATGGTTTTGAAAGTATTTAAAATTATATAAAATATAGTCAAATTGTTTATAATATTCTTTATAATATTATTAAAATAATAAACATGTTGAAAAAAAGTAAAACAAATCTATGTTGAATAATATAATTTAAAGTAAAGTGAGAGGTCGTTTGAAGAGAATTGTTTAGCGTCATACAACAAACACACAACAGTTTTTAAGTCCGAAGTTTTCTAAAAAACAAACTGCGAAATACCAAGTGCTACGCGGCACAAACAAAAATGGTTATAATAGATTTTTCTAAAAAACAAACAAACAACCTCTTAGTGACATTTTATGTACTTTGTTCATCAATAGAACTTACATATCCTCATAATAACTTATAGCATATCTTAGTACCTAAATTATGATATATTTAGCATAAAAGACCAAAATGACCTTAGTACTTAAATAGTGTTCATATTGTCTTTCCATGACAGTTTTTTGTGTTTACAACTTGCGATTTTACTTATCTTAATTAAACAAAATATTAGTTGTTACATACATGGACCATCCTCATAAAAAAGATTATGGACCAAATCTGTTTTTTTTTTTTGTAAAGCACGAGACCGTTTATGTACTTTTGTCTTACAGATATATTAGCTTAGTGAAAACAAAATTAATATAATGGTTTTATAGATAAAACTTTAAGTAAATAGTAACTTTTCTAAATTTTCCATAATTGAAATACTAAAATGGAACTTTTACTAAGGACGCCCTGAAGGAATCATTACTTATGGCGAATGCGGGTACGCTTGGTAAGTGAAAATTTTTATTATAAAATTAATAGTTGCTATCTTCGTGTGATGGTGGGGTTGAACAATAAATAAATAAGTAGACAATGAAAGGTCATACAGAATAGGAATGTTAAAAAGGTAAACAAGAACATATGCATAGAATCAGTTGGCATCTTCAAGGGTGAAAGTCGCTATTCATTTCAAAGTTTTTATGTTAACCCGCCAACTCATCAACCCGTCTAATAAACAGGTCATATATGAGTTTCTCAAAAAATATACGGGTTGACCCACCAACCTGTTTAGAATTTTAATAAAAAAAATATATTTTTTAAATATTTATTATACACTATTCAATTTATATTTTATACTAGGATAAGATACCCGATACCATTGACCATTTGACATTTAACGTTTGCCCTAAATAATATCAGTATCTCACAAACAAAATCAAATAAGCCCTCCCTCGCTCTCCCCTCTATGATGAACGACATAACAAAGTCACGAAGAACGACGACATGAATGATTGAATCACAATCGAAAGACGTCGACGCCTGAACATGAATGATAAACACACAATGCAGTAGGCAATCAATTTGTTGCGATCCAACCCACAAACACACAAACCCAAATCTGACCCACCAACCTGTGAACCCGTTTAAATAAGTGAGTTGATGAGTTATATTTGTGTTTATGTTCCAAATCTGCTAACCCGTGACCGACCAAACCGTGACTTGTCATATTTGACCCGCCAACCTGAACACGACACGATTGTCAGACCTATTAATAAAGGCTAATTTTATACGTATCATCACAAATGTTTTGTGCATGCATGTGTGAGTGTATGAGTTTGTGTGTGTCTTTATAATTTGTTTTTTCATTTTTTATTATCTATCTTAATAATTTCAAAATCTAAAAAAGCCACCCTAGCACATCACCAATTTACAAGAAACATTGTTTTCGTCAAAAACCTTGATCAGAAAACACTCAAACATCATCGATGTGTCTATACTTACCTTATACCGTCGGCAATCTCCACCATCGCCTCTCTCCTCCCCCTTTAACCCATCGATGCATTCTCTTCCCAATATTATCGATAAGTGCAGAGTTGCGATCGATGAAAGATGATTCTCGATCTTTTTTTGCCAATATGAACTTGATGAAAAACGTTAATGGTGGTGGATCTAAATTTGTGAAGCAAAATCGATTCACCATCGTGTAAAGTTAATTCACCATCCTCTTCGCCAATTCGTCATCTGCAAAATCTAATTTCGACAGGAGAATTGACTTCTAGAACCATTTTCGATTTTTAGACGTGGAGGGGACAATTTTTGGAGTTGGAAACATTTTTCAAGTTTTGATATTGGTTGCAAGTTGTAGTTTTGTTCTTAATTTTGGTTTGGTGTTGATTTTGGTGTGGTTGGGTGTTGAATTTCAGTTTGATCGACGAGTTGAGCTTGACCGGCTATCTTCTTCTATGATGTTTATTACGTACACAAATCTGATAGGAGAGAGGGGGGGGGGGGGGGGGGGGGGGGGTAACCGGGATATGGTGGGTCAGATTGGCAGATCCAGTGTTGGTTGTCTGATGATGGTGGTAATGTGAAATCATGACAACGATAATCTGACTGACAATGGGGTCCAATAGGCGGTGGTTGTTCTGCAGTTGGTGGTGTCGGCTGCAGTAAAGCAAGATAGAGAGATGGAGTCAATATAAGAAGTATGAGAGTTAATAGGAGGTAGGATGGTGAGATTTTTCTTTTTTGTGTTTTTTTAATTAAAATAATAAGAAAACAGTTATAAATAATTAAAAAAGAAATATTTAAGAATATATTTATCAAGATAGGGTATAACCAAAACCACAAAAAAAACCAACCATAAAAACTAAAATTACAAGCTATTCAAAACTAAACCACTTATACATCATCGTATCCTTTTGGACTAAAACCATATTTTTCATAACCAAGAAAACCATTTTTTCAATTTTGTATTTACTTTTAATGCATTGCTATTATTAGGACAGCATCAATGCTATTATTAGGACAGCATCAATGCCCCTCCCACTGGATGGCCCTAAAAACTCATTTGACCTGATCAAATTAATCGGTTTTTTAATCATGTCAATAATATATGATTTATTTCATTGATCAATTGATATTATAAAATTTGCTTTAGTTACAAGGGGAGATTTTGTCGGGATTCCATATATTCGTACTATGATTTTCACTTATTTATGATCCAAACATCACCTTCAAAGGTGTCATCTTGGGCTCTGAAAAGCAGATGGAAAAGCAAAATTTATGGATCTTCTATTAAGGATGGTAGAATATAACAAAGTTAAACTGCTACATATTGTATACAATCCACTTGATGGAGATAATGATTAATAGAAAATTAAAATTAGTTAATTTAACGATGAGTTTTTTAAAGAAAATAATCATGTTTCTTTTTTTAGCTTTTGAAAAATAACCACGTTTTCCATAATGTCTACTTTCGGACTACCGTTCATATTACAAAGTTTTTTATATTCAAAATATATTTTTACTTATATCTGAAATGTTTATTTCGAAGTGTTTAATGTCGCCGTTTTTCATTAAAATATATGATTTTATATACTAAGATCATATATATAAGTCATATATATTGTTTGTTTTTTTTTGTAAGATTTAAGTAAAAAACAATTTTTTTTTGAAATTCTGAAATTGTTCATCGGATTTCAGACTTGTTCTTGAAATTCCGGAGTTTTTTTTTCCGAAATCCGAAATTTCAATTTGGAATTCGGAATCTCAGCTTGAAATGTACTTTTTTTTGTTAGAAAAAGTGTTTTTTCTTGGTTCGGAATGTCCATTCCATACCAAATGGTTATTCTTGTTAAAAACATTTTTTGTTTTCGTTATTATTTATGAAAATCATACAAATTACGGTTTGATTACTTAATTTCTCATAAATATTTAGCCGGGTAATTTTAACGTCAGTCATGTCATCAAAAACTAATTTCTTAATATTTTTATTTTAGTTTGTACTATTTTCAAGAAATCATTTGAATCTAGACTAGATAGCGGATCGGGTTTTAACCATGATCTGCTCCAAACCCGTGCGAAGTTAATAGGTTTAGATCATATTTAATGATTTCTTTACCTATTAACGACCCATACCCATAACTTTTTAATTAAAAGGGTCAGGTTTAGATCACTTTCGATCCAATCCGTTTATGAACCGCCCCATCTAAAATTTTAAAATATAAATTTATAAGTTATACATTTTATGACCAAAACAATGTTTTGTAAATGACCTGAGGAGTGTCATCATTCCACTTCCACTTCCGAGTTCCTAATGGTCGAATTCCAGTCGACTCCTAATACAAATAAATACATGAAATTGGTACTACAGACACAATCGACAACCAAGAACAAGAAGAAAATTATTCAATCTATCTCGTTCCGTCTAAGGGTTTTCTGCAATCAACATTCCACAATCAAGTTTGTTTTTTTAAAATTCTATTATAATCGATTAATATCATCTTCTCTACTCCAATTGTGCATTATTGAAATTGTGACCTATTGAAATCTTGTTGTTGACGCCATATTGGTTACTGAAATCTTGTGTTACTATGCCAAAATCATGACTTCAAATCGGAGGACTTATTGAAATTGTGCCTTCTTGAAAGCATGTCTTATTGAAATCTACTCCAATTATATGTCATTTGCTCATTCATGTTTGCAATAGAAGACATTTGTTCTGTTTTGGAAACATTATTTATTAAGCTATAATTAAAGTTTGTTTTGGAATGAATGTTGTCTGGTTTTGGCGAGTCATGTTATACGTGTTGTCATGCATAATTATAGCATAATCTTAATATCGTAGATGTGTTGGGTAAAAGGGTTGAAAATCCATTGATATAGTGGATAAGGATATGAGTTTAACATTTCAAAACTCTACGGGTTATGGTTCAAGTTTGGATCAACATTTAAAAATTTCTTAGTGGGTTTGGATCAAGATCGATTCGCTCCAAAACCCGGCCCATTTCTAGGTCAATTTGAATCAATATCTTTTCAACAGAGACAATAATGAAAGCATATTTCATGTTCGGGGTTTTATCAAATGGAATAATGCTTTTGCATTCAGCTCAAAGACCATCCACCATTTCTTGTTTAAAATCTATAAACGGAAGAAGTTTCCTACGTTATTCCTTCGAAATTTTATTACTATAATAATGGTTCGTCAATTGTTCATATAAAAGTTTGATTTTGTTATAAAAGATGTTTATTTGTCTTACAAAAATATTTTCACTCCTAAGCACAATCCTACCCTGATTCAAAATCTCAATCTTTTTCTCTAACTTCTCTGTCATCATTGGCTTCTCCTAAGACTTTTTAGTCCAAAATTTTCTTCCTTAGCATGTCTTGCTTTTCTATTTGTGGAAACAGGAAATTTTTCCATAGAAAGCCGGTCATTCTCAATTTCAAAATATTAGCATGAAATTGGAATATTAAAAAAATTAAAGTAGAGATGTTTTTGGGGGATTGTTAATTTGGAAGTTGGTTTCCTAATTGAAGCCATTTCCTTTCATAGCGTTTCGTACTTTCCTTCATTGCTTTGTCTTCACGAACATGCTTCTCTATCATTGCTCCATGTTTTTTCCTCATTTGCTCCATGTAGTAAGCAACATAATTGATGAGTTATAAAAACTCTTTGATCGATTTAGATCTTCGTAACAGGTAAGTAAAGAACGTAAAAAACAAGGAAATAAAACACAGATATGGATCACAATGAGTCGAATGATTAGATTACTCAATCCTCAGCAGAGCTCGACTAAGAACTTCCGCTGTAGAGGACTTCTAGGGTTACAAAACAAGAACGATGAATATACTTGAAAATACTTCTGTAATCGTTTCTAATCTCTGTTCTAGGATGCATGCAAGCACCTATTTATATTAAACCCTACAAAACTCACGGATGGATAGGCCTATACCGGAGATAAACATGGACTAGCTAACGAGCCCAATAGACGCAACACAATATTGGACCTAACAATCTCCCCCTTTGCGTCAATTTGGAGCGAGACTATTGTTTCTTCTTGCTTGGGCCAGCAGCGGGAACCTTCTTTGTTGTATCAAACAGACGTGAGATAAGTGCAAGGATAGTCTGTCTGAAGCGAATGTACCATTGAATCATATCATCAAAGTACTTTATATCATCCGCTGTGTTCTACTTGCACCGATGGATGATCCCTAAGACGTGTTCCAAACAAGCAGTGGTATAGAGATGTTTGTCTGCCAAGGCGAAAAGACATTTTTGTCCTTCGTTTCTGGTAAACATGACGGAGTTTCTCTTTGGGTCAATCTTCCCTATCTACATCATGTTGAGATCACTGGCAGAGCCAACATGAGATATGGTAGGCTTTTTCTTGAATACGCTCGCTATCTCCTGATCCATCAGGGCAACTTCCATGACATAGCATACAAGCATCCTCTTAAAGTGGTCGATGATCGGACCATATTCAGCTTCGTTTGTAAGAAGGATGTTGTGCAAGATAATCCAGTCATGGGGATTAAGGTTGGGAAGATCTGCAAGTGAGATGGCATGTTCGGTCTTGGCAGATCCCCGTAGTATCTTGAACCGAATGTTGGTGAAGTTGCCTTCCCTGTACGGCTTTAGGACCCGAACATTGACGATTTTCTGAGCGCTCCAAGTTTGATATTGTGGTTGAGCTGCCCTCAGATAAATTCGACTAAGTCCCGATCAACCTTTGGATGATGATGAGGGAACTCAGCAATGTTGGCAAAGGCATGAAAGATAAACGCCTTTCGGGTCAGTGGCATATCGAACTGAGAGTCGACAGTATTAGAACGATCTAAAGAGATCACGGGTTCTAGCCACAAGATACTGGGTGTTTCGATGGCTTCTTTAATCAGTTTCTCAAGAGTCCAAGGAGGAAAAAGGGTTTTCCTGCTCTCGAGAAGGTCGTGGGCTTCTTTCTGTCTCCTTTCGGTTTCTTCAGCCTCTCTAGCCACACGAGCGCTGATGTCAGCCTCTTTATCTCGACCCTGTCGCTTCAAAAGGTCGGCAATAGTCTCCTTATCATCGTCGTCACTCTCCTCAGCAATTTTCTTGCCTTTGTCTCTCACACCGGAACCTAAGGCTTGGCCTACTGGAGGAGGTTCGGTTGTGTGAGTTGCTGTTGAAGTAGGAGGTGGTTGAGACACTTTCTCTTTTTCTCCCCCTTGTTTCGGAATGGACACGAAATCAAGGAGCCCTTCAATTTTGCTTAGTAGAGAGAGGGCGGGAGCAATCTTCTCTGCAAGGTCACGCCTCACAGAATAATTGAGGATCGGGTCATGTGCTTCAAGGATGTTTGAGATAGCCGAGTGGACATCCGAAACACACGATTTAACCACCTCTCTTTCAGATCGAAGAGACTCAATCTCCTATTGAGAGTCGGAGAGTTGAATACTCTTGACCTTCAGAGCGGTAGTCTTCCTTGCGAGAGCATCCATGAGGGTGTTCTCAGCAGCTAAGTCTTCTTGAAGCTTGGCAAGGCGCTCCTCAATGGTTGTTCTGAAAGCTGAGTTGTCGTCAGAAATAGTTTGACGAAGTGAAGCGAACGACTTCTGCTCCGATGCAACTGTTGTAGCCAGCTGATTGACAATTGGTTCCAGCGTTGTTTTGGTGGCTGCAGCAGTTTCCTGTAAAGATTGTAACAGGGTAGAAGCATCAGTAAATAGTTTATCGACTTTTTCGGTCGCTGCCTCACAAGCTTTGGTTGAGGCGTCAATGGCTGCAGTGGCAGAATCAAGGGAAACTTGATGAGCTTTGGAAAAAGCATCAACAGTTTTCTGAATGGAAACTTCAGAGATGGAGGACTGAGATGTAGAAGATGAGGCGATGAGCGAATCAATTTTATCATGTAGCTCCTTGAGATGTTTCTTTGTGACAAGAGCATCCTCATCATCGTCACTCTGAACTTGAAACGGACTGTAATAGACCGAATCGAAGGTCATGTCCTCCTCGCCAAGGAGTGGTTCTTCACTCTCTGCTGCATGAGTAGGAGAAGATGATGGTGGTGAAGCTTGAGGTTCGGTAGTAAAGGTAGGTTCGGGTTGGGTGGTGTGTTTGGTTGTTGGTGTGGGTTTGGGTGCTGAGGTGGATTTAGGTGCGTCAGTGTGAACCCCCGTATCAGATACGTTGGTTCTTACTTCAGCAGTGGTGGTGGTTGCTTCGGTAAAGATGGGTGGTGGTACTGGGATGGAGGTGGATGGTATTTGAGTGGTGGAGGTTATAGGGGGAATGGAAATAGGAATTATAACTGGTGGAGAAGAAATTGGAGAAGTGGAAATATGAATCTCTAGTGTAGGCGAACGTGGTGGAGTGTTACCACGTTGAGATCCATCAGAATCAGAACCCTCTTCCTCAGATTTGCTTGAGGACGAAGCGATGATCAACTTTCGCTTTGGTTGGGTTTTTCGCTTCTTCATAGGAGGGGATTGGGCGGCTTTGGTGGTTTTCCTCTTCTTGGGAGATGGGCCTTTGCTCCCTTTGCAACCTGCTTGCCCTTATCAGCCTTCTTTCCTCTGGGGGCAGGCTTGTCAGCATCATGAATCGACTGTATGTTTTGATAATCCAGCTGTCAGCAGGAACATCACCGTACATTGATTCAGGGATTGAACCGTTGAAGGGAAATTTTGATGCGTCAGAGACAATGATCTTCGTGGTCTGAGTCGCAATATAGTGGGAGCTTTTTCATATTGAGTCCATAATCCCGGAGCTGGCTTTGGATCCAAATCACTTGAGATGTACAGGAGGCAGCTGCGATGTATTTTGCTTCAGCTGTAGACAGAGATACACAAGTCTGTTTCTTTGATTGCCAGCTAACCAACTTCCCGTCAAGGAATTGGCAGCCTCCAGTGGTGCTTTTCCTGTCTAGTCCACAACCTCCAAGGTCTGCATCTGAGTAGGCTTGAACAAAGAAACCTGAGTTTGACGGATACCATAAACCGAGAGAGGTAGTTCGTTTCAGATACCGGAGTATGTTCTTCACTGCAAGCATATGAGGTTCACGAGGATTCGCCTGAAATCTAGCACAGTAACAGACAGAAAACATTATATCAGGCCTGCTAGCAGTAAGGTACATTAAAGAACCGATCATCTGGCGATATAGCGTAATATCAACTGCCGGTTTATCCAAGGATGGTGTGAGCTTGGTGCCGAATGCCATTGGAACTTTAACTTTTGAGTCTCCTATCATGCCAAATTTAGCAAGAAGAGTCTTGGTATAAGCTTCTTGGTTGATAAAGATGCCTTCGGGTCCCTGTCTAATATTTAAACCAAGGAACAAGTTAATTGGACCCATTGATCTCATTTCAAATTTAGTCTCCATCAGCTTTCTGAATTCAACTGTTAAGCTAGGATTCATTGAGCCAAAGATGATATCATCGACATAGATTTGAACAATCATAAGGTGGTTACCTTCCTTCTTACGAAAGAAGGTTGGGTCAACCGAACCTTGTTTGAATTTTGACATCTTTAAAAACTTGGTTAGCATTTCATACCATGCCCTAGGTGCTTGTTTCAGACCGTAAACCGCTTTGTCCATAATATAGCAGTGATTAGGGTACTTTTCATTAACAAAGCTTGGAGGTTGCTCCACGTACACGGTTTATTCAAGTTCTCCGTTCAGAAAGGCGCATTTCACGTCCATTTGGTAGACCTCAAAGTTCTTATGTGCAGTATAGGCCAGAAATATTCGAACAGATTCTAGCCTCGCTACTGGAGCAAAAGTTTCCTCATAATCAATTCCTTCCTCCTAGCAATATCCTTTCACCACTAGACGGGCTTTGTTTCTGATCACATTGCCTTCCTTGTCCATTTTATTTCTGAAGACCCATTTGAGACCAACAACTGAGGCGTCTTTAGGAGTGGGAATGAGTCGCCAAACCTTATTTCTTTCGAACTCGTTGAGTTCATCTTGCATAGCTTGAACCCAGTCAGAGTGATCAAGAGCAGTATTTACTGTCTTCGGTTCAACTTTTGAGACGAAAGAGTTAAACATGCAAAACTCTACTTTTGATAATAGAGATGCTTGCTTTGCCTTCAGTTGAGATCGGGTCAAGACCTTTTCGGAGACATTACCCACTACCTATGAAACGGGATGATCTATGGTCTACTTGACAAGAGGAGGGTAATTTGGATCATAGGATGGATCCAATTCAGCATTCACCATTTCTTCTAATTCAGATTGGCTATCATCGTCATAAAACACATCGACATTCTCCCCCTCGACAGATGAGCTTTCAGGTGTAGCTGGAATTTTTGGTGCTATAGGACTTTCGGGTGGTGTTGAGCTTTCGGGTGCAGTTGAGCTTTCGGGTGGAACTGAGCTTTCGGGTGGAACTGGAATGGAATTCTCCCCCTCAATTTGTGAGCTCGGTTGTTTTGAAGAAGGTGGATTCTCCCCCTCAACTGAAGCACCATGCTTTGGAGGTTCGTTTGGAACATGTTCTCCTTCACCCATTCGTTTGGCAGCATCTTCGACGATTTGCTTCAGATGGTCGACTTTGTTGTCTGCTGCCTTGGCTTCCGATAGAGTAGCTTTCTCCGGTTCATCGAACAATTCCACAAACTGCTCAAACAAATTAGCAATTGAGGCCGTGACTTGACCTGTTTGAGAGAAAATTTCCCCAACTGTTTCTACAGAGGCCTTCAGCTTCTTGACGTAGCTGTCATCGAAAGTCACATAATACGTTTCTTTAATCTTCCTGGAACGCTTATTTAAAACCCGGTATGCTTTTGAAGTGAGTGAATATCCCAGAAAAATTCCTTCATCAGCTTTAACATCAAACTTGTTGCGATTTTCTTTAGTGTTGAAGATGAAGCATCGTGAGCCGAATACATGGAAGAATTTAACGTTCGGCTTCCTGTTGTTGATGATCTCATAAGGAGTAAGAGTGAAACGCTTATTGAGATAGGACCTGTTCTGTGTAAAACATGTTGCAGCAATAGCATCAGCCCAGAAATATAAAGGTAGAGAAGCGAAACTTAGCATGGTTTGGGCCGCCTCACACAAAGATCGGTTTCGTCTTTCGACAATTCCGTTTTGTTGAGCCGTGTAGGGTGCTGAAAAGTTGTGACTGGTTTCTTTTTCTGCCAAAAAGTCTTCAAATTCTTTATTCTTGAACTCCAGTCCATTGTCGCTTCTGATGTTGCGAACGACTTTCCTTAGTTGCACTTCAACCTGCTTAATAAATATCTTTAGCTTGAGAGTAGCCTCAGATTTGTGTTTCAGAAAGAATACCCATGTAAAACGTGAAAAGTCATCAACGATAACAAGAATATACTTGCTACCACCATTGCTTTCGATAGATGAAGGACCACATAAGTCAATGTGAAGTAACTCAAGCGGTTCAACAACTTTAGTGTCTATAATGGATGGGTGACTTTGACGACTCTGCTTTCCCATTTCACATGCAGCACACAAATGTTCTCGATCAAACTTAAGCAATGGAAGACCCCGAACATGACCTCTGGTGACAAGGTTGTTGATATCTTTGAAGTTGAGATGGGAGAGCCTTCGGTGCCACAACCAGCTTTCGTCAGAATGAGCTTTGGATAACAGACAGATAGCCGGATTCCCTTTGAGAGGTTTGAGATTGAGAGGAAACATTTCGCCTTTGCGTTATGATTTGAGAATTACCCTTTTTGTTTTCTTCTCTATTATTTCAGAACCCTCATCATCAAATGAAACTTTAAGACCGGTACCTCCAACAAGCTGAGATACACTGATGAGGTTATGCTGTAGTCCTTCAACGAACGCCACCTTTCTTATAGTGAAATCACCATTGGTTATCATCCCGTAACCCTTTATCGTTCCATATGAGTTGTTCCCGAACTTGACATTCCCACCATTCTGAAGAGATCAAAACTCCCTTAGCTCCTCTTTCCTCCCTGTCATGTGACGTGAGCAGCCACTGTCAATATACCATTCTTCGTCAAACTGCTCGTCACTAATAACCTGCAAAAATTAAGCAGATTTAGGAACCCAAAGTTTCTTGGGTCCACGTGAGCCTTTCACAGGAACAGGAATAGTAAGAGAAATGTCAACAAGATATGTTCTTTTTATTAAAGTTGTTTCATCTTTCTTCTTAATAGTGAATACTTTAATTTTGTTAGGATTTGTTACATTCGGTTTGGATTCAGGTTTTGGCGTTTGGGCCTTGGACTACTTTTGATCATTCTTGACTGGGGAAACCTTCGATTTTCCTTTCAAATCTATTGAAGATTTTGGATTTTGAGTTTGAACAGAATTGGGTTTAGAACGGGGTTGAGAGGAATTAGAACGAGAGAATTTGGACTGAGAAGTTTTCTTGACTTGAGGTTCTAAGTGACCTTTTTGTTTTTGGTTACTAGTGGGACCAAACCTTGAACTTTGGTAGCTTTTGTTTTTGGGACCGAACCTATGCTCTCGGTAGCTGGTGCTCTCTGAACCGAACATGTCCCTTCGGCTGTTATTCCTTTCCGAACCGAACCTGTCCTTTCGGTTGTTGTTACTCTCTTGCGGCCTGACAGCATTTTTCTCTAACTTTGAATTTTTGTCATGATAAGAGAAATGGGCGTTTTGAGATCGCCAAAATTGTCTTCGTTCTGAGAGATTCTTTTTGTATCTTAGATTCCTTTGCTGCTTTTGATCCTTCACTTGTTTCAGCTGTCAGTGGATGTTGGCCTTTTGCTTCTGCTTCCTGTCAGCCGGTTCACTTTTAACAGATGATGTTTCGCTTGTGGAAGTAACTTCTTCTACAGGAACTTCTTTTGTACCATTAGTGCTTGGCACATCGAAGTTGTCAGGCTTGTTTAGTGGCTCTGGCATATATCTGCCTTTGGTTTTCTAGGACGTCCGCTCTGACAGACCGACAGTTTCGTCAGCATTATCTATAGGAGCAGACCAGAAAAACTCATCACAGCCATCTGCATTATCTTCGTTCACTATGTCGGTGAGTTCGGTTGTCTGATGTTCGGTTACTCCTGTGACCTTATACACCTGATTTGGTGTTGTTCTCACCTTTTGGTACACTACAGCCTTTTCTTCAAGAATCGGGGACTTATTTTGGGACAAACGAGCAAACTCCACTGAATTTTCAGAAATAAGATTTTTATGGTTTTCGGGTTCGCTCTTGACAAACTCAGAACAGTCGACTTCATCCTCTACAGAAATTACGCTCATATCATCATCCTCATTAAGTTCAGATGCATTTTCAACATCAATTTTGTTTTCTGAACTTAAATTGGCATTCAACGAGTCAAATTTTTTATGGTTTCGGTCCTTAGTTTCAACTTATCTTTTTCATCTAAAAGGTTTTTCAGCATGTCCTTATGGTCCTTGGACTTTATGAAAGATTCAATTTTTTCCAGACCATACATATAAGTCGGATTCACATCATCAGACGAAACTACACTTTCGCAATTATATGCTTCAGCATCGATTTCATCCTCCTTAAACTCAAGGAATGGCAAAATCATGCGATGAATTTTCTGCCCTATTTCACAATTCAGATGAAGTTGAGTGATGTTAGCATAAAGACGTTTAGCAATTAAACAAAAAACATTTATTTGTTTCAAAAGTTTTAAATTGTCTCTTTGTAAATAAATGTTTTCGTCCTTAGATTTAATAAGCTCCGACTCCTTCAGCTCTATCCACATCCTCCGTTCCTCACTCTTGGATGACACCCTGCTTATTTGGTCAGTTAGGTTAGAATTGGTGACCCGTGTTTGAGTTAAACAGCTATCTAGATTTGAGATTCTTGAATTTAAGCTATTTAATTCTTTTTCATATGAATTTTGTGGGACTTTGAATGAAATAAAAAGGGATTGTACCTTCTTGATCAATTCATCAAGCTCATTGATCTGCACACTGAGAGGTTTTGCTGTGAAGCATAAGTCCTCTCGCTCCTTGGTGTCCTCATTCCACCATCAGTATTGTATCCCCTCATGTGAGATACATCAGTCACCATCAAACATTTCCCACTGCTTTCGTCACCTCTTGCCACATACGCCTTTCCATGCGAAGGCCTTCTCACTTCATCATCCTCAGAGTCGGTAGACCATACTTGCACGCCACCGAACTCGTCATCCGCTGCTGAGCCCTGTACAATAAGAGCATTCATAGAAGGGTTAGTAGCAGCTTTCTCCCTCTTGATCTCATCCAGCTTTTTCATCAACACAGCTTCTTCATCTTTCTCCTCATCCTTCTTTTCCATTTTCTTCAGAACATAGTCTTTGGCATAATGGTTCTTTCCTCCACAGTAGTAGCAGTTCACACCAGAATCTCCTTCAACTTTCGCCTCTTTCTTTGGTTCCTCTGTCTTCGGCTCCTCCTTAACCTTTTCAGAACTATAGCTTCCCTGCCAATTTCGGTTCTTATTGGTAGGGAACATTTTCTTGATGAACCTCTTTGGATTAGATACCATCATTGCATAATCTTCAGAAGTAAGATCATAATCTTCTAAGTTGAGATCTTCATCTTCTACCATACTTTTGCTTTTAGACAGGAGGGCCAAGGGCCCCAAACTTGAGACCACATTTTTCTCTTGCAAGACAATCTTTTCTTGAGATTTCAAGATTCCCACCAGCTTGGCCAGTGAATAAGACTTGAACTGCTCATGGGCTTTAACAGTGGACACGACAGCCCTCCACTCGGATCTTAGGCCATTCAAAAAGGTGACCTTCTGTTCAATCAGCTTCCTTTCTATATCATGTTTGATCATCATGCTAAGAAGATGATTGAAGCGATCAAACGTCTGAGTAACAGTTTCATCAGAATTCTGCTTAAATTCACCAAACTCAGACAACAACAACGTCTGAATGGAATGCTCCAAATCTTCATCTGTGGAATAAAGCTCTCGCAACCTATCCCATATTTCTTTAGCGGTACTGCAGGAACTCACTAACCTGAATGTATCAGATTGAAGAGCGAATCGGATTAGTCTCAATGCTTTGATATTTCACTGAAACTTCTCCTTTTCGTCTTGAGCAACGTCTTTTACATCTTTTAACAGATCATTATATTCTTTCTGAGTTTTGATGATCTTTGATGTTCCTGAGTGAGCGAATGGTCCAGACACGATTGCTTCCCAAATAAGATATCCATTATCTTCAGATCTGATGACATAATCTTCAAAATGATGTGCCCAAACTTCATAATCCTGGGTGTAGAGAATAGGAATCTTTGTCGTTGATCCAATTCTATTTGAGATGTTGATAGGATTAGATTGTGACTCGTCCATGCTTGATCGTTTAACCTGTTTGAAAGATCAGATTTGTAATACGTAATATTAGGGCAAAACAAATAAATGCTGAGTTACGTCAATTATGGAATGACGGCTCAATAAATATCAGTTAATGTGGAATAACCCTAATCGCAAACTCTTTCACAGAAAAGATGTGTATCGATTACACAGCCTCCTGCTCTGATACCTATTGATGAGTTATAAAAACTCTTTGATCGATTTAGATCTTCGTAACAGGTAAGTAAAGAACGTAAAAAACAAGGAAATAAAACATAGATATGGATCACAATGAGTCGAATGATTAGATTACTCAATCCTCAGTAGAGCTCGACTAAGAACTTCCGATGTAGAGGACTTCTAGGGTTACAAAACAAGAACGATGAATATACTT
The DNA here is from genome assembly GCF_002870075.4 of Lactuca sativa. NCBI lineage: Eukaryota > Viridiplantae > Streptophyta > Magnoliopsida > Asterales > Asteraceae > Lactuca > Lactuca sativa. The sequence continues at coordinate 30,099,703 of NC_056625.2, read as the reverse complement.
GAAAATACTTCTGTAATCGTTTCTAATCTCTGCGTTCTAGGATGCATGCAAGCATCTATTTATATTAAACCCTACAAAACTCACGGATGGATAGGCCCATACCGGAGATAAACATGGACTAGCTAACGAGCCCAATAGACACAACACAATACTGGACCTAACAATAATAATGAAATCACGTGCGACATGGTCTTTACTAAATAATAATCACGGTCGTATCCAAAATCACCAAGTAACTTCTTTTCAGCATTCACACCATCTAAATTGGTATAATCTTTGGACCTGAAACATCATCATTCTTTGAAGTGGAAATTTTATTCAAGCTTTTAACTTCTGAAGAATTCTTGTAGTTTTTGTTGCTTTAGAAATTCCCAGAATAGGAAGTTGGCTTTTTCTAAAAATGATTTGCTTGATTATTGGAGTAAGGAGAAACTTCATCATTAGAATTATTCTCTTCCTCTTCTTCTTTTTATTCATCTCCTTTAGAAAAAGTAGATTTTGTTTTTCCATGGCTTGTATTTAAAACAAGAGAAATTAGTCCACCATTCATATTTTCATTTAGAGCCTCTTGAACACCACCTTCATGAGACTTGATTATGCTAAAAAATTCACTAAGACATAACTTATTGATGTTCTCATGTCCTTTCAGCATCACTATGATGCACCTCCATCCCTTCTGAGGAAATTGCATAAAATTGATTTCATGAGAGTTTTTTTTTTACTCTATACCTTTCGATATTTTTGAATCAAAATGCTAAATCTCTTGAACACTTGATTAAGAGTTTCATCATACTTTTGTTTAAAATTCCTGAACTCGAACATATTGTTTGTTCTAACACTTTTCTTTAGTTTCTTTGTGCCTTCATATATTATCTAAAATGTATCCTAAACATATTTTGTAGTTTCACAACTCTAAACATGCACGTAAACATTTGGAAGCAATCCAAATTTGAGTTCCCCCAAACACCTTTTATCATCCTGCAGTTTATGCTTATCTGAATATGTAACATATTCATTATCAACCATAACACTGGCTACATCTCAGAATCGAGTAGGAACATTTGGATTTGAAAGGTCCTTCAACAATTATTCTACAGATACCCTCATCAATTCCATTCATATAATTTTTCATAAGCGCCACCCACTAATGTTAATGCTGATGTTACCTGTAACATCCCGAGTCCAGGAGTGCAAGTTCAGGGTTCAAAGTGAAAATGTGAATGGGCAACTCGGCGAGTCCATGGGTGGACTCGGCGTGTAGGGTCGCGATTCTGGTCGCGTGTTAAGTGGCCAACTCGGCGAGTCGGCGGCTGGACTCGAGGAGTTGGTGCTGTGTGGAGAAAACCCTAATTTCGGGGGTTGAGCCCTATATAAAGGACATTATACCCTCTCCCCAGCCTCTTTACTCTCCCTTGCAGTCCAGAAAACCTTAATGTGCGATTGTGAATGATTTGAGAGCATTTGAACCTTGGAGAAGTGATTTTGGAAGAGATATTGGAGAGCTAAGAGGCTTGGAGCAGAGGGCTTTGCAAGGATTTGGATTTCTCTTCTGTTGGAGCTTTCTTCTGAGGTATTATTTCGTTGTTTGGGCTATTATTCATCTAGATTCATCATTTTGGGGTTTTTAGATAGCATGGCTTGTAATATTTTGAGTTTGGAGGTTAGATCTGAGGTTGCTACCTCAGATCTGGAATGGAGGAACTCTAGAGTGCATAAAAGTCCCTGTTCTTGAGTGATTGGTGAAGCCATCTTGTCCCAAACCCTAACCCTAGAGTGTTATATGCTTAGATCTCTTTGGATTCACGTAAAGTTTGCCACTTTACGTGATGGATGCTTTGTAGAAGGGTAGATCTATGGTTTGGATCATCTGCATGGCCTGGAAAGCCTCTGTATAGGTTAAGACCTAAGGGTACTCGGCGAGTCACAAGGGTGTACTCGGCAAGTTGCATGAAGATGGGCAGGAACTCGACAAGTTGGAAGAACAACTCGGCAAGTTGGTTGAAGATATCCTTAGACTCGGTGAGTCTGTTCTTGGACTCGGCGAGTCTGGTCGTGAGGTCCTAACCTTTTTCTGGTTAGGTTGTGAATCGGTGAGTCAAGGGATGACTCGGTGAGTTGAGTGAGAAAGGACTCAGAGTTTGTTGGACTTGGCGAGTCTTGGGGCGACTCGGCGAGTTGAGTCGCGGATTGGGAGTTCTGAGCATAGGGACTCGACGAGTCAGCGGGTTGACTCGGCGAGTAGAGTCAGTCAGGAGGTTGAATTTGACTTTGACTTTGACCAAGGTTTGACTAGTTGACTTCCAGGGGAATTTTGGTAATTGTTGGCATTTTTTTAGTTCAGTTTTGGTGTTGGCTAGTGGTGGAGATCGTGTCAGTGGTCGGAGCAGCTCGGTCTTACCTTTTCAGTCGGCAGTGGCGAGGTGAGTTATCCTCACTATATCGACAGGGTCTACGGCACCAAGGCTGGCCCTTTATCGGATTGTAATCCGGGTATCGTTTTTATGTTATTGCTTTGCTTTGTTTTCATCCTGGTAATTAGGATGGTATGTGTTAGAGACCTGGTTAAGGTCGGTATCCTGGTATATAGGATGATGCTATGCTAGTGACCCGTTAGGTCGGTATCCTGGTTAGGATGATGTTATGATATGTCATCTACTAGATCGGTTTGATTGAATATGAATTGTTATATGATTGAATGTTTATGTGCACATGGTTGTTAGACTGTGGTTGAGTTGAGGCGGGTCCTACTTTGTGCTATAGGCCAACATACCCAGAGCGGACCGGTTATCCCGAAGGCCCAGCGAGCGGTCCGGATAGGTTGTAGGCCCCAAGAGGGTGGACAAGACGTGCCGAGGCTCGGAGAGTGGACCAGGCCGACTGAAGGCCCAGTGCGGGCGGACCAGTCATACTGTAGACTCAAAGAGTGGACCAGGTGGATTGAAGGCCCGGTGTGGGCGGACCAATCACACTGTAGACTCGATGTGTGTGACAACCCGAAATTTATTCCATCGTTGTAACCCACTTTCCACTAATAAAAAATTATTATTATTATTATTCCAATAAATTTTTGGGGTTAAACAAACAAAATAATGTTTTATTTTATATTCATATTTATGGAAATAAATAATATCTTAAATTTTGTTTGGAAAAAAAATCTAGTTTACAACGTAAGCAGGGTTACGACCATTTAAACGGGTAGAACTTTAAACCTCGTTTAACATAAGCATCGGGTAGTTGTATATCGGGTACAACACTCAAGCCCTATATAAGGGTGAGTGGACATTCTTTTAGACCTTTTACCACACTATACACACACACACACACACTCTCTCTACTCTTTCTCCTCAAGTCCGATTTTCTACAAAAACCGCAAGTTTTCGCTCCAAATCGTAAGTTCTCTCATCCTAGCTTGTTCTAAAAATCATTGCATGTTGATATGGCTTGAAAATAATCCAAGAAGGCTAAGAATAAGGAGTTTACGGCCTAAGAACACTCTTAGGCCGTAAACCCCTAAAAGTGAGCCAAATATGCATCAAATCTCCTCCTTAGGCTTAGAAATCAGCTTAGAACTTAGCCTTGAAGTATTTTAGACATTAAACACCAAGTTTAGGGGCTTGAAAGAGGGTTTACAGCCCAGTAATATTCTTAGGCCGTAAACTCCATCAACTCATGCAAATCATGCCTTAAACCCCACTTTGGCCTTATACATCCGCTTAGAAATTGTTAGGAATGAGCAAAGGACCTCAAAAACGAAGTTTAAGGGCTGTCCAAGAGTTTAATATGGTAAACCATGGGGTTTACAGCCATAAACTCCCAAGGAGTGGTCCTAGGACCGCAAACTCCAAGGGAGTACCCTCCTTTAACCTTAAACACCCCTTAAGCCTCGGATTAAGCCCTAGGACTACCCCTAGTAGTGTATGAACCCTTTAAGCACTCAAACCTACTCCTTCAATGAGTTTACGGCCGTAAACTCATGGAGGAAATGGTCCCCCAGCTGTAAACTCACCTAAGGTGAGTTTGTGAGGAGTAAACTCCATAGTGAGGCTTAAAACTCCTCCCTCGCAACCCAATAACCTTCTAGCACTCAGCCATAGAGTTTTTATTCACATTAGGAGGTCTATATGTGTTTAATTAGTGTTTAAATCACTAATTTCTTGTAAACATATGTCTTCATATGTTTCTAGGGTCATAAAGTGTGTACAAGTCTTTACTTGACACCAAACGCTCACCCGATACTTCCACCCAATCTACTCGTTGCAGGTGAGTTAACACCCCTTAATTAAACTTTTTAAATGTTTTTACATGTTTTAGGGGGGGATACAAGTAAATTCAACAAGTTCTAGTTCCTAATCATATGTGATTCATAGCTTACAACCAAAAAGGATATCTCTATATTTTTATCTATTTGTCAATAAAACCGTTTAAATAGTCATCAAACGCATTTTCTAAATTAAATTGTTGTTAAACCATTTTCAAATTGTATTTTCTTTTAAACTATATCGACATCCATATATTTATATAAATAAGACTTGAAGGACTTAGTACCGATAGCTCACCTTATTTCCTGTTCTTGTTTGATTGTGGTCTTAGGGTATATTGTTATTTGTCCGACTGTCGTTGATTTCTTACTTATATATCATATATATGGTGTTAGATATAATAGTCTTTATCTTATATAATACCTTTGTAAATCAAAGGCATGCGACTCTACACCCTATATAACTTTAATAGGTACAGTTAACGCTACTGCTTGACACCTCTATCACTAGGATACCCGTTATACCAACTACTATCACGAGTTTAGACACGTTTAAGAGAACACTCTCTATACTATAACTAAAAGCTACCATACTATAATTCAAGAGAATACACTAATCCAGAATATAACATACTATTCCACTATACAACAGTCTACTACGTAAATACCATGTAACCAGGGCCTCTCGAAAGGAAAGCAACACTACATGTATAGATCTATACAGGACGGACGCTATTACATCCCGACTGTTAAATTACAGTCCAAGCCGACTAGGCCCAGGGATGGCACTACAACACTACACTGCGAATGACCGGGAAGGTTATCGGAACCTCTATAATCATTCAATTCGGTTACATAAGAAATCTCACCTATATTCAAATTAACACACTAAGAATTAAAGTCTAATATAATTTCCCGAAGTAAATGAATATATATATTGAAGTTTGAAACACTACTACAATCAACCAGCAATACTTTTACTAATCTACGCTACTTGTATGAAACTTACTATTTATTTTTTTACACTGATAGTTTCAATGAAAATACTTTTACACACTCAAAGGATTAACTTACACATATCTAAATCTGGAAAATATAGGATTTTCTAGGGATTTCTACTACTCTCAACATTTATTTCAACTTATATATTAATTGATTGTAAACACTTTTATGAAAGAAATGTCACTAAAATCTTATGAACTCACCAGCTTTAAGCTGATACTCGTTTTCAAAATAACTTGTATCCTCACGTCAAAGATAGACAAGTACCGGTGCAGCTTTTGAGAAGATGGAGCATATACAAGACCCATCTTTTATTTTTGTTATACTTTTGGTGACTATTAACTGTATAGAACACGCTTGTATTTAAATCACTATATTAATGCAATGGTTGTTGTCACTTGTTTTTACTATTATGCAATTGTTATGATATTGTACATGACGTCCTCCACCCCAGAACGTATTCCGCCGTTCTCGGTTTTGGGGTGTGACAATGTGTATGGCTAGACTCGGAGGGTGGACCAGGTGGACTGAAGGCCCGATACGGCGGACCAGTCACACAGTAGACCCGAAGTGCATGGTTGTTCTGTGTTCTGTTATGATATGGCATGTTGTGCGTGTATGGTATATGTGGTTGGTATTTTGGGTGTATCTCACTAAGCTTTCGGGCTTACAGTTGTGGTTTAATGTTTTTCAGGTTCTTCAAGTGACCGTGGCAAGGCAAAGGCGTGATCGTACCGTTCCTTATAATTATGTTTTATGATGTGGTTCTAGGAAGACTCTGATAAATAATTGTATTGAAAACCTTTTTGTAGTAACTTTATGAAACTGGGTTGTTTTTGAAAAGTTTAAATTGGTTGAAATTTTTAGAGTGTTACAAGTTGGTATCAGAGCCTTGGTTTGAGTGAATTGGAGGAACATTCATGTGAATCCAGTCTCAAATCAAGAGGACGCGGGGGTACGATCAGCCGGAGCCAGTAAGTAACCCCAAAATACCATACATGATATTTGTTTTTGAGCTATAATAGAACAGCATGCTAGTACTAGGCTAGGGATCTTCAGGATTTCATGATAATGTTTCCTTATTTATGATGCCCGCTAGCCTAGGGTCTCTTCCGTGTGAGATTTCCAGTGTTCCTCTAGGAGTGAGGGTTGAGTGCTTGTTATGTATGTTCTTCACTAGGGTGTTGTGGGATACTTGATATAAATATGGGTAGGTGTGGAAGGTAGTACGGGCCCGTACTACTAAAAGCACAGGACCCATACGCGTATCAAAGAAGCCACAACCCCTAGGGTTAGGTTGGGGGTTGGTTCCCGGGTTAGTGGGAAGTATCTGAGATCTTGCGGTGTTTTTCAGTATGGTGGTTACGAGACATGCTAGGAGCGGATCCGGGTTAGGATCGAGAGATGGAGAGGGTGGTCAGGGTGGGTTAGTACCGCCCGAGGTTATTGGTCAGATGAGAACAGGCGAGTTGGATGCTAGGATTTGTGAGATCCTGCATGATGAGGTTGTTGCGTTGTTTCGGACCGAGTTGTCGGAACTGTTTGGGTCGATCAAGACTGACATGGTTGAGTATTTTGATGAGCGCTATGCGGCTCTCACAGAGACCGCTGTCGCGGCAGCTACAACAGCTGTCGCAGCGGCAGGGGGAGGAGCCGGTCAGCTTTTTAGTATCGGGACTTCGATAATACGAAGCCCCCTACCTTCGATGGGGTTCAGGACCCGATTGTTGCTATGAGATGATTGTCGGACATGGACGGGTGTTTCTTCATGTGTTCATGCCCTGCTGATCAGAGGGTGAGATGTGCTCTAAACCTGTTGAGGCTCGGGGCGAAGGATTGGTGGAGATTGATCACAGGGTCATATTCAGATGCGCAGAGGGCTGCGGTTTCATGGGATTAGTTCCGGGAGATGTTTAGCACTCGTTATGTTCCGCGGGTTGAGAGAGAGAGAGAGAGAGAGAGAGGTTGGCTCAGGAGTTCCTGGAGCTGAAGCAAGATTTGGAGTCGGTGACGGAGATCACCAGGATCTTCACTGAGAGGGCGATGTTTTGCCCTGAGTTTGCTTCGGAGCAAGCTCAGATGTCCCGATATCTGAGTATGCTCAAGAGGGATATCAGGCAGTTTGTGTCTATGCAGAGGCGCGAGACCTTTTTAGAGTTGGAGGAGGCCGCCAGGAGGCGTGAGTTGGAGATTGAGTTGCAGTTGAGAGAGCAGAGGCATGCCCCGGCATAGTCACAGCCGACGCCGAAACGGTCCAAGACTGTTGATTCTAGATTAGGAGATCAGAGCATCTGCACTTGTGGAAAGTGTGGGAAGGGTCACACCGCAGTTTGTAGGTCCGGTGGTGCATGCCGCAAGTGCAGAAAGGAGGGGCACTATGCGAGGGATTGTCGGCAGATAGCCCCGGTTCGGGATTTGAGGATTTTTTATCACTGCCATCAGGTTGGACACTTGAGGGTCAACTGTCCACAGCTTGCTGCAGGACCGGTGCAGGCTCTAGCACCAGCCACTTTGACGATTACGGGTGGAGGTCAGGGTGGAGCGGAGCCCCCAGGGGCTCAGGGTCGTGCTTTTCAGCTTTCAGCAGAGGAGGTCAGGGCAGTGCCGGATGCAGTTGCGGGTATGTTTCCTTCTTGATATTTTGTTATCTTGTGATTATTCTGGAGTATTGTATTTCTTCTAGTCTCGTTGTGTGATTTTTTGGTATTGTATTCATTGTTCCTTGAGGGTTATGGTATGGTTAAGGGTTTGGTGTTAGGAATTTCGTTGGTTATCATTCATGAGGATTATTAGTGGGAAATCCGTCTTTTGGTCTGAATGACGGGGAGCATCTGCAGTCTGAGGAGTGGTTAGCTAAAGGACGGGTTTCTTTTGAGCCTGAGATGATCATTGTTGATATGTAATTTTGTGAAGGTTGCTCGTGCTAGTGGGAATCAGTTCGCGTGTAAGGGATTGTGTTGTGTAGGGTTTTTAAGGGAGGTCGGTTATGGCGACCGGTGGTTGATAGCCAGTGTTCTAAGTGGGGAGAATTGGAAAATTCTCCGGAAGATCGATAAGCATGAGAGGTTGATTAGCTGTTGGGTTTCAGCAGTGGTTTTGTCAGCCAAGAGCGTAGGCTGGTATGAGTAAGTGACAGCCATACGGGGCGGTATGCAGACCAAGGGTTTTGTGAGAAAGGGTGATTGATTGTGGAAGGCCGGGATCAGGCTGGGTTTGAGCATGTAGGATGGATTCAGAGTTCGGAGCCCCTAGAGGGCTAGAACAATATGCATGGAAAACTTTTCCTGGAGGGATAATTCGGGGTGATGAATGCTAGTTGAGTGGTCCGGATAGACTGAAGGCCGGTGGGCGTACCAGTCAGGCCGAAGGATCGGAGGACGGTCCAGACAGCCTGAAGGCCCTGGAGGATGGTCCAGACTTGCTGAAGGTTCTGAGAGTGGTCCAGAATGGCTGAAGGCCTGGTAAGGCGGTCCAGTCATGCTAAAGACTCTGCATGTGCTGATAGATATGTGTGAGGAGATGGAATGAGTATGTTGCGATGTGATAACATCAGAAGGTCTGGCCCTGGGTATTGATTATGATTAGTGGAAGGTGGTGTATGGAATCGAGAGTCCTTGTGAGCAGATTCAGAGCATGTGTGGTGCATGGGATAGCGGTTATGCTATAAGGGAATGGTGTAGTATTGGGTGAGCACCGTGGCACTTGTTGTAGTGACAAGGCGGCCAAGTGGATTGCCTTGGTAAGGAAAGGGAAAGGAATGTAGCTCCGAGAGGGAGTGTAAGTTCACGGAAGTGAAAAAAGTAGTGCGGAGGTATGATTGGGGTGTTCCAATTATGGTTATTGAGCAGTGTGTTTGTGGCAGTGGTATATAATTACATCCGGGTTGGATGTCTGCTAAGGTCACAGAAGGAATTCCAAGGGTGTAGAGCCAAGAGGCTCGGAAGGGATGCAAGGATGGAGTCTTGGATTCCCAGTTGATTTTGATCAAGGATCTATTTATGTATTGGTAATTCATCCTGGGGGATGTTTGGAGGTGTCATCAGTGTGTCGGGTCTTCCCCAACCCGAGGATGCTAGAGCCAGTTCAGCATGTGTATGTGATTGCGGAGGAGAACTCATGGGAGTTGCTCTGAAGCTGAAGGATGCGTCATCCTGTCAGCATAGAAGAGAACATGTTAAGTCTCAGCAGTGAATTCAGTGAAAGATATGTATGGCGAGGAAAATGATAGCAGTGTGGTACCGGGTCGGGATCCCGATGGTTCAGGCTTATTTCTAGCTCGTATGAGTCAAGTGATTGTTGTGATTTGGAGCGAGTGAAGTATCATGGAGTGGTACTCGGTTGATAAGTGTGGTTATCAGAGGATGAGACCAGTGGCCGGCTTGAAGCGGTGGTCAGGACACCGCATGGGGAAAGTTGGGTTTTGGGTTTCGGTGGTTGTGTTCTGTGGAACCTGGTCTGGTTAATGCCAGGTGGTGCATTGCGAGAGTAGTACTGGAGTTGTGTTGCCGCAGGCTTCGAGGATGAAGCCTAATTTAAGTGGGGGAGACTTGTAACATCACGAGTTCAGGAGTGCAAGTTCAGGGTTCAAAGTGAAAATGTGAATGGGCAACTCGGCGAGTCCATGGGTGGACTCGGCGAGTAGGGTCGTGATTTTGGTCGCGTGTTAAGTGGCCAACTCGGCGAGTCGGCGGTTGGACTCGAGGAGTTGGTGTTGTGTGGAGAAAATCCTAATTTCGGGGGTTGAGCCCTATATAAAGGACATTATACCCTCTCCCCAGCCTCTTTACTCTCCCTTGCAGTCCATAAAACCCTAATGTGCGATTGTGAGTGATTTGAGAGCATTTGAACCTTGGAGAAGTGATTTTGGAAGAGATATTAGAGAGCTAAGAGGCTTGGAGCAAGGGGCTTTGCAAGGATTTGGATTTCTCTTCTGTTGGAGCTTTCTTTTGAGGTATTATTTCGTTGTTTGGGCTATTATTCATCTAGATTCATCATTTTGGGGTTTTTGGAAAGCATGGCTTGTAATATTTTGAGTTTGGAGGTTAGATCTGAGGTTGCTACCTCAGATCTGGAATGGAGGAAGTCTAAAGTGCATAAAAGTCCCTGTTCTTGAGTGATTGGTGAAGCCATCTTGTCCCAAACCCTAACCCTATAGTGTTATATTCTTAGATCTCTTTGGATTCACGTAAAGTTTGCCACTTTATGTGATGGGTGCTTTGTAGAAGGGTAGATCTATGGTTTGGATCATCTGGATGGACTGGAAAGCCTCTGTATGGGTTAAGACCTAAGGGTACTCGGCGAGTCACAAGGGTGTAATCAGCTAGTTGCATGAAGATGGGCAGGAACTCAACGAGTTGGAAGAACAACTCGGCGAGTTGGTTGAAGATAGCCTTGGACTCGGTGAGTCTGTTCTTGGACTCGGCGAGTCTGGTCGTGAGGTCCTAACCTTTTTCTGGTTAAGCTGTGAATCGGTGAGTCAAGGGATGACTCGGTGAGTTGAGTGAGAAAGGACTCAGAGTTTGTTGGACTCGGCGAGTCTTGGGGCGACTCGGCGAGTTGAGTCATGGATTGGGAGTTCTGAGCATGAGGACTCGACGAGTCAGCGGGTTGACTCGGCGAGTAAAGTCAGTCAGGAGGTTGACTTTGACTTTGACTTTGACGAAGGGTTGACCAGTTGACTTCCAGGGGAATTTTGGTAATTGTTGGCATTTGTTTTGAGTTCAATGTTGGTGTTGGCTAGTGGTGGAGATCGTGTCAGTGGTCGGAGCAGCTCGGTCTTATCTTTTCAATCGTCAATTGCGAGGTGAGTTATCCTCACTATATCGACAGGGTCTACGGCACCAAGGCTGGCCCTTTATCGTATTGTAATCCGAGTATCGTTGTTATGTTATTGCTTTGCTATGTTTGCATCCTGGTAATTAGGATGGTATGTGTTAAAGACTTGGTTAAGGTCAGTATCCTAGTATATAGGATGATGCTATGCTAGTGACCGGTTAGGTCGGTATCCTGGTTAGGTTGATGTTATGATATGTGATCTGCTAGATCGGTTTGATTGAATGTGAATTGTTATATGATTGAATGTTTATGTGCACATGGTTGTTGGACTGGGGTTTGGTTGAGGCGGGTCCTTCTTTGTGTTGTAGGCCAACATACCTAGGGCGGACTGGTTATCCCGAAGAGCCAGCGAGTGGTCCGATAGGCTGTAGGCCCAAAGAGGGCAGACCAGACATGCCGAGGCTTTGAAAGTGGACTAGGCTGACTAAAGGCCCAGTGCGGGTAGACCGGTCATACTGTAGACTCAGAGAGTGGACCAGGTGGATTGAAGGCCCGGTGCGGGCGGACCAATCACACTATAGACTCGATGTGTATGGCTAGACTCAGAGGGTGGACCAAGTGGACTGAAGGCCCGATACGGCGGACCACTCACACAGTAGGCCTGAAGTGCATGGCTGTTATGTGTTCTGTTATGATATGGCATGTTGTGCGTGTATGGTATATGTGGTTGGTATTTTGGGGGTATCTCACTAAGCTTTCGGGCTTACAGTTGTGGTTTAATGTTTTTCAGGTTCTTCAGGAGACCGTGGCAAGGCAAGGGCGTGATCGTACCGCTCCTCATAATTATGTTTTATGATGTGGTTCTGGGAAGACTGATAAATAATTGTATTGAAAACCTTTTTGTAGTAACTTTATGAAACTGGGTTGTTTTTGAAAAGTTTAAATTGGTTGAAAATTTTAGAGTGTTACATTACCATTAGTGCTTTGGTACTTGATCGTAAACTATTTGTGTAGTTTGATCATGGTTGAACTATTATGTTGTTCCATTTGAAAGAAAAATGACTCAAAATTGACAATTAACTTTAGAGAATTGATTTAACAAAGCAGAAACTAGACATGAGAAATGAATTCAAATCTTGAATTGAAAAACAAATTCTCCAAGGGATTAATATGCAATCCCGCTCTAATACCAATTATTAGATCTTAGAGTAATACGGAAAATCATAAATGCAAAATTAAATGATTGAACACTTACGTAAATAAAAACGGTAAGCAATTTCATTGATTAAATGTAAATTGTAACACCTAGAATTCCGGTATTGGTTTTAACCTTTGAGTTATGTATAATTTTCAAGTTTAGTCTTCGGTTGCAAATTCATAAATCAGAAGTCCTCTGGAGTACGCGGGGTGTACACCCTCGTACACAGGGTGTACTATGGAGCGCCTTACAACGCTGCCCGTATGAAGGTACACAGGGTATATGCAGGCAGGGTGTAAACCCTAAGTTTTAGGGTTTGAAACCTACTTAATCACATTTATGGCCTCATGCACCTTTTTACCTTCAGCCTCTCTCCTCGTTTCGAAACCCTAAAGAGTGTTTGTGCATTCTTAAGCTTGTTGACCCATTTTTGGTGCCATTTGGAGCTTTTAGAGTAGAAGGAAGAGCATTGAAGTGGTGGTGATTCACTCAAGGCTTTAGATCCAAAATTTTGCCCCCCTTGTGCACCTTGTGGAGGTAAAAAGTTTCAAACTTGATGAAGAAATCTCTTGGATCTAGTTTTTGTTCAAGTTGTTTCCTTTTTGGTCCCAAACTTAGTCCTTATGAGTAGAAGTTACTCCATGGCATTTGAGTTGTCGTTTCAGAGGTTTTAAGGGGTGCTAATTTTATATAGTTGGGTTCTTAGTCACTAGTTTTCCTCCATGCAAGTGCTAGATGGTCATAATAGGTTAAAAGACTAGAGTTTTTGATGTTAACGACTCAATAGCCATGCTAGACCATAAAGTTGGAAACTTTATGGTTTACAACATCATATGTGACCTAGATCAAAAGTTTGGACGTCGGTGCTTAAGGGATTAAGCAGTTATTTAAGAGGTTGGCAAGCAGCCTCGTAAGAGGTTCGCAAGAATGTGTAGTGGCTATTGTTTTGGGTGAAAACTCATGAATAACATCTTCTGTAGGATTCGAAATAAGATTTTGAATAAGATATTGGTCAAGATCTTGGATAAGATCTTGTTCAGAACATGAATGATACTATATCAATTCTTTATTCTATATTTTATTCTCATGTATGATTCAGGTGCTAAAAACATCAACGAATACATGCTCAAATCGGATTCATTGTGGAAAATGTGGAGAAAAAACTAGGTCACCAAGAAGTTCGAGATAAAAGAGACCTAATAAGGAAAGGATTTGAATTAGGAGTAAATATGATTATTTATTTAATCCATATAAGCTTTATCTACAAGCTACCTTAGCTTTATAAAGACCCCGTGGCCTTCATAAATTTGATCCTACACTTTGAAAGAATGAGAATTTGATTCACACAGTCTTCTCTCCTCTCTTCTCAAATTTCTAGCGTTTTAGATTTTTGGGTGTGAGCATTTAAAGACATTCCTACTATAGGTGTTAGATCCTTCTCACTTGTACAAACATGGACTTTATCCACGTAAAAACCTTTTCATTATAGACATTTTATGTTAGTTTTTTTACATTCAACATGAGAGAAAAGGTAGCGCCAATGAAGAAAAATTATGGTGAGTATAACCCATGAAAACCCATTATTATAGGTCAACCCATCATTATATCGTAGGGTGTGTGTCTATATATATATATATATATATATATATATATATATATATATATATATATATATATATATAGGGTTAGGTTATTTTGTTTTCACTATCTATTGTGTGCATGTATGACTGATTCTGGACCAATCATTTTAGTTATTTTAAGAAAGTAATTAATGCATATTACATGTTGAAGATATAATAGGTATTAATTACATCTTCAGCATTTAATAAGCATTAATTACTTTCTTAAAATAACTAAAATGATTGGTCCAGAATCAATCATACAGGCACACAATAGATAGTGAAAACATTTGAACCTAACTCTCTCTCTCTCTCTATATATATATATATATATATATATATATATATATATATATATATATATATATATATATATATATATATATATGATAGCCTTAATGACTAATACACTTATAGTGATGTGTTTTTTCCTATAGATTCATAAATGTTAACTTATACTCACCATTTACAAATATTATCACGGTAATTGTTGACTTTTGGAGACACAAATGTAATTAAGCTGTAAGGATAAGTTATCATTACTAACATGTTTAATGGTTTATCATTACTATTGTTTAAATACACTGATAAATAAAAAATTAGGACGTCAACAAAAATGATCTATGCTAAGATGTTATTTTAGTTTATTATGATTATTGATAACTTTTGCTGATGTGTTTAATATTATCGTGAATATTGGGTACATTTACTCACTCATTGGGCATTTAAACGGTGACCATAAAATGTTTATAGTCATGTGTTTTTTTCTATATAGTCATAAATGTTCACTTATAGTCACCTTTTATAAATATTATCACAATCATTGTTAACTTTTGGAGATACAAATGTAATTAATCTATCAGGATAAGTTATCTTTACTAACATGTTTAATGGTTTATCATTACTATTTTTTATATACACCGACAATCAAATGGTGACCATAAAATACTTATAGTGATGTGTTTTGTTTCCTATAGAGTGATGAATGTTTACTTATAGTCACCATTTATAAATATTATCACGACGGTTGTTGACTTTATGAGACACAAATGTAATTAAGTTGTCTGCATAAGTTAACTTTACTAAGTTATCTTGACTAACATGTTTAATGGTTTCTCTTTATTATTGGGTACATACACCTACAAGTTTATCTCGTCACAAAAAATGATCTATATTGACACTAATACGTTTATTATTATTTATATTGTAAAATGGTTTTTTTAATTAATTACTCATATTGGCTACCTTTCATTACTATGACGCTCAAAAATAGAAATATAAAATATAATATAATTAAAAAAAAGTTTATTTAATAATATTAGTTCTATAAAGTTTTTACATAAAAAACATACATATATAGAATGATATAAACCAAATAAACTAAATTCTACTTTTTTTTATTAGGGGCACTTTTGTTTTTAGTTGTTTCACTCCTTAGTGTGGTTGTTAGATAATAACTTTTAGGCAGTTTTTTCTTGGGATTTAGTTTTCGTTATTTGCTTCAACTATATGTATATTCGGATCCTGTAACAACATAAATTAAAATAGGTGTTAAAACTGCATTGAAGCAAACATGTACAATTAGTGTATGTAATAAACTAATAGAAGCGTTTTAAAAAAATTATAAGGTTTAATTAAACATTATAAATAATAATTATTTTAACATATCCAACTAAAGTAGCTTAGTATCAAGGGCTATAAGATTTGTTGAGTCTATGGGTTGCGCCATTTGGCTTTATTAGTTTAGTCTAATGTATTCTCGGTTTGGGCCAGTCCAACTGTGTATTTGTTTCTAAGGTTTGGTATTTATGGTGCATGCAAGCATCACATTAGATACGCTTCTTGAATATTTTCTTTAATCGTACTGTAACCCTAGCACACCTCTACAGTAAAAGTTCTTCATCGAGCTCTTCTGAGGTGTTGCTGTTTTTAATCATTCGACATTCGTTGGATTCATTGTGTGTTTGTTCTTTGGTTTACTTTCTGTTTTATTTGTTATGAATCTATCAATCTTATAAGAGTCTTTGACTTATCAATTGGTATCAGAGCAGGAGGCTATGTAAATCATGCACATCTCTTCTATTTCAAGAATTTTCTTAGGGTTTCCTCTTTTATTGGATCTGTTGAGCCATCATTCGTTCATTGACATTGCTCATAGATCTCGATATTACCCTACTCAATCTCTACAAGTCTGATTCTTGACAAACATTCTAAACAGGTTGTCATGTCTCTCGATGATTCACAAAGCAACCCCATTAACATATCCAACAACATCAGATCTACCACAAGAATCCCAATATTATATACTCAAGATTACGAAGTCTGGATGCGTCACTTTGAAGATTATGTTCTTGGTTCGGAGGATAAAGGCTATCTAATCTGGGAAGCGATAACTGTGGGTCCTTTTTCTCATATTGGAACCGAAAGAGTCATCAAGACTCAAAAGGAGTACAACCAGCTGATGATTAACGTGAAAGATATTGCTAAAGATGAGAAAGATAAGCTGCTTTGCAACATTAAAGCTATGAGAATGATCAGATTCGCATTGCAACTAGATACCTTTCGTCTAGATAGTACATGCACAACATCGAAACAAATATGGGTTAGGATTAAAGAATTGTATTCTATAGATGAAGATTTAGAACACTCAATACAAACTCTTTTGCTCTCTGAGTTCGGTGATTTCAAGTAGAAGCTAGAAGAAAAACTCATTCAGACTTTTGGTTGTTTTAATCATCTCCTCAGCAAAATGATCAAGCATGGAATTGGCAGAGAAGTAATTGAGCAGAAGGTCACCTTTATGAATGGCCTAAGACCCGAATGGATGGCGGTGGTTTGACTATAAAAGCCAATGAATAGTTCAAATCCTATTCGTTAGTGAAGCTTGTGGGAGTACTGAAATCGCACGAAAGTGTTGTGACTAACGAAACAAATGTGGTCTCTAGTATAGGATTGTTGCTCTTCTTACCAAAGGGAAGAATGTTGATGAAGAAGAAGAAGAGTTGGATCTCTCTGAATGTGATCTGACGAATGATGAATATGCTTTAATGGTCTCCAATCCCAAAAGTTTTCTCGCAAAAAGTTCCCTACCACTAAGAACCGAAACTGGCAGGGGAGCTACAGCTCCGAAAAGGCGAAAGAGGAACCTAAAAGCACTCCTCAGAATGAATAAGCAAAGAAGCATAACAAGCTTGTTGGTGACTCCAGTTATGATTGCAATTTTTTCCACGACAAAAATCAATTTGCCAAAGATTGCATGTTGAGAAAGCTGGCTAAGAAGAAGGAAGGAGAAGACGATGGAGCATACCATTCACGCAAGCTGGAGGAAATTAATTAGAAGAAAACATCTAACCATACTATGAATGTTTTAATTGTGTAGGGAAAAATTGCTGATGATGAGTTCAGTGGTATAGAAGTCCAGTCTACAGACTCTGAAGATGAAGAAGTTTGCAAGCCCATACATGGCAAAACTTTTGTGGCAAAGGAAAGAAACTCTGAGCTTCGAGGAAGATGTTTGATAGTGACTGCAGGAGTGTCACAGATGAGAGGCTATACAACCGAAGGCGAAGGTGAGGAAGCGAAGGAAAGAGAACACAACTGCTTCGCAACCAAACCAATGGGAGAACAGATCAACGAATGTGATAAGTTGATCAAGAAGGTACAATCCATCCTCGAGTCTCTGAAAATACTAGTTAATAACTATGAAAAGGAATTAAATGATTTAAACTTCAAGTTTTCTAGTTTAAGTGGTAGTCTAAAACAAAATCGCCTAGAAAATCCTAACCTAACTGATCAAATCAGCAGGGTTTCTTCAAAGAGTGAGAAAAAAAGAATTTGGATAGAGCAGAAGGAAGTGGAGTTAGTTGGAACAAAGGATGAAGTTATTTATTTGCAACATGAGAATTTGAAACTTTTAAAACAGAGAAACATTTTTTTTCTTAATTGCTAAATGTTTATATACAAATATCACTCAATTGCATTTAGACTGTGCAAGCGGATAAAAAGATTCACAAAATGATTTTACCCTTCCTAGAGTTAAAGGAGGACGAAGTTGATATTGATGGTTATAATTGTGAATCTATTGTTTCTTTAGATGAACTCTTTGACTCCTATAAGATTGGTATGGACAAAATCGAGTCCTTTGTTACATCCAAAGACCATAAGGACATGCTTAAGAACCTTTTGGATGAAAATGATAAATTGAAAATAAAAACCAAAACCATGCAGAAATTTGACTCATTGAATGCCAAGTTGACTTCAGATAACAAAACAAACGTGGAAAACACTTTTGAATTTGATGAGGAAAGTGATATTAGTGAAATATCTGTAGAGAATGAAGTTGATTGTTCAGAGTTTATCAAAAGCGAAACTGAACCTACCAAAGGCCTTATTTCTAAAAATCTAGTTGAGTTGCTAGGATGTCTCAAGATAAGTCCAAGGTTCTGAAACAGAAGGTTGTGGTATATCAAAAGATACAAATTGTACCTAATAAGGTATACACCACAACAGGGGTCACTCTAAAACAAACAGCCGAACTTACAGCCATAGTAAACGAAGACAACACTGGTGGCTGTGATGATCATTTCTGGTCCGCTCCTATCGATAATGCAGATGAGATTGTCGGTTTATTAGAGAGAACCTCATGGAGGGTTAAAGGCAGCTGATACGTGGCAGAACCACTCAATAAGCCTGCAAGTTTTAATCTACCAAGTACAAGTGGTACGAAAGAGATTCCAAGCGAACCTGCAAAGGTGGCAAGTGAAACCTCTTCAATGAAAAATGAATCTCAAGACAAGAGACCGAAAATGAAAGTAAATACTCACAAAACTCAAAAGCAACTTGTTGAACAAAAATGCCAGCGAAACAGGAAATATCAAAAGAATCTCAATGAAAGGAAGCAGTCTTGGCAATCCCAAAACTCCAATTATGTTTGCACAGAAAAGGCGTGAAATCTCAAGGCGAAAGCAGGTTCAAAGGATAATTCTGGTCAATGCACTCATTACCAATCTTGCAGTTAGATGAACTGAAAAAGAAGCTTCGGTCCCAGATCAAGTGGTGACAAGAGCCGAAAGCCCAACTTCAGTCTTAAACCTTATCCTCCTCATTCTCGACCAAAGTAGAATCCTAACAAGTATGTCAAGGATGTCAAGGGAAAAGGGAAGCTCGTTTCTGAAGACAAAAAGCAAACAAAGAAGACGTCTGCTAACCCTAGGAAACAAGAAAATAAAAATAAAAATAAAATCCTCAACCTGATTTAAGCAAATGAAAAGATAACAAAATCAAGGTTTTTACAATCAAAAGGAAAGACGAAACCACTCTAATAAAAAGAACTTATACGATTGATCTTTCAATAACTATTCCATGTTCTGTAAAAAGCTCACGTGGACCCAAGCAACTTTGGGTTCCTAAATCTGCTTGATTTTTTCAGGTTATCAGTGACGACAAGTTCAACGACGAATGGTACATATATAGTGGCTGCTCGTGTCACATGACAGGGAGAAGGGAAGAGTTGAGGGAGTTTCAGGCTCTAAAAGATGGTGGCTGTGTCAAATATGGTAACAGCTCATATGGCACAATAAAAGGATATGGAATGATCACAAAAGGGGATTTTTTGATTCGAAAGGTAGCATACGTGGAAGGATTGCAACACAATCTCATCAGTGTTTCGCAATTGGTAATAGGAACTGGCTTGAAGGTCTCATTTGATGATGAAGGATCAGAGGTCATTGAAAAGAAATCTAAGATGGTTCTGCTAAAATCACATCGAAAAGGCAAAATGTATCCATTAAATTTGAACCCGATATGTGGAAAGCCTGCTGTATGTCTCCTAACGAAAGATCCTTCTGACAAAAGCTAGCTAAGGTATCGACGACTTTCGCACCCTAACTTCAAAGACATCAACAAGTTAGTTCTTGGTGATCATGTGCGAGGACTGCCACTTCTAAAGTTTAACAAGGAACATCTGTGTGCTGCATGTGAAATGGGAAAGCAAAGCCGAAAGATTCATCCCATATTAACACAAAGATCATCGAACCTCTTAAGCTTCTTCACATCGATCTATGTGCTCCTTCGACCATAGAAAGTATTGGTGGTAGTAAGTACATTCTCATTATAGTTGATGATTTTTCACGCTTCACCTGGGTTTTATTTCTTAAACAGAAATTAGAGGCGACTCCAAAGCTCAAGAACTTTATTAAGCAAGTGGAGCATCAACTGAGAAAGGTGGTTAGAAATGTCCAAAGTGACAATGGACTGGAATTCAAAAACCAAGAGTTTGAAGAATTCCTTACTGAAAAGGGAGTGTCTCACAAGTTCTCTACTCCCTATACTCCACAACAAAATGGTGTAGTTGAAAGGTAAAACCATTCGTTGTGTAAAGCGGCCCGAAGCATGCTCAGCTTCGCTTCTCTACCTCTCTACTTCTGGGCTGATGCAATTACAGCTGCCTGCTATACCCAGAATCGAGCCTTCCTCAATAAACGATTTTCCATTACACCCTATGAATTTCTGAATAATCGTAATCCTAACGTTAAATTTTTCCATGTTTTCAGTTCCAGGTGCTTTATCTTTAACTCTAAAGAGAACCGAAAAAAGTTTGATGTGAAGGCAGATGAAGGGATCTTTCTTGGCTACTCTCTGACCTCAAAGGCATATAGAGTTCTGAACAGAAGATCAAAGAAGATTGAAGAAACTTATTATGTCACATTCGATGATAATTACGTGAAGAAACTTCAATCCAACGAAAGTTCAATAAAGGAGATCTTTCTACAAAAAGGTCAAGTCACGGTTCCAATATCAAATCTGTTTGAAGAGTACATAATGCTCTTTGATGAACCGGAAAAAAACACTCTCTCTGAAGCGAAATCAGCAGATAATAAAGTTGACAGACTAAAGGAGATAATAAACAAAGCATCACAAGACATGGAAAGCGAACCTCGAAGCTCAAGCGAACCTCAAGATCAAGGCGAACCTCAAAGCTCGAGTGAACCCACTCAAAGATCTTATACATTCCAGGGGGATAGTTCATCTACAGCAAAGTGACCTAACTTGCCATTCCAGGGGGAGAACCCATCTCCAACTATGACCCATGAAAGTCCAATCGAGGGGGAGAATTCTAAACCGGATGTTAAGATTGTTTTGTCATTCGAGGGGGAGAATAATAATAATAATGACGAAGATTCTCAATCAGAATTCGAAGAAGAGATAAATGTTGAATTGGATCCTGCTTATGATCTAGATTATCCCCCACTCGTAAAATGGACACGCGATCATCCAAAAACTCAAGTAATTGGCGAATCATTTGAGGGAGTTCTTACACGCTCTCAATTGAAGGCGAAGCAAACTGCTTTATTCTCTCAAGTAGAATTTTGCATGTTTAATTCATTTGTTTCCAACATCGAGCCGAAAACAGTGATTACTGCACTTGATCAGTCTGATTGGGTACATGCTATGCAAGACAAACTCAATGAGTTTGAGCGAAATCAAGTCTGGAGACTGATTCCCACACCAAAGGATGCATATGTGGTTGGATTAAAATGGGTGTTTCGAAACAATATGGATAAAGAAGGGAGCGTAATACGTAACAAGGCAAGGCTGGTAGTTAAGGGATATTGTCAGGAAGAAGGTATAGATTACGAAGCAACCTTCGCTCTTGTAGCAAGGTTAGAATCCATTCGGATCTTTCTGGCATATGTTGCTAACAAAAATATTGATGTTTTTCAAATGGACGTCAAATGTGCGTTCTTGAATGGAGAACTAGAAAAGACAGTGTACGTTGAGCAACCACCTGGGTTTGTGAACGAGAAGTATCCTAATCATTGCTACATTCTAGACAAGGCAGTTTATGGTCTGAAACAAGCCCCGAGAACCTGGTATGAAACTCTGAATCGCTTTCTGAAATTGTCTAAATTCAAACAATATTCGGTTGACCCAACCTTCTTTCACAAGAAAGAAGGTGAACACCTAATGATCGTCCAGATTTATGTCGATGACATCATCTTTGGTTTCACAAATGCTAGCTTAACAGCTGAATTCCAGAAGTTGATGGAGACTAAATTTGAGATGAGCTCAATGGGTCCGATTAACTTTTTTCTTGGACTGAACATAAGACAGGGACCTGAAGACATATAAATTGATTAGGAGGCTTATACTAAGACCCTACTGGCGAAGTTCGGTATGTCGGGAGATTCTAAAGTGAAGGTTCCAATGGCATTCAGAATGAAGCTAACACCATCTCTGGAGAAACCGGCTGCTGATATGACTCTCTATCGTCAAACGATTGGCTCTCTTATGTATCTAACAGCTAGTAGACCAAATACCATGTTTTCTGTCTGCTATTGTGCCAGGTTCCAAGCTAATACATGAGAACCTCATATGGTGGCTGTGAAAAATATCTTTCGGTATTTGAAGCGAACCTCATCTCTCGGTCTTTGGTACCCGGCGAACTCTGGCTTCTTTGTTCAAGCATTCTCTGATGCAGACCTTGGAGGATGTGGTTTAGACCAAAAGAGCACAACTAGCCGGTGTAAATTCCTTGATGGAAAACCCGTCAGCTGGCAATCCAAGAAGCAAACGTCTGTGTCTCTTTCTACAGCCGAAGCTGAGTATATTGTTGATGCATCTTGTACTTCATAGGTCATCTAGATACAAAGTTAACTTAGAGACTATGGCTTAAACATGAAGAAGATTCCACTCTATTGTGACTCAGAAACCGCTATTTAGATATGTCACAACCCAATGCAACACTCCAAAATGAAAATATAGCACTGAGATATCACTTCATCAAAGAGCACGTTGAAGATGGTAATGTGGAAATCCACTTTGTTCGATCTGCTGATCAACTAGCTGATATCTTCACGAAAGCCTTACCTGAAGTAAGTTTTAATAAAATACTCCAAGGCTTAGGAATGATGGAAGATGAATCAGTACCGAAACTACTTTCGCCTCATTAAAATTGAACAAGCGAAATAGAGCAAACGCTCGGTCTATTTCGACTCCGGATTTTTCGGGAACCGAACGCTCGGTCCATTTCGGTTCATTACTTTTAGGTGAAGTTTTGGTTGTATTCTTTGTACACTATGTATATGTTTTTTTATTCATTTCTTTTCATAAAACTCAAAAATATTTTCCTTTCTGTTTTTATTTCTTTTTCATAAAATTCATAAAACTCAAAAATATTTTCCTTTCTGTTTTTATTTCTTTTTCAAAAAATTCATAAAATCAAAAAATATTTTTTTGTTATTCTTGTTGCCATTTATCAAAATAAAAAATACCAAAAATATCACTGAAAGGTATCATGGATAAATCAAATGATGGAGATGGTACAGGTATAAATCTCTTTATCTTTGTACTAGCTAAGTGTCCCTAGAAGCATGCTGTTGTATGTTGACCAAAGCCTCAAAGACATTAAGTGAAGCCTTACTAATTTTATATATACAAATAAAATTTTCCCAATCAGACTGATAAAAATCACTTTTGTCATGAGCTACCTTACTCGTCTCACATTGAGTTAAGAGTTGTCTGCTCGATCCTTATTATATAGCAGAGGTACTTTCGGTTCTTTAACCTCTTATCATTTTTCTCCATCACACTTCGGTTCATAAATGTAACCCTTGAGATTCTCAAAATTTACCATTGAGGTTTATGGTTACATAACATCTGTGTTAATGATCTTAGATTCGTTTCACCACATGCTAAGTGAAACCCAAAATCCAATACCTATAACGAATTGACAGTGAACAATAAAATGTTTTAGTTTTCACCCAAGAAATCTCCTTTTAATTTTGTGCGATCTTTATGAAATTTTCTGACACCAAGGCTTTTCTACCCATAAGATCCAGTTTATTTTTGTTTTTTAGATTTCTACAAAACTCACTAAGTCATTGAAAATGATCAAACCTACTTGTTTTATAGACTACACCGGTCTCACAAGCATTTCATCTAACTTTCGTTCTTATATCAAGTTTTGTAGTTTGAATCAAGCGAAATCCACCCTAATTGCCATAAAATTAAAAGATGCCTTTCAATGTTTCTTAATAAGCATTTGGTCGTATTTCAATGGGAAACCACCCAGACACTTCTGAGTCTCTCTTGACTTTGAAGGAAGAGATTCATGCCCGGGATCCATATTTTCGTGTCTTAATTGAAATCACTTAAATCCCACAAATTATTTTCTTTATTTCATTTTCTTTGGCACACTCTTACACGAAGATCTTTATGATTTTCCATAAGTCTTGATCGTGGTACTAATTGCTATATCTCAGATACAACGTTTGGTTCTATATGTTGTGGTGGTACACAATGTTGGGAGCAAAGGGAAATTACATATGAAGCGAAAGGATGACTCGACATTTCAACGGGAATTTGGATCGTTTCAACATTAAAGAGAAGATTAAAGGATAAGATCTTAAAGGCGCGTGAATTTGAATCGTTTCCTTTCTCACTCCTCCTGACATGCTTGACACACTTTTCGGGGTAACAGTTGTCAAATCACGCTTTTTCAGGCGTTACGTCAGCGGTTCGTACAATCATCACTTCAGATTTTTCTCTCTCATGGTAATCGTAGAAAGAGATTTCTCTACTTCCTTTTATGATCTTACCACTTACAAATCCTCTCAAGCACTATACAACGAATTCTCTGTCTTCTGTTCATCTTTTTCTTCAAGGTTCATCAATGGTGGATTCCTCTTTTGTTAATGAACACAATGCCCAATCCTCTTTTCTCACCATTAAACCAAATTAGAACCCCATCATTGATCTCTCACCATTCCAGTATGATCCTACATGCTGCAAGTGGTTGAATGCCTCAAATATTCAACACTTGTAGTTTCCCTAACCAAGGTGGAGTATGTTCCCATGTCGCTACTTTCTCAGGTCTAGTCAACCGCTGTCTACGATAAGGTCAAGGAGAGAATTTTCTTTGAGATCTTCAATCAAAAGACGTCGATTTCAAAAGCTCGATTTTGCTTGTTGCTAAGGATTGCTATCGACGACTCCATGATCAACCCTGATTCCATTAGCACTACTCAACTCTTCACAATGTTCTATGACATGGGGTACATTGAGGTTCTCACCACTGTTACAAAGTTCAAAAAATCATGCCTTCCTCCTTAGTGGAATGGTCTTTTTACCCTCTTCTTCAAGGGTTTATCGGAGAGGGTTACAGGGTCTGATGGGGCGAGGAAGTCGTTTATGACCCTTCTCTATGGTATGTACCATGGGGTTAACATGGACTTTGGGTCTATCTTATGGTCTCAACTGGTTTAAAGTCTCAGTTCTACTTCTCACTACTCTGAAATCTCATGCGCTAGGTTTTGGAATCTCGTTACTCAATGGGCGATGGAGAAATTTCATGTTCCAACAATGGCGGACTCCTTAATGTCATCTATTGCTACCTTCCACATGACGAAGATAATAGTTTCTGATCCATCGAAGTTTATGTTTATTTGTTGGGTTCCGGAATCCATGTACTAGTGTGTTTCCATTGAAAGCAAATTGATGAATGAGTACAAGAAGCTACCTCCTTCAGGACCAAGCCAACTTACACTCGAAATGCAAAGCTCGCTGGATGCAGAAGATAAACCAACGAAATGAGGGAAGAAGCCTGAAAGAAAAGGGGAGAAGGAAGGTCAATCCTCTAAATTTTCTACTCCCAAGAAGCGAAAGTTTGAACAAGCAGCTCCTTCGGCTCCAAAGAAACGCAAGACAAGAAGAAGGCACACAAGTCGAAAGCTCCTTCTTCAAGTGATTCTGACTACGTTGCATCCGACCAACAGCCCGAACCAGAATCTAGTGATGATGATGTTTCCCAACACGAGAGTTCGCTTCGAGGTAATTCCCCTCCACCCTCACCAGCTTAAGAAGGTAACCGAAACTCACCTCCTCCTTCTCCTACATAATTGGTTCCTATTACCATTGCTCCATGCCCTCCTCCCATCTCATCTTCAACTACAAACTTAATTCCAATTCCCACCCCTTTATTCACCGAAGTTACCACAACCATTACTACTACTACTGAACCTCAAGTTCATATCAACGTATCTGATACGAGGGCACATACTTTAGAATCTGAACCCCCAATTACCTCAAAACCTCTATCGCCTCCACCCTCACACGAATCTGACACTGTTCTTAGTGGAGTGGAAATGGAGTTTGATTCTGTCTATTTAAGCCCATATCGAGTCCAGAGCGATGATGATGATGACGCTCCAGTCACGAAGAGGCATTAAAGAATCTGAATGAAAAGCTTGATGAATTGCTTTCTTCTTCCTCCTCTACTCTAACTCAGGCGTACTATGAAGCTTCAATCAAGGCTTTGTTGGCAACCTTTGTTAAGGAGCATGATACTACCACTTCCAATGCTGTCAAAGCTATAGATGCTTCCACTTCCTCATGCCAGAAAGCATCAACTGCCGTTGAAGAATCCACCAACGATTGGAAGCAAGCGACCTCAAAAGTCGAAAAACTGATTTTTGGTGCTCATGTTTTTCTTGATTCTCTTCAGGCTGTAGCTCAGAAGAATGCTCAAATGGTGAATGCTTATGTTGATAATCTTACTAGCTCGCTTCAAGCAGAAAAGAATCACTTTGAGGAGGCACGCCAAGCCATCAAGACTAACTACACTGTGCTTCAATCCTCTATCCATACATGTCTTGATAAACTCCAGTCTGATCTTGCCCTGGAAAACAATGTCATGGATGAACTGACTCTTAAAACCACCAAAGTCAAGACTCAGGCTCTGAAGCTCACCCAGGCGCTAAAAGAAAATGATGAACTTAAGTCAGAGCGAGCTGTCATGAAAAGCAGTGTTGGGGATGTGCACTCTATTCTTTTAAATCTGCTGGAAGCGCATGACTCGGTCCTTACTATCTTAGTTCGACGCCACTTGGCTGAGAAGTTAAGGCCTGCTCTAGACATTCTAAGCAGGATTGAAGGTGTTCCGGAGTCCGTTTTCCCTCCGAAACAAGGGGGATAAGATGTTATCCACGGTCAACCACAAGAACCTCCAACAAGCAAACCCATCTCCCAACCAAGAAGTCACTGCTGAACCGAAGGGTAATGAAGCTCCGGGCAGTATGAAGGACAAACGAAAGAAGAAAATTGGTGATGATGATGAGGTTGAAATCGAAGATGTGGTTGAAACCGTCGGAAAAGCTTCCAAAACCGAAGACCTCAAAATCAAACGAAATGAACAAGAGCTTGAGGAAAACCTTCATAAGGCGAATGAAGAAGCTGAAAGGGAGGGGAAACAAAAAGAAGCGAACGATGCCTTGGAACGAAGGAAATATATGTTCCCTCTGTGGACGATGGAAAAACTTCTGAATGAGGTAATTGAATCTCCAAGCACGCATTGGCTCAAACTGTTCCTTTCATTCGATCTTGAGAATTCCAAGGATTCTCAATTTGATATGCCAATCACCTGAAAGGCGTTCATCTTTCACTGTTTCGAGTCAATAGTTTCCATCCCCTCTCCTTACCCAAAGGTTGATCGATACCTGATCGAGTACTATCTTGCACTCTCTCAACCGCAATACCTGACTTAGAGTAAATAGAAGATCACAACAGTCATGGTGTTGAAACCTACTTCGGCAGGGAAGCTTAGGAATATCAAATTCAAAGTGACCCGAGGCTCATACAGTTCAGTTCATATGATCTCCATGGATGATCTTCCAAATTTGATTCCTCATGACTAGATACTCATGAACAATATCTTACTGTCCAATCAACAAGAGTATGAGGCTATCATCGATCACATCAAGTGAATGTTGGTGTGTTATATTCTTGAAGTTGTGAAGATAGATTAGGAGATCGCCTTTGCCTTAAGGAAGAATCCCGCTATTAAGCCAATTAGGAAGGAAAGCGACATCAATGTGATGATGAAGGGAAAAATCGACCCACAGTTTAACACAGTCATGCTCACCAGAGGCGAAGGTCAAAATGCATGTTCGCTCTCGTTGACAAACACCTGCTCTCCACCTCTTGCTTGGAGCATATTCTCGATATCATATACAGGTGCAATCAGAACAGTGATGCAGATACGAAGTTGTTTTCGGATATGCTTCGTTGGTATATTAACTTTTGCCAAAATCTACTTGCCATCATACCGAAGTTGTTCAAGAATGTGAAGAAAACCACCGTTACCCAACCGAAGTGATCTCTCGCCTCAATTGGTGTATAGGGGATATTGTTGAGTCTATGGGTTGCGTCATTGGGCTTTATTAGTTTAGTCCAATGTATTCTCGGTTTGGGCCTTTCCAACCGTGTATTTGTTTCTAGGGTTTGGTATTTATGGTGCATGCATGAATCACATTAGATATGCTTCTTGAATATGTTCTTTAATCGTACTATAACCCTAGCACACCTCTACAATAGAAGTTCTTCATTGTGCTCTTCTGAGGTTTTGCTATTTTTAATCATCCGACATCCGTTTGACTCATTGTGTGTTTGTTCTTTGGTTTAGTTTTTGTTTTATTTGTTAAGAATTTATCAATCTTATAAGAGTCTTTGACTCATCAAGATTTTTTTCCCAATCCATAAAACAGCCTATTGCATCCAAAACTGTTAACGTGACTTTTTTTTATATCCTTTTGGTATGCAGACAAATGACTTTATTAATTCATCCATAGAAACTCTATAGCAATCAGTCATCATTGGCTTTCCATGCATTGTCTGGTTTTCATTGGTAGAATAGTGTACATGACCCTTCAAAACAACGTTGGTAGGATTACATATTGACAGTGAACATTTTATTCTCGATAGAGATGCACATACTATTAACAAATTTATAAGTATAAAGTTTCACCGACTCATTAATATCAATGTAAACATGTCAAATGTACGTACTTTGGTTAATTGTTGCAGTGCCTTGGGTTGAAGTGTTGATATCCTATTTTCTGTTGAAGATACATGTTGTGGCTCCTCACACATAGATGCTACATGATTTTCTTCACCATAATGCAAACTTTCTTGAAAATAGTGTACCGTGTTTAGGCTATGGAAAACAATTAAAAACATTGGAAAAGAAGTGTACAATATACCACGAAAGTATTAATTAGCAACCCACATAATTGTTCCTTTTCTAGGATGACAATATACCACGAAAGTATTAATTAGCAACCCATTTTATTAAAACTATCATAAAGAAATCACTATCTTTTTCTATAGGAACCTTTTTTGGAGCTATCGTAGTAGTTATCAAAGAGTCCACAATATTATGATTAGCTTGATTTCCCACAGGAGTAACCAAACTCCTTACAAAGTCAACTTTTGACCTCAGATCCTGATTTTTTTTGTTTCTCTAGGCTTTGCTGTAGGAAAGAAATTGTTTCTTTTGATGAGGATCTGGCTTGAGACAGATCCCAATATCTTATTGGAGTGAATCACGTGCCATACCCTCTTACAAATCCATGTTGATCTTTTCGAAAGACCAGTGATAGGGCATCTGTGGTTGGTTCAAGAATGGTTTTTCCTTCTTCAATTGCAGTTTCATGACTGGTCTAGAAAAAATATATGTCAAATAAATATAGTAATAATTACTTGTGTTCTTTATCAATTACCATTAACAAAAACCAAAACCAAATATATAAAAGCTATTAGTTTGACACTACATACCAACTCTTCTGCAGCAAGCTTCACTTCTTCTCGATCATATTTTTCCTCTTAATCTCCACACCCATCCCACCACATTAAAAATCTTTGAAGAACTTCATCCACACCAATTACATTATCTTTCACCGATTAAAATAATGATCAATTGATGTGAGCGGAAATCAAACAAGTTGCAAGTATATATCATATTAACTAAGCAACTAATTAATTAATAAATACATGCATGTTCAACAACTGAAATATCGATCAATGAACTTACTAATTGTAACAACCCAATTTTCAAAAGAAAATTTTTCATTTTTAAATTGTCAAAACACTTTCCTTAAACCATAAAATATTAATACATTTGTTTTCAAATTCTTAACAATAAAAATATTATTTTAATCATCAGAGTGTCACATAAAAATGTCTGAGAGAGAGTGCATGACACACCATCAAGCCTTGCCCTTGCCCTTGGGCTCAGATGTACCTCTCATGAATGCTGAACTAACAAGCTAAGATTAGGTAAATCCCACGTGCTGCTCCAACTCAACTGCTTTCAAATGGGTTTCCAAACGTTGTAGATGTTGGATCTACAGTCTACTTCCTGCTCCAAGCTTCTCAACCTTCAAACTCCTTCAACTAAACACACCAAAAACCCTCTCTTAGCCTCTCAATCACAATGAAACAGTAAAGAACAGATTAGGGTTTGTTCTCTGGGTAGTGAAGTGGTAAGGTAGGCCACAAGAGGCGGATTAAGTGCATTATATAGGGTGCAAACCCTAAAAATTAGGATTTTCCTTTACAGCGCCTACTCGTCGAGTCGGCGCCTTCCGACTCATCGATTGGGATCTAAATCTTGCGTCCTCATAAATGATCTCTACTCGACGAGTTGGAGCTCCCCAACTCACTGAGTCCAAGCACAAAACCCTAAAAACTTAGATAAATTAAATGATACCTAGTACAGCTGTTACAAATCTACCCCACTTGAACTAGACTTCGTACTCAAAGTCTGCTGTTGTGAATAATTCCGGACATGTTAGGTCATAATTTTGTGGTTTGAGCTAGGCATTCATCTTGTATAGGTCTTGGTAGGGTCTTGGGGTTTGTTATGTTGGTTGTAGTATGTTAGCGAGTGTGTGCGGCCATACACGCGTGTGCGGCTATACACGCGTGTGCGGCTGCACACTCTGTGTGCGGCCATACACGCGTGTGTGGCTGTAAACACGTGTGCGGCTGGTGGTCCTATAAATAGAGTGTGTCTGTGTCAGTTATAAAGAGACGTCAGTGACGTATGTGTGTGTTTTCCCAAGGTGTACCTGACATTTATATGATATAGATGTGTGCATGCTTGGATTAATTCTTCTTCTACTCCTTCTACACTCTGTTTGATGTTTTCCTTAATTGATCACTGATTTGGATCCATTAGATTTGGGACTTACAATTGGTATCAGAGCCAATTCAGAGTCAATTTTAAAGGAACTTTGAAGGTGTGCGGTTAGAGTGTGCGGTTAGAGTGTACGGTTGAGTGTGCGGCTAAGTGTGCGGTTGGAGTGTGCGGTTGAGTGTGCGATTGGAGTGTGTGGTTGAGTGTGCGGCTGAGTGTGCAGTTGAGTGTGCGGTTGGTGTGTGCGGTTGGGACCCAGGCTTGTAATGACCTAGGTCCCCAAATCTAAATAATCCTGCTCATTGTGCGGGAACAGCTGTGGAGGAATGTCGTTAAACCTTGGTACGTCGACAGCGGTTGTTCTACGCACATTGACAGGAGACATCTCCCAACTGCACGTCATTCAGAATTTTAATGGGGCCTATGTTTCCTTCACGGGAGGAGATGGAGGGAAGATCACTCAAAAAGGAATAGTTGTAAATGGAGTGCTGAGTTTTGAGAACGTCATCTACCCTCCTGAGTTAAAGTATAGCTTGTTGAGTGTCTCACAGATCAGCTTATAGACTACGGATAATGATATAAGGTTAAGTTGTGAAGACCTCGATGCAATAGTGATTACAGAGTATTCTATCGAGTTGTACCTGACATTTTTCTGATATAAACGTGTGCAAGCTCGATTTCTTTTCATCTTCTTATTCTATTGTTGCTTGATCATTGACAAAAGGAGTTAGTGGTGTTCTCAAAGTGACGTCTCCAACTTTTGATCAGATGGCCGACACCTTTCAACCGATATGGATACAATTTCAAGGATTCCTCCCCTTCCATTTGCTATTCCAACTTTATTGCCATTTGATGAGTGATCAGATACTGACACAAACCTCCCAGCCTCTTGTGAAAATAAGATGACTTGATCAGAGGCAGGGAGATCTTATCCAAGAACAAGTACCACCATTCCAACAACCCTCCAAAGCAGCTACACCAACTCAACCGACCCTAAAAGGACCAAGTAATGTTAGATCTTCGTTTGAAGTTGGGAGTTCTTCTGCTCCTGGGGGTTCTTCTCCTCCACAACCTGCGCATGATGTTGCCTCTTTGAGGCTTGCTAGGTTTCTTGCTCAACAAGATTCAGATCCTTTACCTCATGGCAAATGAATATCAATAGGTGAAGGAAGTTTAGGGGGAGCAGGCCCATCTATCTCAGAGCTCAAGGAGGAGATCACTGATGAAGAAGACATGAGTCCATGCTAGCTCAAACCAAGGGGGAGATTGTTAGGTCATAATTTTGTGGTTTGAGCTAGGCATTCATCTTATATAGGTCTTGGTAGGGTCTTGGGGTTTGTTATGTTGGTTGTAGTATGTTAGCGAGTGTGTGCGGCCATACACGCGTGTGCGGCTATACACACGTATGCGGCTGGTGGTCCTATAAATAGAGTGTGTCTATGTCAGTTGTAAAGAGACGTCAGTGACGTATGTGTGTGTTTTCCCAAGGTGTACCTGAAATTTATATGATATAGATGTGTGCATGCTTGGATTAATTCTTCTTCTACTCCTTCTACACTCTGTTTGATGTTTTCCTTAATTGATCACTGATTTGGATCCATTAGATTTGGGACTTACAATAACCTCCAATGATCACTTTGTATATACGAGTTATATAAAATCCAGGTTGAACAGGCAGTCGAATGGGTGAATCTGACCTAAGCCCACAACCAAACCAGGAACAGGAAGTAAGGCAGAAATCACACATTCTACTGTCTATCGGACATAAATTTTTATATAACCCCAACGTACACACTAAGTAGCCACAGAGTGAATACCCCTTTAAGACTGTTTGAAAATATATCATTACGTAAATATTTAGTTAATGCTTCTTGTGAGTGTTCATTATAACCATGCTAATATGACTAATGGCCTACACGACGTTCTTCAGACGTCGAAAAGTTATGATGTTTGTCACCCTAGACTTGCGAGTCTAACTGTAGCGAACAACTGAGGTGATGTTTGCATTGTTATATGTTGGGTAATGGTCTTGATACATGTTGGTTAATGTTTTATGTTGAGAAAAGATGTAACAATCATGTCACTAAGTTGGCTCTTCTTATTTTTATAAAAATCTAGGTAATTTATAAAAGTGGGGTAATTTTTATAAAAAGATGATATTCTTTATAAAAAGATGTGGTATTTATATAAAGAAAATATGGTATACATGATGTATAAATATTTAATTTGAATTATAAAAAACCAAATTGTTAATAAAATTATTATTATCAAAAATAATAATATGTTACACGAAAATTAGGTTGATCCCTAAATTCTTTTCGTTAAAAGTTTGGGGTTTTAGGCCTGCTACGAAATTTGTCGTATTTGGTTATGAATTTTCCATGTAGTGTAAGGATTATGAATTCCACTACATCGTGTTATAAATATTATTTATACTAAAACAATATAAAATTGAATTATCGAATTTCTACGATATTAACCTTATTTAGGGTTTATGTTCTATAAATTCTAATAAGAGTGGTGCTTGTATTATAACTTGTCAACCGTACATTGGACGCATTATGGAATATCACAACTCACTTAAATTTCTAATACAAGTTAAGTTGACCTGGTTGACTTATGTTGAGTTTGTTTGACTCGGAATTGACAGTTGTCACATTAAACCATATTACTTAAGTGTCCCCTTATAAAATAGTATAGAACTAACACACTTATATGCATCAAATAATATTTTAATGTGAATTGTATTTATGGTGATTAATTTAATATCTTAAAGACTAAATTAAACAATGATATAAACTCATAATACTTTGTTAATTAAGTTATAACACTCAATAGTAATTTGGTAATAAGAGTGATCATGATTCATGAATTGCTATTGATATACTTAATCATATAATTACGTTCTTAATTTCAATGCATGAAACCAATATATTCTGTATTGATGCCTTTTTATTTTTGTATACTTACGCTCTTACAAAAACTTGAATTTTTAATAAGAATGTGATAATTTAAATGACATTGATCATGTATACCTAGTTACCACATCATAGCCACCTCATCACATACAAAAAATATTGTGTTAGTTAATTAAATGTAGAAATAGATAGATAAAGAAAAATATATGATTAGATCTGGTCAGTTGTGGTGGTGATCACATTTCACCACAAGATCATGGGGTGGTTTTCACATTCCACCACATTGTCACATCAACCACATTTATGGTCAACGGCGAGTTTCATTTATGAATTATTTATATACTAATTTGTAATAATAATATTAATTTAAAATATTTCATATTAAAGTATAATATGTTAGCTATATGATGAGGAATTATTGTACATTTTAGATAATTAAGGTTAAATAAGTTCAATTCATAAAGAACCTATTAAAAATGTTTAACCATTGGAGGGGTCATAGAGATCAAAACTATAGCAAATCAGTTTTCTAAAAAAAGGTTGATTGTTGTTTCGTGCAGAATCAGATTTAGACAATATAATATGGACAAGAAAAGACAAATTTTCCCTAAGGGTCATTTTTGTAGTCTTTCTCAAGCCTAAGGGTCAAAATGTAATTTTTCCTTAATGCATAAGGTTAAAATGCAATACATCATCATCAAGATGTTACAATATGTCACATTAAGGTTACGGAAATCAACTGGATTTTTTCTTATAAACTTTAAATTTTAACTTCATTAGTTGCAAAAGTATGAATGAAGCGAGAAAGGAAGGCGGTGTCTATAAATGTGTCTCCCTTAATCGGATTCCTTTAGGTATGATTTTTCAATGAACACAAAAAAACCTTTATTTGTAAGTGGCAGAAAAAAAAAACAATGAGGCCTCATACCAAAAAGGAGTGGTACATATGAGTTGTGATCATCATTCTTTGGAAACTTAAAACTTTTGTTGATTTGTTATTGATACTAACGTTAATGTAAATATTACTGTTAATTATAGACTGAGTACTTCTACAGTGGTAATTTCGAAGATGGAATTAAGTTGTTAAGTATTGTTGCAACACAAAATCATTAGGAAGCAACTTATCTTCTTTGGATATAAAAACAGCATGCAAACAAGGTCTTGTATATACTAAATATTGTTATGAATTATTATTTAGTGAATGACTATGTGATTCTCCATATTCCCCCATTACTCTCCATAATTAGTGAACATTATAGCAAACCTTATTATGAGTTTTATGAGTGTAGTTATGCACCACTATAATGAGCATTCATATCATACATCACCTTTCATCTTCTTTGTCTAGTATAAGTAGTGAATATTATGTATTGTAAAGATTGATGATTTCATCACAAGTATTGGAATAAAATTTCTTTCTACTCTCATGTCTTTCTTTACTTTATAATTTATCTTATAAATTTTGTTGATCTTTATAATTAATCTTGTTATTTGATCATATTTTGTCTAGTATAAGTAGTGAATATTATGTATTGTAAAGATTGTTGATCTTCTACCATAGAGCTCTAACTCCTTATCGCTCTTATTATTTTCAAGTATGATTTTTTATAAGTTTACATGTACATTGCTTACAACTTATTTTATGGAATTTCTGAACTAACAATTCCTTAACATACAAGTATTTATTTGATTATTATTTTCATTATGGAAGACCGTGCTAGAGAAAACATTCTCTATTTTTCATGCTACTAACATGCTCCTGTAGTAGCAATATCATGAGAAAGGTTTAAAATAAATATGAATTAATCTCATGTCTTCTTGTGGCTAAACAAAACAATGAGTTATTGATGAAAAATCACCAATGAATCCCGACCGGTTCTAGTGCATTCCCTAAAGTGAATGCAAAATCATATAATCATAATAGTCATGGGTATAATCGAGGTCTTGGAGGTTATTATCATAAAAAATAACAAGATTACAAGCAACCAACAGAAGTTGGAAAATAGCAAAAATCCACATCTTAATGATAAAATTGGTTAAGGAAAAAAGAAAGTTGAAAATGTTTGTCACCGATGTGGAATGACCGTTCATTCGTCTTGTACATGCCGTTTACCAAAGCATTTTGTTGATCTTTATCAAACTTATCTAAAATCTAAAGAAAAATAAAATATTAAAACAAATTTTATTCAAAGTGATATTCATGAAGATCAACCAGAAACGACACATTTGGATGTTGCCGATTTTCTTGTCTACCCAGAAGGGACAAGTGGTGATATGGATGGTGATTGAAGAATATTGCGTAGTTTTGTTTCATGATATTTATTATGTTTTTATGTCATATTCGTTTCATGAGAAATGATTTTGTCACAATCTTCCCAAATTAATAAAATATGACTTTATTTATTCAAAAGAAATATGGATATTCGCAAAAGAAATAATGAAGATATATTTATTGCATACAATGCAATAACACATAGCATTTTTAATAATGAAAAGTATTTTGCTTACTTATCAATTAGAGAAGCAAATGTTAATATAATAACAGGTAATGCAAAAATGATTGAAGGCTCCGGAAGAGAGAATATAATATTACAACAAGGGACACTAGTTACAAATTAGTGATGCGTTATTTTCATCTAAATCACCAAGATTGAAGGCTTCGGAAGAGTGAATATAGTATTACCACAAGTGACAATAACTACAATTTGTAATGCATTATTTTCATTAAAATCATCAATAAATTTATGAAGTTTTAAGGATATTCGGTCTAACGGATATCATATTGAAACAACTAATGATGTTAATAAAAATTATCTCAACATTACAAAAATGATACGGGTAAGAAAAGTTTTTTGGACAAATTATCTGTATTGTCCTCCAGATTGTACTATACAAATATTACAATTATTCATACTATTGAAAATAAAAAAAGGTATGATAATACCTTCAAATTTCGGCATGACCGGTTAGGCCATCTCGGATGAATTATGGTATGTAGAATAAATGAAACTTCAAGTGGTCATACCTTGAAAAACCAAAAGATTTTTCAAGATAATGAATTGTCTTGTGTTGCATGCTCTCAAGGAAAATTAATATCTCATCCATCATTGAACAAAGTTGGGTATGAAAGTCGTAGTTTTTGAAAAAAATTCAAAGGGATATATGTGGACCAATTCAACTACCATGTGGATCATTTAGATATTTTATGTGTAGAGTCCTTTATGTGTTGCGTCTTGGGCTCGGTCCATAGTCCATGTTTGTATCCGGATTGGGCATGTCCATCCATGATTTATTTATTAGGGTTTAGTATTTATAGATGCTTGCATGCATCTTTGTACGTAAGATTTTGGAGTCGATTATTCACAGCGAACATCTTTTATCGATTGTAACCCTAAAAAGCCTCTAAAGCGGAAGTTCTTAATCGATCTCTGCTGAGGCGTGAATCTATTGAATCATTCAACTTATTTTGATTCATTCTCTTGTTTGATATTTCTGCTTGCATTATTCTGATTAACCTGTGTAAGATCTAAATGATCAAAGAGTTTTTCAACTCATCAATTGGTATCATAGCAGGATACTATGTAATTCATACACATCTCTTCTGTTGAAGAAGTGATTAGGGTTCATTCTGCATTCATTGATATTTATTGAGCCGTCACTCCATAATTGACGTATCTCATTAATTACTCATCTTGCCCTAATATTACGTATTACAAAGTCTGATCTTATAACAGGTTAAACGATCAAGCATGGACGATTCTCAATCCAATCCCATCAACATCTCTAACAGCATCGGATCAACAACCAAGATTCCAATCCTCTACACTCAATACTATGAAGTGTGGACGCACCACTTTGAATATTACGTTATTGGATCGGAAGATAATGGGTATCTGATATGGGAAGCTATCACAGTTGGCCCTTTCGCTCATTCAAGCACTTCAAGAATCATTAAAACTCAAAAGGAGTATGATGATTTATTAAAAGATGTGAAAGACGTCGCTCAGGACGAAAAGGAGAAGTTCCACTGCAACATGAAGGCATTGAGACTAATTCGATTCGCTCTTCAATCCGAGACATTTCGATTAGTAAGTTCTTGTGGTACAGCAAAGGAAATCTGGGATCGGCTGCGAGAGCTGTACTCCACAGGTGAAGATCTGGAGCACTCAATTCAGACCCTACTTCTCTCTGAATTTGGAGAGTTCAAGCAGAAGCCAAAGGAGGTTGTTACACAAACATTTGATCGGTTCAATCATCTTCTTAGCAAGATGATCAAACATGACATAGAAAGAAATCTCATCGATCAGAATGTCACTTTCTTAAATGGCCTAAGACCCGAATGGAGGGCGGTTGTGTCAACGGTTAAAGCGCATGAGCAGTTCAAATCTTATTCCTTAGCAAAACTGGTGGGGATTCTAAAATCCCAGGAAACGATTGTGCTACAAGAGAAGAGTGTGGTTTCAAACTTGGGGTCTTTGGCTCTGCTGTCTAAAGGTAAGAATGCAGTAGAAGAAGAAGAAGAAGATTTGAATCTGGGAGACTACGATTTAACAGCTGAAGACTATGCTATGATGGTGTCAAATCCCAGAAGGTTCATCAAGAAGAAGTTCCCTACCAACAAGAACCGAAACTGGCAGGGAAGCTACAGCTCTGAAAAAGTGAAAGAGGAGCCGAAGGTTGAAGAATCAAAGAAAGAAGCGAAGGGTGAAGTTGTCTCTGGTGTCAGCTGTTTTTACTGTGGTGGGAAAAATCACTACGCAAAATATTGCATGTTGAAGAAGATGGCAGAGAAAGATGAGGAGAACGATGAAGAAGCAAGTCTCTTGAAAATACTGGAGGAGATTAAGAGGAAGAAAGCTACTACTAATCCCTCTATGAATGCTCTTGTTGTGCAGGATTCGGTAGATGATGATGAGTTCGGTGGTGTACAGGTGTGGTCAACCGACTCAGAAGATGATGAGGTGAGAAAGCCTTCTCATGGAAAGGCCTATGTGGCGAAGAGTGGTGATGCTGGTGGAAGATGTCTGATGGTGACATATGTATCCCAGATGAGAGGATACAACACTGATGGTGGAAACGAAGTGGCTAAGTAGCGAGAGGACGTGTGCTTTACAGC
Organism: Lactuca sativa; assembly: GCF_002870075.4. NCBI lineage: Eukaryota > Viridiplantae > Streptophyta > Magnoliopsida > Asterales > Asteraceae > Lactuca > Lactuca sativa. The sequence goes on along the minus strand of NC_056625.2, from coordinate 30,060,845 downwards.
GAAGCCTCTCAGTGTGCAGATCAGTGAACTAGATGAACTGATCAAGAAGGTACAATCAATTTTTGTTTCGTTTAAAATTCCACAAACATCATATGAAAAAGAATTAAATAACTTAAATTCAAGAATTTCAAATCTAGATAGTTGTTTAACTCAAACACGTGTCACGAATTCTGATAAGTTATAAACAAACTTAATGATCGATTAGATCTTCTTAACAGGTAATGCGATGAATGTAAAAGCAGTAAATAACACAAGTATGGATCAAGATGTGGCGAATGATTAGATCAAACAATCCTCAGCAGAGCTCGACTAAGAACTTCCGCTGTAGAGGATTTTAGGGTTACAAGAACGATAATAACAAACTTGCTGAATAAATCTCTGATCGTTCTATTCTATCGTTACCTCCTAGGAGCATGCAAGCACCTTTATATATATATATATATATATATATATATATATATATATATATATATATATATATATATATATATATATATATATATATATATATATATATATATATATATATATATATACTAAACCCTACTAAACTCACGGATGGATAGGCCCATACCGGAGATACGTAATGGACTAGCTAACGAGCCCAATAGACGCAATACATAACACAAAACATGACCCAAAAATCTCCCCCGTTGCGTCAAATTGGAGCGAGACTACTTCTTCTTCTTGCTTGGGCCAGCAGCGGGAACTTTCTTCGTAGTATCAAACAGACGTGAGATTAGCGCCAGGATAGTCTGTCTGAACCGAATGTACCATTCAATCATATCATCAAAGTACTTGACATCATCCGTTATGTTCTGCTTGCATCTGTGGATGATCCCCAAAACGTGCTCCAAACAGGCAATGGTGTATAGATGTTTGTCTGCCAAGGCGAAAAGACATTTTTGTCCTTCATTCCTGGTAAACATGACCGAGTTCCTCTTCAGGTCAATCTTCCCCATCTGCATCAGGTTGAGATCACTGGCAGAGCCAACAGGAGATATTGTAGGTTTCTTCTTAAATGCGTTCGCAATCTCCTGATCCATCAATGCAACTTCCATGATGTAGCACACGAGCATCCTCTTGAAATGGTCGATGATCGGACTATTCAGCTTCGTTGGTGATGAGGATGTTGTGCAAGATAATCCAATCATGGGGATTAAGGTTGGGAAGATCTGCAAGGGAAATAGCATGTTCGGTTTTGGCAGATCCCCGAAGTACCTTGAACCAAACGTTGATGAATTTACCTTCACTGTATGGCTTCAAGACCCGAACGTTGACAATTTTCTGAGTGCTCCAAGTCTGATATTGCGGTTAAGCAGCCTTCAGATAGAAATTGATTAAGTCTCGATCAACCTGTGGATGAGGTTGAGGGAACTGTGCAACGTTGGAAAAGGCATGAAAGATAAATGCCTTTCGGGTCAGTGGCATGTCGAACTGTGAGTCGACAGTGTTGGAACGATCTAAAGAGATCACAGGTTCCAGCCACAAGATACTTGGTGTGTCGATGGCTTCTTTAATCATCCTCTCAAGGGTCCAGGAAGGAAACAGAGTTTTCCTGCTCTCAAGAAGGTCGTGGGCTTCCTTCTGTTTACGTTCGGCTTCTTCAGCCTCTCTTGCTACACGAGCACTGATGTCAGCCTCATTGTTTCGACTTTGCCGCTTCAGAATGTCGGCAATTGTCTCTTGATCATCATCTTCATTCTCCTCAGCAATCTTTTTGCCTTTGTCTTTCACACCGGAACCGGAGGCTTGGCCTACTGGAGGAGGTTCGGTTGTGTGTGTTGCTGTGGAAGTAGGAGGTGGTTGAGACATTGTTTCCTTTTCTCCCCCTTGTTTCGGAATGGACACGAAATCAAGGAGCCCTTCGATTTTACTGAGTAGGGCGAGGGCGGGAGCGAGCTTCTCTGCAAGGTCACGCCTCACAGTGTAGTTGAGAATTGGATCATGTGCTTCTAGGATGTTTGAGATAGCAGAGTGGACATCTGAAAAAAACGATTTTATCACCTCTCTTTTAGATCGAAGAGAGTCAATCTCCTGTTCAGAGTTGGAGAGTTGAATGCTCTTGACCTTCAGAGCAGTAGTATTCCTTGCAAGAACATCCATGAGAGTGTTCTCGGCAGCTAAATCTTCTTGAAGCTTGGAGAGACGCTCTTCGATGGTTGTTCCGAAAGCAGAGTTGTCGTCAGAAATTGTTTGATGAAGAGAAGCGAAGGACCTCAACTCAGTTGCGACTAATGTTGCCAGCTGGTGGACAATAGGTTCCAGCGTAGTCTTGGCGGCGTTGGCACTCTCCTGTAAAGACTTCAACAGGGAAGAAGCATCAGTAAATAGTTTAACGACTTTTTCAGTCGCAACCTGACAGGATTTGGTGGAGGCATCTATGGCGGTGGTGGCTGAATCAAGTGAAGCTTGCTGAGCTTTGGAGAAAGCATCAACAATTTTCTGAACTGCAGCTTCAGATAGGGATGACTGAGAAGTGGAAGAGGAGGCGATGAGTGAGTCAATTTTTTCATGGAGCTCCTGGAGATGCCTTTTGGTGACAGGAGCGTCATCATCGTCATCACTTTGCACTTGAAACGGCCTATAGTTGACCGAGTCAAAAGTCATATTCTCCCCGCCAAGGAGGGGTTCTTCTTCCTCTGATGCGTGACCAGGAGAAGATGGTGGTGGTGAAGCTGGTGGTTCGGTAGTATGGGTAGGTTCGGGTTGGGTTGTTTGTTCGGGTGTAGGTGTGGGTTCGGGTGCTGGGGTGGTTTCGGGTGTTGGGGTGGATTTTGGTGCGTCAGTATGAACCCCCGTATCAGATACATTGGTTCTAACATCTGCAGTGGTGGTTGTGGTTGCTTCGGTGAATATTGGTGGAGGTACTGGGATGGAAGTGGGTGGTATTTGAGTAGTGGAATTTATGGGGGGAATAGAAATAGGAATGGTTTTAGGTGGAGAGGAAAGAGGAGAAGTAGAGACATGAACTACAGGGGTTGGAGATCGTGGTGGAGTGTTACCACGTTAAGAGCCTTCAGAATCAGAACTCTCACCCTCAGACTCGCTTGAGGAGGAAGCAATAACCAGCTTTCGCCTTTGTTGGGTTTTTCTCCTCTTTTGTTGTGGAGACTGAGCAGCCCTGGTGGGTTTCCTCTTCTTTCGAGATGGGCCTTTTGCCCCCTTGGCCACCTGTTTTCCCTTATCAGCCTTCTTGCCTCTTGGAGCAGGCTTGTCGGCATCATGAATTGATTTCAGCATCTCTGGAGTAAGATCCCTTGGACCGGAACGCTTGAACTCCTTGTACGTCCTAATAATCCGGCTATCAGCAGGAACATCCCCATACATGGTTTCCGGGATAGACCCGTTGAAGGGAAACTTGGAAGCATCTGACACAATGATCTTCGTGGTATGGAAGATACCAATCGAAGACATTGGAGCACCAGCGACAATGGGGACATGGTACTTGTCCATCACCCATTTCATGATAATGGTCCAGAACCGAGCATACGAGATCTCTGAGTGTGTGGAAGTAGAGGAGAGACTCTGAATGAGTTGTTGCCACAGAACCGACCCGTAGTCCATGTTGATGCCATTGTAGATCCCATACATGATGGAGAGAAATAAACGACTGGCTCCATCAGACCCGGCACTTCGTTCAGATAAACCCTTGAACAAAACAGTGAACATCCCATTCCACTGTGGAGGTAGGCACGACTTCTTGAATTTTGTCACCGTAGTAAGCACCTCCGTGTATCCCATGTTGTAGAACATGTTGAATAGATGACCCATGGGGATTGATTCCGGATTGACCCTGGAAGAATCTGCGTCAAACCCTAACAACGAGCAAAACCGCTGCTTTGAAATCGATGCCTTGTGCTGAAAGACATCAAAGAAGATTCTGTCAACGACCTTGTCGTAGTGAGCGGTGGCAAAGATTTGTGACAGGAATTCCATTGGAACTGTTTTAGCCCTGGTAAGAGCAGGAGCGATTGGATAAAACTTCAGGCATTCGATGATGGGGAACATGAATGCGTCATACGAATGAGGGGTTAAATCGATGATCAAGCTTTGTTGTGGGCGAATGTGCAAGATGTGGGATGTTGCGTGAACTGAAGAAGAATCTGCCATTGTTTTGAAGAAAGTGGAAGAGATGATGAACAGTGAAGGTTGAAGGATTTCTGGCTCTCTGGAAATACAGGCACAGTAAAGAGGTAAATGGTGGTTTACACTGCCTTTTATAGTGAGGGTGAAGGACAGACAAAAATCTTTCCAAATCTTCGATCGAGAAACGAAGAGTTTTTCGGAAGTGACTGACGCGTGACAGTTGGCGCTGGCGATGATCACGCATGAGAGAGAGTGTCAGTCCCTAATTACACGCCTTCCCATCAGGCGCCGTTTGGAGATGAAACGGTTCCTATTCACACGCTTTCCCTCTAGCGCCGTTTGAAATCAAATCGATTGGACTCCCGCCTGAGTCATCATGTCGTCATCATATCCCTTTAAATTGTAACGGCATCTTTTAAAAATTCTCCCACGTGGATTAAAATTCACCACAATCTTTTATAACAACCAAGCCAAGTAAAACTCCTTGAAATGAATGAAACCAGAATTTTGGAAAATCAAAAAGATTTTCGTGCTGAGTGTGTGAAAAATAAAAAGAAATAAAACAACACTTTTTAGGGATTTTGTGATGTCAATAATGACACGAAACAAAAAGATCTCGGGCACGAATCTCTTCCTTCAAAGTCAAGAGAGACTTTAAAGTGTTTGTGTGGTTTCCCGTTGAATAACGATCAGACACTTATTAAGAAGTGTTGAAATGCTTCTTTTAATTTAGGCTTATGAGGGTGGCTTTTGCTTCGATTCAAAATTCCTAATCTTGATATAAGACAAAAATCGAACGAAGTACTTGTGAGACCGGGGTAGTCTGTTGAACAAGTAGGTTGAAGATAATTTAATTTGGCTAGGAAATGTATAAAATCTCCACAAAAATTAAAACTAGATCCCAAGGGAAGAAATGTTATTGGTGTTAACAATTTCATAGGAATCACTCAAAAGAAAAATAGAGATTTCATGTTGTACGTCCGTCAATTCATTAGTGAAAGCTTGAGCAAATTAATTGTTCACCATCAATTCGTATTGGGTATTGAATTTTGGGTTTCACTTAGCGCGTAATGGCACAAAACTAAGATTATAAACGCAGAAATTGTGTAACCATAAACCTCAGTGGTAATTTCTGAGAGTCTCAAGGGTTACATTTGTGAATCGAATGTGATGGAGAAATGCAGTGTAGATGGTGTAAAGAAACCGAAGTACCTCTGCTGTAAAAATAGGACCAAGCAGAAAAATCTTGTCTCATGTGAGAAGAGAGTTAGGTAGCTCATGATTAGAATAAATATGATAGCCTAATTGGGAAGACAAGGTTTGTTTATACCAGGTCAGTAAGGCTATTATTCAGAATCAGGTGAGGCTTTGGACACATACAGCAGCATGCTTCTAGGGACATTTAGCTAGTGAAATGATTTACCCACAAGTAGACAAAAAAAAATAAAAGCCAAAATAAATAATAAAGAAATTAAAATATTTTTGGAGTTTTGAATTTACGAGAAAAAATATTTTTAGAATTTTTGATAAGAATAAAAAAAATAAGACATAAAAAAAATACAAAACAAAAAAAATGTTGGAACCGAACCCGAGCGTTCGGTCTATTTCGGTTGAGAAAAACTTTGGAACCGAACCCGAGCGTTCGGTCTATTTCGGGTGAGGAAAATTTTGGAACCGAACCCGAACATTCGGTTTATTTCGGTTGCCAAAGAAAATAGGTTTGAAAAAGAAAATAACTCTGACAATAAGATAAATGAATTTGGAAAAATTATACATAAGATCTACAACCAAAAAAATTACCTTTGAGTGATAAGCAAAGATCAGACGATACAACCGAACCCAAGCGTTCGGTTCATTTCGGTACATGAGCACAAGACCCGAACCCGAACGTTCGGTCTATTTCGCTTCTTATTTTTGATCTTGAGAGGTAATTTTTGGTACTGACTCCGATTCCATCATACCTATCCCTTGTAGTATTTTGTTAAAAGATGCTTCAGGAAGAGCTTTGGTGAAGATGTCAGCCAGTTGATCAGTGGTTCGAACAAAGTAAATTTCGACATTCCCATCTTCCACATGATCCTTAATGAAGTGATACCTCAGTGCTATGTGCTTAGTCTTGGAGTGTTGCACTGGGTTATGACAGATCCTAATTGCACTTTCAGAGTCGCAATATAGTGGGATCTTTTTCATATTGAGTCCATAGTCCCGGAGCTGGCTTTGGATCCAAATCACTTGAGATGTACAGGAGGCAGCTGCGATGTATTCTGCTTCAGCGGTAGACAGAGATACACAGGTCTGTTTCTTTGATTGCCAACTAACCAACTTCCCGTCAAGGAATTGGCAGCCTCCAGTGGTGCTTTTCCTGTCTAGTCCACAACCTCCAAGGTCAGCATCTGAATAATCTTGAACAAAAAAACCTGAGTTGGATGGATACCATAAGCCGAGAGAGGTAGTTCACTTGAGATACCGGAGTATGTTCTTCACTGCAAGCATGTGAGGTTCACGAGGATTTGCCTGAAATCTAGCACAGTAACAAACAGAAAACATTATATCAGCCCTGCTAGCAGTAAGGTACATTAAAGAACCGATCATTTGGCGATATAGAGTAATATCGACTGCTGGCTTATCCAAGGATAGAGTGAGCTTGGTGCCGAACGCCATTGGAACTTTAACCTTTGAGTCTCCCATCATGTCGAATTTCGCAAGGAGAGTCTTGGTGTAAGCTTCCTGGTTAATAAAGATACCTTCGGGTCCCTGTCTAATATTTAAACCAAGAAAAAAGTTAATCGGACCCATTGAGCTCATTTCAAATTTAGTCTCCATCAACTTTATGAATTCAGTCGTTAAGCTAGGATTCGTTGAGCCAAAGATGATATCATCGACATAGATTTGAACAATCATAAGGTGGTTACCTTCCTTCTTACGAAAGAAGGTTGGGTCAACCGAACCTTGTTTAAATTTGGACATCTTTAAAAACTTGGTTAGCGTTTCATACCAGGCCCTCGGTGCTTGTTTCAGTCCATATACCGCTTTGTCCAGAATATAGCAATGATTGGGATATTTTTCCATAACGAATCCAGGAGGTTGCTCCACGTACACCGTTTCTTCGAGTTCTCCATTTAGAAATTCACACTTTACGTCCATTTGGTAGACCTCAAAGTTCTTGTGTGCAGCATAGGCAAGAAATATTCGAACAGATTCCAGCCTAGCCACAGGAACAAAAGTTTCCTCATAGTCGATTCCTTCCTCCTGGCAGTATCCTTTCACCACTAGACGAGCTTTGTTTCTTATCACATTGCCTTCCTTGTCCATCTTATTTCTAAAGACCCACTTGAGACCAACAACCGAGGCATCTGGAGGAGTTGGAATGAGGCGTCAAACTTTATTTCTTTCGAATTCATTAAGTTCGTCTTGCATAGCTTGAACCCAATCGGAGTGATCAAGAGCAGTGTTAATTGTCTTTGGTTCAACTTTTGAGACGAAGGAGTTAAACATACAGAACTCTACTTTTGAAAATAAGGAAGTTTGCTTTGCCTTTAATTGTGATCGGGTCAGGACATTTTCAGAGACATTAGCGACAACCTATGAAACAGGATGATCTCTGGTCCATTTGACAAGAGGAGGGTAATTTGGATCATAGGATGGATCCAATTCAGTATTTACCATCTCTTCTAGTTCAGATTGACTATCATCGTCATAAGACATATCGGCATTCTCCCCCTCGACAGATAAGCTTTCAGGTGTATCTTGACTTTCCGGAGCTACAAGAGTTTCGGGTGGTGTTGAGCTTTCGGGTGTTGCAGTACCTTTGGGTGTTTTCGAGCTTTCAGGTACCACAGGACTTTCGGGTGTAGATTGGCCTTCGGGAGCAGCTGAGCTTACGGGTGCAGATTGGCTTTCGGGAGCAGCTGAGCTTACGGGTGCAGATTGGCGTTCGGGAGCTGCTGAGCTTACGGGTGCAGCTGAAGAATAGTTCTCCCCCTCAACATGTGAGCCCGGCTGTGTTGAAGAAGGTGGATCCTCCCCCTCAACTGAAGCACCGTGTTGTGGCGGGTCGTTTGGACTTGATCCTCCTTCATTCATTTGCTTGGCAACATCTTCGATGAGTTGCTTCAGATGATCTACATTGTTGTCTGCTGCACTAGCTTCCGAGAGAGTAGCCTTCTCTGGTTCATCGAATAACTCAACAAACTTCTCAAATAGATTTGCAATCGAGGCTGTGACTTGGCCTGTTTGAGAAAAAAATTATCCAACTTTGTCTTCACTGGCCTTCAGCTTTTTGACATAGCTATCATCTATCTTCCTCGAACGCTTGTTTAATACTCGATAGGCTTTCGAAGTGAGAGAATATCCCAGGAAAATCCCTTCCTCGGCTTTGACGTCGAACTTGTTACGATGTTCTTTAGAGTTGAAGATGAAACAACGTGAGCCGAATACGTGGAAGAATTTGACATTTGTCTTCCTGTTGTTGATGATCTTATAAGGAGTGAGATTAAAGCGTTTATTGAGATAGGACCTGTTCTGCGTAAAACATGTTGCAGCAATAGCATCAGCCCAAAAGTGTAAAGGTAAAGAAGCAAAACTTAGCATGGTTCGGGCCGCCTCACACAAAGATCGGTTTCGTCTTTTGACAATCCCGTTTTGTTGAGGGGTGTAGGGAGCTGAGAAGTTGTGACTGGTTCCTTTTTCTGCCAAGAAGTCTTCGAATTCTTTATTTTTGAACTCCAGCCCATTGTCGCTCCTGATGTTGCGAACGACTTTCCTCAGCTGCACTTCAACCTGCTTGATAAACATCTTTAGCTTGAGAGTTGCTTCAGAATTGTGCTTCAGAAAGAACACCCATGTAAAACGTGAAAAGTCATCATCAACGACAAGAATATACTTGTTGCCGCCGATGCTTTCGATAGATGATGGACCACACAAGTCAATGCGAATTAATTCTAGTGGTTCAACAACTTTAGTGTTTACAATCGATGGGTGACTTTGACGACTCTGCTTCCCCATTTCACACGCAGCACATAAATGTTCGCGATCGAACTTGAGCAATGGAAGACCTCTAACATGACCTCCTAGGACAAGTTTGTTGATATCCTTGAAGTTGAAATGAGAGAGCCTTCGGTGCCACAGCCAACTTTCGTCAGATTGTGCTTTGGACAAAAAGCAGATAGCTGGATTTCCTTTGATAGGTTTGAGATTAAGAGGAAACATTTCGCCTTTGCGCTCCGATTTGAGAATCACTCTTTTTGTTTTCTTCTCTATTATTTCCGAACCCTCATCGTCGAATGAGACCTTGAGACCGGCACCTCCAACGAGCTGAGATACACTGATGAGGTTGTGTTGTAGTCCTTCAACGTATGCAACCTTTCTAATCGTGAAATCTCCATTTGTTATCATTCCATAACCTTTTATCGTGCCGATGAGTTGTTCCCGAACTTGACATTTCCCCCGTTTGAAAGAGACCGAAATTCCCTCAGCTCTTCCTTCCTTCCTGTCATGTGACGTGAGCAGCCACTGTCAATATACCATTCTTCGTCAAACTACTCGTCACTGATAACCTGCAAAAATTAAGCAGATTTAGGAACCCAAAGTTTCTTGGGTCCACGTGAGCCTTTCACAGGAACAGGAATAGTAAGAGAGATGTCAACAAGATATGTTCTTTTTATTAAAGTTGTTTCATCTTTCTTTTTAATGGTGAAAACCTTAATTTTGTTAAGATTTGTTACAGTCGGTTTGGATTCAGGTTTAGGCATTTGGACTTTGGAATGATTTTGATCAGTCTTGACTGAGGAAACCTTCGATTTTCCTATCAAATCTGTTGAAGATTTTGGATTTTGAGTATGAACAAAATTGGATTTAGAATGAGGTTGAGAGGAATTAGAAGAATTAGAACGAGAGAAGTTAGACTGAAAAGTTTTATTGACTTGAGGTCCTGAGTGACACTTTTGTTTTTGGTCATTTGTGGGACCGAACCTCGAACTTTGGTCGCTTTTGCTCTTGGAACCGAACTTATGCTTTCGGTAGCTGGTGTTCTCTGAACCGAACCTTTCTCGTCGGTTGTTATGATCCTCAGAACCGAACCTTTTCTTTCGGTTATTATTACTCTTTTGCTGCCTAACAGCACTTTTCTCTGACTTTGAATTTCTGTTATGATAAGAGAAATGGGCGTTTTAAAATCACCAAAAATGTTTTCGTTCAGAGAGATTTTTCTTGTATCTCTGATTCCTTTGCTGTTTTTGATCCTTCACTTGCTTCGGCTGTCGATGGATATTGGCTTTTTACTTTTGCTTCTTGTCAGCCGGTTCATTTTGAACTGATCATGTTTTGCTTGAAGGAGTGACTTCTTTTACAGGAACTCCTTTTTCTTCAGGAACTTCTTTTGTACCACTAGTACTTGGCATGTCGAAGTTGTCAGGCTTGTTTAGTGGCTCTGGCACATATCTGTCTTTGGTTTTCCAGGACGTCCGCTCCGACAGACCAACGGTTTCGTCAGCATTATCGATGGGGGCGGACCAGAAGAACTCATCACAACCATCAGCATTATCTTCATTTACAATGGCTGTGAGTTTGGCTGTCTGATGTTCGGTTATTCCTATGACCTTATACACCTGATTTGGATTCATCCTTACCTTTTGGTATACAACAGCCTTTTCTTCAAGGATCGGGGACTTTTGTTGGGACAAATGAGCAAACTCCACAGAATTTTCTGAAATAAGATTTTTGTGGTTTTCGGGTTCGCTCTTGACAAACTCAGAACAGTCAACTTCATCCTCTACAGAAATTTCACTCATATCATCATCCTCATTAAGCTCAAATGCATTTTCAACATCAATTTTATTTTCTGAGCTCAAGTTGGCATTCAATGAGTCAAACTTTTGTATGGTTTCGGTCCTTAGTTTCAGTTTATCATTTTCATCCAAAAGATTTTTCAGCATGTCCTTATGGTCCTTGGACTTTATGAAAGATTCGATTTTGTCCAGAACATACATATAAGTCGGATTTACATCCTCAGACGAGACTACACTTTCGCAATTGTATGCTTCAGCGTCGATTTCATCTTCCTTAAACTCAAGGAAGGGCAAAATCATGCGATGAATTTTCTGTCCTATTTCACAGTTAAGATGAAGTTGAGTGATGTTAGAATAAAGACGCTTAGCAATCAAACAAAACACATTTCTTTGTTTCAAAAGTTTTAAATTGTCTCTTTGTAAATAAATGTTTTCGTCTTTGGATTTGATCAACTCCGACTCCTTCAGCTCTATCCACATCCTCCATTCCTCACTCTTTGAAGATACCTTGCTTATTTGGTCAGTTAGGTTAGAATTGGTGACCCGTGTTTAAGTTAAACTGCTGTCTAGATGAGAGATTCTTGAATTTACATTTTTTAATTCTTTTTCATATGAATTTTGTGGGACTTTGAATGAAACAAAAATGGATTGTACCTTCTTGATTAATTCATGAAGCTCATTAAACTGCACGCTGAGAGGTTTTGCTATGAAGCACAAGTCCTCTCACTCCTTCGTGTCTTCATTCCCACCGTCTGTGTTGTATCCCCTCATTTGAGATACATCCGACACCATCAAACACTTTCCACCGCTTCCTTCACCTTTCGCAACATAAGCCTTTCCATGAGATGGCTTTCTGACTTCATCATCCTCAGAGTCGGTTGACCAGACCTCCATGCCACCGAACTCATCATCCGCTACCGAACCCTGCACAATTAAAGCATTCATAGAAGGGTTAGCAGTAGTTTTCTTTCTCTTGATCTCTTCCAGCTTTTTCATCAACACAGCTTCTTCATCTTTTTCTTCATCCTTTTCTGCCATTTTCTTTAGGACACAGTCTTTGGCATAGTGGTTCTTTCCTCCACAGTAGTAGCAGTTCACACCTGAATCTCCTTCAGCTTTTGGCTCTTTCTTTTGTTCTTCTGCCTTCGGTTCCTCCCTCACTTTTTCAGAGCTATAGCTTCCCTGCCATTTTCTATTCTTATTGGTAGGAAACCTTTTCTTAATAAACCTCTTTGGATTTGACACCATCATTGCATAATCTTCAGAGGTAAGGTCATAGTCTTCTAACTTAAGATCTTCATCTTCTACCACACTTTTGCTTTTAGACAAAAGGGCCAAGGAACCCAAGCTTGAAACCACATTTTTATCCTGCAAGACAATCTTTTCTTGGGATTTCAAAATCCCTACCAGTTTAGCCAATGAATATGATTTGAATTGCTCATGAGCTTTAACAGTGGACACAACCGCTCTCCACTCAGATCTAAGACCATTCAAAAACGTAACTTTTTGTTCAATCAACTTCCTTTCAATATCGTGTTTAATCATCTTACTGAGAAGATTATTAAAGCGATCGAATGTCTGAGTAACAGTTTCCTCGGGATTCTACTTAAATTCGCCAAACTCAGATAAAAGTAAGGTCTGAATGGAATGCTCCAGATCTTCGTCTGTGGAATATAACTCTCGCAGCCTATCCCATATTTCTTTGGCAGTGCTGCATGAACTTACTAGCCTGAAAGTATCCGATTGAAGAGCGAATCTGATTAGTCTCAATGCTTTAATATTGCACTGAAACTTATCCTTTTCGTCTTGAGCAATATCTTTTACGTCCTTCAACAGATCATTATACTCTTTCTGAGTTTTAATGATTTTAGACATTTCTGAATGAGCGAATGGTCCAGAAACGATTGCTTCCCAAATAAGATATCCATTGTCTTCAGATCCAATGACATAATCTTCAAAGTGATGTGCCCAGACTTCGTAATCCTGGGTGTAAAGGATGGGAATCTTTGTCGTTGATCCAATGTTGTTTGAGATGTTTATGGGATTTGATTGTGACTCGTCCATGCTTGATCGTATAACCTGTTTGAAAGATCAGACTTGTAATATATAAAATTAGGGCAAAACAAATAAATGCTGAGTTACGTCAATTATGGGATGACGGCTCAATAAATATTAGTTAATGCGGAATAACCCTAATCGCAACCTTTTTCACAGAAAAGATGTGTATGAATCACACAGCCTCCTGCTCTGATACCAATTGATAAGTTATAAACAAACTTAATGATCGATTAGATCTTCTTAATAGGTAATGCGATGAATGTAAAAGCAGTAAATAACACAAGTATGGATCAAGATGTGTCGAATGATTAGATCAAACAATCCTCAGCAGAGCTCGACTAAGAACTTCCGTTGTAGAGGATTTTAGGGCTACAAGAACGATAATAACAAACTCGCTGAATAAATCTCTGATCGTTCTATTCTATCGTTACCTCCTAGGAGCATGCAAGCACCTATATATATATATATATATATATATATATATATATATATATATATATATATATATATATATATATATATATATATATATATATATATACTAAACCCTACTAAACTCACGGATGGACAGGCCCATACCGGAGATACGTAATGGACTAGCTAACGAGCCCAATAGACGCAATACATAACATAAAACATGACCCAACAAATTCTAATCTAACTGGCCAAATAAGCAGGGTATCATCCAAGAGTGAGGAGCGGAGGATGTGGATTGAGCAGAAGGAGTTAGAGCTGGTTAAATCTAGGGATGAAAATATCTATTTGCAAAGAGACAATCTTAAATTGTTAAAACAGAGGAACGTTTTTTGTTTAATTGCAAAAAGACTTTATACTAACATTACTCAGCTGCATTTAGACTGTGAAATATGACAGAAGATACATCGCATGATTTTGCCCTTCCTTGAGTTAAAGGAGGATGAAATTGATGCTGAAGCATACAACTGTGAAAGTGTTGTATCTTCCGATGATGTAAATCCCACTTATATATATGGTCTGGACAAAATTTAATCTTTTATAAAGTCCAAAGACCATAAGGACATGCTTAAGAATCTTTTGGATGAAAATGGTAAGTTGAAACTCAGAGCCAAAACTATACAAAAATTTGACTCATTGAGTACCAAATTAAGTTCAGAAAATAAAATTGATGTTGAAAATGCATCTGAACTTAATGAGGACGATGACATGAGTGAAATCTCTATAGAGGATGAGGTTGACTGTTTAGAGTTTATTAGGAGCGAACCTGAAAACCACAAAAACATGATTTCTAAAAATTTTGTGGAATTCGCTCGTCTGTCCAAAAATAAGTCCCTAACCCTTAAAGAAAAGGCCGTTGTATACCAAAAGGTTAGAACCACTCCCAATCAGGTTTATAAGGTCACAGGAGTAACCGAACATCAGACAGCTGAACTCTCTGCGATGGTGAATGAAGATAATGCAGATGGCTGTGATGAGTTTTCCTGGTCTGCACCGATAGACAACGCAGATGAAACAGTTGGTTTGTCGGAGCGAACATCATGGAAGGTCAAAGGTAGATATGTGGCAGAACCACTAAATAAACTTACCAACTTTGACGTGCCCAGTTCCAGTGGCACAAAAGAGGTTCCGGTAGAATGCGTCTCCTTTACAAGTGAAACCTCTTCCATAGAAAGTGAACCAGTTGTTCAAAAGCCGAAACAAAAGGCAAATATTCACAGACAACCGAAACAGGTGAAAAATCAAAAGCAGCAGAGAAATCTGAGATACAATAAAAATCTCTCAGAGCGAAAGCAATTTTGGCGTTCCCAAAATCCTCACTATACTCACTTTGATAGAAACTCCAAGTCAAAAGGAGAAGAAAATAAGAGTAAAAGGAGCTTCGGTCCATCAGATCAAAAGAACCAGAAGAAGACTTTCAGGCCACAGGAAGAACAAAACCGGAAGGATAGGTTCGGTCCCGAAAGTAACAACAACCGAAAGGCTGGTTTCGGTCCACCAAACAACAACAGACAAAGACCAGAGTTCAGCCCATCAAGCTTTTACAGCAGAAGACCCAATTTCGGTCCAGCAACTCACAACAACCGAAAAACCAGTTTCGGTCCATCAACAAACAGCAACCGAAGGTCCAGGTTCGGTCCATCAAAAGACCACAACCGAAAGGGTCATTTCGAACCTCAAGTCAGGAAAGATTCTCATTCTAATTTCTTTTCCTCTAATTCTTCTCATTCTTGTTCTCCTTCTAAGCCTAATTCTCGTCCTACACTAAACTCACAATCGACGAAGGATTTGAAAGGAAAAAGGAAGATTTCCTCAGCAAATGAAGACCGAAAGCAAGCTAAAGTCCAAACTCCCGAACCTGAATCCAAAATACCTGCATCTAAATCCAATAAAATCAAAGTGTTTACTATTAAGAGGAAAGATGAAACAACCTTAATAAAACAAACATATCTTGTTGATGTTTCTCTTACTATTCCTGTTTCTGTAAAATGCTCACGAGGACCCAAGAAACTTTGGGTTCCTAAATCTGCTTAATTTTTGCAGGTTATAAGTGACGAGCAGTTCGACGAAGAATGGTACATAGACAGTTGCTGCTCACGTCACATGACAGGAAGTAAGGAAGAGCTAAGGGAGTTTCGGTCACTTCAAAATGGTGGCAATGTCAAGTTTGGTAACAACTCTTATGGAACGATAAAGGGTTATAGGATGATAACCAATGGAGACTTTACAATCAGGAAGGTGGCGTATGTAGAGGGATTGCAGCATAATCTCATCAGTGTGTCTCAACTGGTGGGAGGTACAGGTCTCAAAGTCTCATTCAATGACGAAGGTTCAGAGATAATAGAGAAGAAATCCAACAAAGTTATTCTCAAGTCTGAACGAAAAGGTGAAATGTTCCCTCTGAATCTCAGACCAATCAAAGGGAATCCGGTAATATGTCTTTTGTCCAAAGCCCATTCAGACGAAAGTTAGTTGTGGCACCGAAGGCTCTCACGTCTCAACTTCAAAGACATCAACAAGCTAGTCACCGGTGGTCATGTTCGAGGACTTCCACTGCTTAAGTTCGATCGAGAACACTTATGTGCTGCATCTGAAATGGGGAAACAAAGTCGCCAAAGTCACCCAACAATCATAAACACCAAAGTTGCTAAACCACTTAAGTTGCTTCACATTGACTTATGTGGTCCATCATCAATCGAGAGCATTGGAGGTAACAAGTACATCCTTGTTATTGTTGATGACTTCTCACGATTTACTTGGGTATTCTTTCTAAAGCACAAATCTTAGGCGACTCCCAAACTGAAGATCTTTATCAAGCAAGTCGAAGTGCAACTGAGAAAAGTCATTCGAAACATCAGTAGCGACAATGGCATGGAATTCAAGAACAAAGAATTCGAAGATTTCTTAGCAGAAAAAGGCACCATTCACAATTTCTCAGCCCCCTATACACATCAACAGAATGGAATTGTCGAAAGGCGAAACCGATCCCTGTGTGAGGCGGCACGAACCATGCTGAGTTTTGCTTCCCTTCCTCTATATTTCTGGGCTAACGCCATTGCTGCAGCTTGTTTTACTCAAAACAGATCTTATCTCAACAAGCATTTCTCTCTCACCCCTTATGAGATTATTAATTAACAACAGGAAGCCAGATGTCAAATTCTTTCACATGTTTGGTTCAAGGTGCTTCATCTTCAACTCCAAAGAACATCGCAACAAGTTTGATGTCAAAGCTGATGAAGGTATCTTTCTGGGATATTCTCTTACTTCAAAGGCATACAGGATTTTGAATAAACGTTCTAAAAGAATTGATGAAACCTATTATGTGACGTTCGATGACAATTACATCAAGAAGTTGGAGTCTACCGAAGAAGCAATTGGAGAGATTTTCTCTCAAACAGGTCAAGTCACAGCCTCAATCGCCAATTTCTTTGACCAGTTCGTGGATTTATTTGATGAACCTGAGAAATCTGCTCACTCTGAGGCCACGACAGCAGACAACAAGATTGATCACCTTAAAAAGATTGTCGAAGATGCAGCCAAACAAATGGGAGAAGAAGAACCAGTTCGAAACGAACCTCCCCAGAGCGGTACTTCGGTCGAGGGGGAGAATCAATTTTCTTCAAATCAACAGGTCTCACATGTCCAGGGGGAGCATCCAATCTTTGACGGACCCGAAAGTCCGGTTGCACCCGAAAGCCCAGTTGCACCCGAAAGTCCAGAAACACCCGATAGTCTGGTTGCACCCGAAAGCCCAGTTGCACCCGAAAGTCCGGCAGCACCCGAAAGTTCGGATCAGCCCGAAAGCCCAGTCACAGAAAGACTTCTTGGTTCATCATCTGTCAAGGGAGAGAACTCGGATATGCTCTATGATGATGATATTCAATCAGAGTTGGAAGAAATGGTAAACACTTCTCACCAAATGGACCAGAGATCATCATGTGTCTCAACTAGTGGGTGATGCATCTGAAAAGGTTCTAACTCGATCTCAACTGAAGGCGAAGCAAACTGCTGTATTCTCCAAAGTTGAATTATGCATGTCTAATTCTTTCATATCCAAAATAGAGTCGAACACCATTAATATTGCTCTCGATCATTCTGATTGGGTTCAGGCAATGCAAGACAAACTCAATGAGTTCGAAAGAAATAAGGTCTGGAGATTCATTCCAACACCAAAAGATGCCTCGGTTGTCGGTCTCATATGGGTGTTCAGAAACAAAACGGACAAGGAGGGAAATGTAATCCGGAATAAAGCTCGGCCAGTGGTGAAAGGATATTGCCAGGAAGAAGGAATCGATTACGAAGAGACATTCGCTCCGGTAGCAAGGCCGGAATCCGTTCGAATATTTCTTTCCTATGTTGCACACAAGAATTTCGAGGTCTACCAGATGGATGTGAAGTGTGCGTTTTTGAATGGGGAACTTAAAGAAACCATGTACATGGAGCAACCTCCTGGTTTTGTAAATGAAAAGCATCTAGATCACTGCTACATCTTGGATAAGGTTGTTTATGGTCTGAAACAAGCACCTAGGGCATGGTATGAAACATTAACTAAGTTTTTAAAGATGTCCAAATTCAAACAAGGTTCGATTGACCCAACCTTCTTTCGTAAAAAGGAAGGTAACCACCTTATGATCGTTCAAATCTATGTCGACGATATCATCTGTAGCTCAACGAATCCTAGCCTAACAGCTGAATTCAGAAAGGTGATGGAGACTAAATTTGAAATGAGCTCAATGGGTCCAATTAACTTTTTCCGGTAGTTGAAGCGAACCACTTCTCTCGGTCTCTGGTATCCCTCAAACTCAGGTTTCTTCGTTCAAGCTTACTCAGATGCAGACCTAGGAGGATGTGGTCTAGACCGAAAAAGCACTACAGGAGGTTGTCAATTCCTCGACGGGAAGTTGGTGAGCTGGCAGTCTAAGAAACAAACATATGTTTCTCTGTCTACAGCCAAAGCAGAGTACATTGCAGCCACTTCCTGCTCATCACAAGTGATTTGGATCCAAAGCCAACTCCAGGATTATGGACTCAATATGAAAAATATCCCACTATATTGCGACTCAGAAAGTGCAATTAGGATCTGTCATAACCCAGTGCAACATTCCAAGAAAAAGCATATAGCGCTGAGGTATCACTTTATTAAGGATCATGTGGAAGATGGAAACGTAGAAATTCACTTTGTTCGAACCAATGATCAACTGGCCGACATCTTCACCAAAGCCCTTCCTGAAGCAAGTTTCAATAAAATCCTACAAGGCCTAGGTATGATGGAATCGGATTCAATACCACAAACACCTTCTCAAATCTAAAATTTGGAAGCGAAATAAACCGAACAATCAGTCTATTTCGGGTTCGGTTCACACGGGAACCGAAATAAACCGAACGCTCGGTCTATTTCAGGTTCGATCCCACAGCTCATTTTACGGATAAGATGATGACTCAGCCGGGAGACTAAAGGATTCAGGAATTCAAAAAGGCATTTGATGGGAAGACGTGCAAAATGGAAACGTTTTTCTCTCTCATGCGTAATCATAGGGGTTGCTAACTGTCACGCGTCAATCAACTCAGGAACCGATTCGTTTTTCAAGAAGATTTGGGGGCGGATTTTTCTCTCACTTCTACACACGATATAAAGGGTAAACCCTAAGTTGTTTTACCTCTTTACTGCATCCAAATTTCTGAGAGCAAACACAGACGCTTTTCTACCATTGTTCATCTCCTTCTTGGAAGCACTCATCAATGGCGGATTCCTCCTCTGTTCATGAAACCTCCCACATTCTCCCAATCTGACCCCATCAAATCTTGGTCATTGATCTCACACCAGTTTCCTATGATGCCTTCATGTACCCTATAGTGGAGTGTCTCAAACACTCTCCACTGGTTCTCGCACTGACCAAGGTCGAAACTGTTCCTATGGAGTGTTTATCCCAAATTTTCTCTACTGCCCACTACGATAAGTCTGTTGATCGCATCTTCTTCGACATTCTTGATACCAAAACCTCCATCTCAAAACAGCGATTCTGCTCGCTTCTAGGGTTTGAACCTAATGAGTCGAGAGTTAACCCTGAGTCGATTTCTATGTGACAATTGTTCTCCATGTTTTACAACATGGATTACACTGAAATCCTTACCACCGTCACGAAGTTCAAGAAGTCGTGTCTTCCTCCTCAGTGGAATGGCTTCTTCACGATATTGTTCAAGGGTCTATCAGAGAGGAGTGCAAGTTCTGATGGGGCTAGTCGTCTGTTCATGACGATTCTCTACGGGTTGTACAATGGTGGCAACCTCGACTATGGCTCAGTTTATGGCAGCAGTTAATCCAAAGCCTTGCCTCTACTTCTCGCCATTCTGAAATTTCATATGCCAGGTTCTGGACGCTCGTCACCAAATGGGCAATGGACAAGTATCATGTCCTGATTGTGGCTACTTCTCCACTCTCATCTATTGGCGTCTTCCACACTACGAAGATAATTGTGACAGATCCTTCCAAGTTCCTATTTGTTGGTTTTATTCCAGAATCAATGTGTGTGTGTATCAGGGGAGAGCCGCATCATCAAGACCTACAAGGAGTTTCTTCCTTCGGGTACCAGAGAGCTCACTCCAGAGATGATTCAGTCTATCAATGACGCCGACAAGCTTGCTCCCATGGGCAAGAAACCAGAAAAGGGGAAGGACAAGAAAGTGGTCAACGGGGCGAAAGGCCCTTCTCCTAAAAAGAGAAAATCAACGAAGGCTATCCAATCACCTCCACCAAAGAAGAGGAAACCCCAGCCCAGGCGGAAACTCATTCTTGCCTCTTCCTCTAGTGAATCTGAGGATGAGGATTCAGACTCAGAGGAGTCATTTCGAGGCAACTCTCCTCCCCGTTCTCCTTCACATGAGGTACCTGTTACAAGCAAATTTGTCTCTCCTCCACCAATCACTATCTTTGTTTCCATTACCCCCATAACCTCCACTACTCATATTCCACCCACTTCTATTCATGTACCATCTCCCATTTTCTCAGACGCTACAACAACAACAACCACTAGAGTTCGAACCAACGTATCTGATATGGGGGCTCGTACCTTAGCACCCAAACACACACCTGCAACCGAACAAACTTCCACACCCGAACCTACTCCCACAACCGAACCTCCACCTTCGCCTTCATCTCCCAATCACTCAGCCGATACTAAGAATTTTCTTGGAGGGGAAGACATGACATTTGATTCTGTCTACTACAGTCCCTACCAGGTTCAAAGCGATGGTGACGATGATGCTCCTGTCACTAAAAAACACATCAAGGAACTTCATGAGAAAATTGATAGTCTCGTTGCTTCCTCCTCCTCCTCTCGATCCAATATCTCAGAAGCTGTCATTCAGGGCATGGTTGATACTTTCACCAAGGCTCATGCAGCCTCTATCAACTCTGCCACTGCTGCTATCGAGGCATCCACAAAGGCATGTGCTGCTGCGACCGAAAAAGTCGAAAAACTATTTCATAATGCTTACATTCTTTTACAGTCTTTACACGGAGCAGTTGACTCTAGTGCAGCGAAAGTTGATTCCGCTGTTGAGAAGCTGGCTACTTCATTTACATCAGAACAGCATCTCTTTGTCGGTCTTCGTCAGTCTCTTGAATCTGACAATAAATCTTTCCAGGCAGTTGTTGAGGAGCGATTGACCAAGCTCCAAGAATACCTTGCTTCGGAGAACTCTGTGATGGATGCGCTTGCACGCAAAACAACTGCTCTAAAGGTCAAGAGTCTTCAGCTTTCCCAATCAAAAAAGGAGGTTGCTTCTCTTCGATCTGAGCGAGCGGTCATTTCGAGTTGTGTTTCGGATGTCCACGGAGCCCTCTCCAAGATTATTGAAGCACACGACCCAATTCTCAACTACTCAGTGAGGCGAACACTTGCTAAAAAGCTTGCTCCTGCCCTTGACCTGCTCAGAAAAATTGAGGGGCTTCCTGAGTTCGTGGCCCATCCAAAACAAGGGGGAGAAGGACCTTCAAAGGGCGAAAATCAATCTCAACCGCCTCCTACCTCTACATCAGCTTCAACTAAAGCAACCGAACCTCCAATAACTGGTCAGGCTTCAGGTTCGGGTGCTCAAGATAAGGGGAAAAAGGCTATGGATGACAGTGATGGTGATGATGACAAAGAGACCATTGCTGATCTCTTGAAGAAACGGGCCAGGGATAAGGATTCAAACATGAGTGCTCGGATTGCTAGAGAGGCAGAAGCAAACGAAAGGAAGATGAAGAAGGCTCATGATCTCCTTGAAAGTCGAAAAACCCTATTTCCTCCATGGACTCTCGAGAAGCTTATCAAAGAAGCTATCGATACCCCCAACATCCTCTGGCTTGAACCTGTTATCTCCTTGGACAGGGTTAATTCTGTCGACTCTCAGTTCGACATGGCCTTGACCCGAAAGGCCTTCATATTTCATGCATTTTCCCACATTGCTGAAGTCCCTCATCCTCACCCAAAAATTGATAGGGAGCTTATTGACTTCTATCTGAGGTCTGCTCAGCCTCAGTATCAGATGTGGAGTGCACAGAAGATCGTCAACGTTCGGGTCCTCAAACCCTTTCGGGAGGGTAACTTCACAAATGTCAGGTTTCAAAGTATTGAGGGGGTCAGCTAAAGCTGAACATGTCATTTATCTTGCTGATCTTCCTAACCTGAATCGACACGATTGGATCATCCTGCATAACATCCTCCTCACCAATGAAGCTGAATATGGGCCGATCATAGATCACTTCAAGAGGATGTTGGTTTGCTACATCATGGAGGTTGCCAAGATGGATCAGGAGATTGCTAGTGTAATCAAGAAGAAGCCCACCATCTCCCCAGTTGGTTATGCAAGTGATTTGAATATGATGCAGATGGGGAGAATCGATCCAAAGCGGAACTCAGTCATGTTCACCAGGATTGAAGACCAAAAATGTATGTTTGCCTTGGCTGACAAACATCTATATACCACTTCGTGTTTGGAACATGTTCTAGGGATCATTAATCGGTGCAAGCAGAATTCTGAAGATAACAAAAAGTATTTCGATGATATGATCCAATGGTACATTCGTTTCAGACAAACCATTCTTCCCATCATTCCTCGTCTGTTCGATACCACGAAGAAAGTTCCTGCAGCAGGATCTAGCAAGCCAAAGTAGGGTCTCGCTCCAATTGACGCAAAGGGGGAGATTGTAGGGTCCTTTATGTGTTGCGTCTTGGGCTCGGTCCATAGTCCATGTTTGTATCCGGATTGGGCCTGTCCATCCGTGATTTATTTATTAGGGTTTAGTATTTATAGATGCTTACATGCATCTTTGTACGTAAGATTTTGGAGTCGATTATTCACAGCGAACATCTTTTATCGATTGTAACCCTAAAAAGCCTCTACAGCGGAAGTTCTTAATCGAGCTCTGCTGAGGCGTGAATCTATTGAATCATTCAGCTTATTTTGATTCATTCTCTTGTTTGCATTATTCTGATTAACCTGTGTAAGATCTAAATGATCAAAGAGTTTTTCAACTCATCATTATGGTTTTAATTGATAAGTCAACTAGATGGTCACATGTGTGCTTGTTGTCTAGCTGTAATTTGGTTTTTGCAATATTACTTGCATAAATAATCAGCCTAAGGGCACATTTCCACGATTACCCAATTAAGATAATTCGACTTGACAATGTTGCAAAATTTTCATTGCAAGCTATTAACGATTATTGCATATCGATTGGATTGAACATCCTGTTACACATGTTTGTACGTAAAATGGTCTAATTGATTAATTAATCAAACACATTTAATTAATTGCAAGACCATTACTAATGTATTATAAACTTCCTAATCAACATAAGGGCATGAAATTATACATGCACCATCGCTTATATGCATAATGTCAACTAGTTATCATGAGTTCTCGCCTATTCAACTGGTTCGCGGTCAGGAACCAAATATTTACCACCCAAGGATTTTGGATGTACAATTTATGTACCCATTTCTCCACCTCACTTCACAAAAATGGGTCCTCAAGAAAAATGAGAATTTATGTTTGATATGAATCTCTATCTATTGTAAAATGTTTAAAATCATCAATTGAAGATTTATTTACAACTATATTTAATGATTATTATTTTGATAAATCATATTTTCCAACATTAGGGGGAGAAATAAAGAAGCTGGAAAATAAAATCTCTTGAAATGAATTATCACTTTCAGTTTTAAATCCTCGTTCAAGTCAATGTGAACTTGAAATAAAAAAGATAATTCCTTTACAAAATGTAACAAATCAATTGCCAAAAGCATTTACTGGCTCTAAGTGAGTAACAAAGTCTCATGTACCAGCTATACATACTCCAATTAGAATTGATATTGTCACACCCCGAAACCGATGGCGGAAACGTTCCGAGGCGGAGGACGTCATGAAGTATCGCAACCAATGTACATAGTAAGCGTAGTAAACACAACCATTACATTACATAAAAATATTTACATTATTTGAGAACAAAGTGTTACAAGTGTTATACATATATATAATATGAACAAAAGCTAAGACGAGTCTTCTATACGCTCCGTCTTCTCCAAAAGATCGCGGTGTACCTGTCTAATGTGGACCTGAGAATACAAGCAGTTTGAAAATCAGCATAAAGCTAGTGAGTTCATAAGCGATTTATTTTCGTAAAAGACAAGTTTCCTTTGGTTTTCTGAAAAAGTCGTTATCCAAGAAAATCCCATAGTTTCTTATAAAGAAAGTTTAGTTATCCATTCGTTACATGGTTTGGTTAAGAGCAGTTATGTTATCCCAGGAAAAACCCTTATTTTCCTAATAGTCGTGGTTAGTTCTTGATTCGAAATGCAATGTACTAGTATCTACCATACTTGTAGTATTAGTTAGGTATTCTGATATCCTAGTTATCCTACACACGAATGTCGAATATCTACTATACTTAGCCGTAATTTCGAATCTTTGGAGACACTCATAGACGTACATTAGCTGTATATTCGATGTTCTGGTGACCTCCAAAGGCGTACTTTAGACGTATTTCCGAAGCTGTGTCGACATCCAAAGGCGTATGTTTTCGAAACTCTGTCGATATCCAAAGGCGTACTTTCGAGTTATTTCCGAAACTCTGGTGGCACTCAAGGCGTACACTAGTTGTATTTTCGAAGTTTTGGTGCCATCCAAAGGCATGCACTAGCTGTACTTTCGTCGTTCTGTTACTATCCGAGGGCGTATCTTATTAGTATTAATCCTAATTTATGATTAGTATGAATCCTTCGCAAATTATAAAATGTAACATAGATTATAACACTTTATAAAGAAATCTACAATTAGTCTGAAAACTAACTCTGCAATTTGAACTGTTGGTTAATACGGTTTTCGATATTAAAAGCATAGAAAATATAAACATTTGAACTGAAATAATAAGTTTGAGTACAAGATTTCCTTGTACTTTTGCTTGTATTCCCCCCTGAAAACATTTGAAAAACACGGAAAAAGGAGTAGGGGTATGAACTCACCAATCGAGGAATGTGTCGGTTTGGATGTTAAACGTCAGTTTGGGGCTTGAACGCGTGCGAGATTCCTATGTAATATGAAAAGATACATAATTGTATCTAATTAGGCTTTAAACTACTAATTAATTGAGAATATATACTCTGAGACGCGAAAACACTTCATTCCAAGTGTTAGGAGTGACCCGTGTAGCATCTAAGGGTGTGTATGGCTTGAATATGGAGTTTGCTCTTCAAGAGTAAACTCCTAATGGAGTTTTCTGCCCAATGACCAACTCCCCATGATTCTACGGTCGTAAACTCATGGTGCGGGTGTTCTTGGGTGCTAAATGGTCTTACAACTCTTGTGGGGTAATGTTAGGCTTGGTTTTAAGGCATTGGAATGGAATTTGAACAACATAAGGACCATATGAGGAGTTTACGGAAGTAAACTAGAAGTTTACGGCCATCAACTCTTATGTATCCATTCTTAATGTGTTTTGGTGGTCCTAGATTAATCACATGTGATTCTAAGTCATTATAGTTGCTATAGGATAAAGTTAGGGCACTATTTGACCATGTTATAGGAGTTTACGGCCCTGGAACCTTTCCTTGGAGGGTTTACGGCCGTGAACTCCTAAGGGGGTATTTTTCTTGATGATTAAGGTCCCTAACACACTTGTGGTTGCTTCTAGACTTTATTCCAAGGCTTAGGAGGTGTTTAAGGGGCATCTTAACACCTTAAAAGGAGTTTACTGCCCATGAAAGCGTGTTTACGGTCCAAGCATGTTCTTGGGCCATAAACTCATATTCATCCCTCAATTGATAAGGTTTTGGTGTTCCAAGTCTAGTCTTGAAAGCCCTAAGTCATATTTACGCTTTAAAGGTGATTTAGGAGGGTTTTGGGGCTCAAAAACCCCTTTTATGTGTGTTTGCGGCCCAAGACTGTTCTAGGGCCGTAAACACATGATGTTAGTCCTATTCCATGATTTGAACACGAATTTAAAGGCTAAGGATGCTAATCTATGAGTTAGGGTAGTTACCTTAACGATTTGAGGCTTGAATTGGATGATTTTGGACCAATGACTTGGATTTGAGGAGAGAGAGTAAAGAGAGTGAAAAAGGCTTCAAATGGGGTCCTTTGAACTTTATATATGGTTCGATTTTGGGACACGGTGGAATTCTACCCGATACTGGCGTTAGACGAGGCTTTTGGTCATACCAGATTAAGTCGTCGTAACCCGACATGATCGAAACTAAAATTTTTCTAATTACTAATTTGGAGTGTTTTCTTGAGTTTCTGAGGGGTTTGGACACTCACGAGATAAAAATCTAAATATCAATTTAGATAACTTAACCCAAAACGAAATCGGAACAATTCGCAAAAGACGAGTTTTTATGGACAGAAAGGGTTACGACGATGGAATAAACTTCGGGTTGTCACAGATATCTCAGAAGAAAAAAAAATACAACTTCAAATGAATCTTAGGCACGCCTCGTGGAAGATCATCTGGTTCCAAAGATAAAAATCCTCGAAAATGAAATTGAGGAAATACAATTGATGGTCCAAAAAGAGAAAACAAAATCTCTTTGAAAAGATGAATGAAGCTCTAGAAGAGCCCAATGACATAACAAAAGAATATACGGTACCTGAAAAAAAAATGAAAATGATGAGATCTCAATAAATTATGTCATGACAGGAATAAGATGGAACCAACATAAGACAGAAGTCGACGATAATTTTCATATCATGTTCCGTGCGCGATTATAAAGAAAATGAGGATCTTGAACCTAAATCTATTGAGAAATGTATGATTAGAAAATATTGGCCAAAATGGAAAGATGAAATAAATAAAGAGTTTAGTTCTCTGACCCAACGAAAATTTTTTGGACCTGTAGTTCGTACACCAAACAAAGTAAGAACAGTGGGATGCGAATGGGTATTTGTGCGCAAAAGAAACGAGAAAAATGCAGTTGTGAGATATAAAGAAATACTTGTTTCACAAGGTTTTACCCAAAGACCTTAAATTGATTATAAAGAAACGTATTCTCCGGTAGTTGATGCAATTACATTCAGTTATTTTATAAGTTTAACAACATATGCAAAACTGGTGATGTGTCTAATGGATGTATTTATCACCTATTTATATGGTTCACTTGAAAATGATATTTATATGAAAATCCCAGAAGGGTTTAAGGTGCCAGAAGCACAAACTTCTAATTCTCGTGAAGTATATTTGGTAAAATTAAATAAATTATAAATTGAAACTGTAACACCCAAAGTTTGGAAAGCCAAGAAAAGAAAGAAAACCCCAATTTTAAGGGGAGACTCGGCGAGTCCATGGAGGGACTCGGCGAGTCCGAGCGGGATCCGAGTTGAGGTATAAGCGACCGACTCGGCGAGTCGGCCAAGGTGACTCGGCGAGTCTGGTCTGAGCAAGGAAAACCCTAAATCCGGGACTTGGAGCTTATTTAAACGTCTCATTCTCTCCCCTAGGGTTCCTTTACTGCCTCTCTAGCACATAACACTAAACCCTAGCCGCCATAATCGTTTTGGAGCAAGATCTACCCTTAGTGAAGTTTTAGAGCTTGAGAGAGAAGTTAGTCTTTGTGGAGCAAGAAGGGGTCCTTGGATCCAGAGTTGGTGGAACATTTCTGAGCATTTTAGGGTAATAAATCGTTACCTTCCCTCTTTTGTTTAATAGATCAACCTTGGCTATGTGATTTGGGGATTTTATGCCATGCTTAAGAACTATTTCGAGTTACAATCCTAGATCTAAAGTTGCTACTTCAGATCTGAGTGTATCTTGGCCTAGAAAGTCATAAAGCATCTGTTCTTGGGTTGATAGTGAAGCCTCTTTGTCTTAAACCCTAGTTTGGATTGTTTTAAGCCTAGATCTCTTGATCTACATGTAAAGTTTGCCACTTTACGTGGGGGATAGGCCTTAGAAGTATGGATTTGTGAGTTGGAAGCCCTGTTTGGCTCGAAAAGCCACTGCATGGATTAAGGACCGAATAGACTCGGCGAGTCCTTCGAGTGGACTCGGCGAGTAGCTTGAAGATGAGGAGGAACTCGACGAGTGGGATGAACAGCTCGTCGAGTCGGATGAAGTTAGGCATGAACTCGACGAGTTGATTGAAGATTGCCTTGGGCTCGGCGAGTCTATTCTTGGACTCGGCGAGTCAGGTCGCGAAACCCCCAAACCCTTCGAGTTGAAACTCGAATCAGTGAGTCGGATGGAGACTCAGCGAGTTGGACAGGTCAGGACTCGGGAATAGTTGACCCGGCGAGTCATGGACTGACTCGGCGAGTCGAGTCACGAATAGAAAGATACTGAGCATATGAACTCGGCGAGTTATTAGGTGGACTCGGCGAGTAGGGTTGACCTGGAAGGTTAACTTTGACCAGGATTTTGACCTTGACTAGAGATGACCTAGTTGACCTTTGGAGGTCAGTTGGACTAAGTATTATATTGGCATTAGTAGCTCGAGGAGCTATTGGAGCAGCAGTTCGGAGTCAGAGGTCAGGTAGCAGTCAAAAGGATTAGCAGCATCAGTTCAGCAGTCTCAGGTGAGTTTCCTTCCAGTAGGAACGGTTCTAAGGCCACAATGTCGACCCGTTTAGCTAGTAGTAGTTTCCGGATTTGATCTGATGCAGTATTTAGTATGTTTGATGCCTTCGTGGCTCAGACAGGAATTATGTGTTATGTGTTCCGGGCCACGGCCCGATGTAGTATGCAGTATATGTGTGTTCATGCTAGTTGATATGTTTATGTTATGTTCTGTTTAGTTAGCCCGGACTTCGGTCCGATGCAGGGGGCAAGGCCCCAGTTAGCCCGGACTTCGGTCCGATGCAGGGGGCAAGGCCTCAGTTAGCCCGGACTTCGGTCCGATGCAGGGGACAAGGTCCCAGTTGGTCCGGACTTCGGTCCGATGCAGGGGGCAAGGCCCCAGTTAGCCCGGACTTCGGTCCGATGCAGGGGACAAGGTCCCAGTTAGTCCGGACTTCGGTCCGATGCAGGGGGCAAGGCCCCAGTTAGCCCGAATTTCGGTCCGATGTAGTGGGCAAGGCCCAGTATGTGCTTTATATGTTATTGTATGGTATGTGGTAGATTGGGGGAGCTCACTAAGCTTCGTGCTTACGGTTTTTCATTTTTGGTTTCAGGTACTGAGTTTTCAAAGGAGGAGCTCGGGAAGATTGCAGTGCACACACCATAGTCAGTTAACCTGGGAAAGTTTGACTCTGATAATGATAATTTGTTTTGAATTAATACTCGAAAATTATGTTGTGACTTATGATACAGTTTTCATAAATATAATTTAGTATGTTTTTAAAGAAATTTTTAGTTGTGATTTTTGGGTCGTTACAAGTTGGTATCAGAGCCTTGGTTAGAGGGATTCGGGCGCACTCCCGAGTGTGTCTGAACTCAAACTAAGGAAGTGGTATAGAGTTTTCAAAAGAAAAACCATGGTTACAAAAGGATTTTGAGAAAAGAAAACAATTTTAGAAAAAGTATAAAGAAAAGAGTTTTAGAAGAAAGCAAAAAGAGTTTTGAAAAGAGAAAAGGGTATGGTGCATGCAATCAGCCGAGCTCAAGTAAGTACTCCCAAATTACCCATACAAGTTATGTTATGATTATCAGTATCAATTTCAGTTTTAGTTTCAGTTTCAGCTTCAGTTTCAGTAGGACAGCATGCTAGAATAGGACTAAGGATCTAGGATGATGCCTTATGTGCCTGCTTTATGTGTTCAGATTGATAAGAATTCCATGCTAGTAATGACTAGACGGTAGTAGGATAGCCTGTGTAGGTTATGCCTGATAGTATGAGCTTAGCATTGTATGCTAGTACAGTTTCTTGTTATGAGAATAGTTTTGCCTGAGTATGTTTCCTTTATCTGAATGCTGCTTGCTTTGTGCTTTGTGGGACTCTGAGTAATGGGAGTTAGCCATTAGGTGAATACGTCACGTCACATGCGATCAGGGTTGAATAATCTTAGAGTGCTAGATTTGGCCCTATTGCGCAGCTCTTGTCTGAGTCCAACCGTTGTAGGGATGAGACTTTTACTCGAAGGATTATCCGAGCCTCATTGCATGTGATGGTAATCAGGTGGTGGCTAATTGGCATTACAAGGAGGCCTTCAGCAACTGAGGACTGTTTAGGTAGAATCAGAGGTTCCCTAGGGCAAGCCTAGGATGAGAGTAGCAGAGATCTTTAGTAGAGGAAAGGGGACTTGGTGGAGTTGAGGTAACTCTTGAGGAAAGTACGGATAGATGTGGAAGGTAGTATGGGCCCGTACTACTGAAAGCAGAGGATCCGTACTCGATTCAAGAGGGGCCAAGGCAAAACCATGGAACTACTAGAGTGTGAGAGATCCCTCAGCAGTAGTGTGTAAATATATCAGGAATTGTTATATTTTCAGCATGGTGATGTTGCGCGAGATATCAGTTGGCAGTTCAGGTGCCGGGGAGGGATTTGGCTCCGGCTCTAGAGTTAGGCAGCTTGAGGATCAGATTAGGGATTTCATTTCCGCAGAGATCATGCGCAACATCATTGATCAGACTCCAGTGATTTTCGGTTCGGTTAGAGAGACCATTGTGGAGCTCATGGACAGTCATCTTGAGGCCTTTAAGGCCGGGATAGTTTCAGGACAGATTGGGGCTCGTCTAGACCCCGATTCTTATGGAGTTCAGGGATCCATTGGGAAAGGAGATCCTATTTCTAGTTTTTGTTATCAGGGGACAGGAGTGAGTGGGGCACCCTGTCTCCAAGAGAGACCTTTGCATGATTGGATAGTTGAGGAAGTTTCGTGAGCCATTCGCAAGGATCTGCCCGACATGGTCATGAGGATCACTGATAGATTGATCGAGAGGCTCCAGGATCAGACAGCTGTTGTTCAGTCGATGGGCAGGGAGTCGGAAAGGAAGAGGAAAACGGATGAGACTCAGGTAGCCACAGGTTCGGGTAAGAGGCTCAAGGGTTTGGATTTGAGGACGAGGAACTATCAGAGCCGCAGTCGATGCGGGAAGTGCGGAAGGACGCACATGGGTGTGTGCAGGCGTAGAAGTGGTGGTGATGCTGGATGTTTCAAGTGCGGCCAGATTGGTCATTTTAGCAGAGACTGTGTCGTTACCATCGCCCAGGGACTTGATCCGTTATGTTTCCATTGCAGTCAGAGGGGCCACAAGAAGGCCCACTGTCCAAGTTTGTATACAGCAGGGAAGGTGCCAGCTCCTGCCCCTGGGACTTCGAGAGCCACCAACGGACATCAGGGCCGGGCAAGGGCGCCTACAGCTCGGAGCCGAGTTTTCCGGTAGATTTCAGCAGGGATTTGAGCAGCACTGAGTGATGGAGGTATGTATCTTTTACTTTTCTGTCAACTATTATTTGTGATATATTATTGTTATGTTGCTGCATTGTTATCAATAAGCTTAAGTGTTGGGGTATTATATTACCTGCTTGTGACTGAGTGTTATGCCATCTGCATACCTTGGAATTAGAATGGTGAATTGGAGGACGTCCCCTCTAGATCAGGTTACTTCGGATATAGTAACTGTAGCATGTATGTGTAAGATGCAGTAGTGCCTTACTACTTGCGGAAGGCGTTAGTCGGGTAATGATCAGTTATATTTTCAGTAGTGATAACCTAGAGTTTTTAGTGGAGTAGTTAGCGGCCAGTAAGGAAGTGGGTTGGGGATGTGCACCCCAAACGCAGATTCTCGGGATGTAGTCCCTAAAGCATATACAGTTAAGGATCGAAGGGTACGCAGTCAGATAGCAAGAAGGGTGCGGATCTGGTAAGAGTTAGTTGGAGCGCTGGCAAGGGTAAACGTCGGCGGACAGCATATCGCCCTTTTAATGGAAGGAAGGTTGGAAATCCTTTCGACCAGTGAGCAAAAAGGAACTAGTCGAATCCAAGTGGGGGAGAACCCTCCGAGTACGCAAGGATAAGAGCCACGTAGACTCAGAATGAGTGCGCGGCCTCTGAGAAGAAATGATAGTAGCACAGTGATCGATGGATTGAGCAGTTCAGAATTGGGAGTTCGAGGACCTTCCTAGCAGTTAGTTCATATAATCGAGATGGTTAGAAGCTGGTTGGGCATCCAGGATTGGAGGACCACCTGTAGGGCTCAAGTGAGTCGGAATGAGGATCCTGAGAATGGTTAGCAAGAGATGCTTTTGTATTAGTAGCCAGTAACAGAGTCAGCATGCAGGATTGTGTAGATTCAGGAGTTGGGAGTTTGGAAACTTCCCAAAAAAATAGCTTCTTGTATCCGGATTAGTAGGCGGTTGGTTTGGGAACCAAGCCGAAGAATTCCTCGACGAAGCGCTAAGTATATCATGGATATAATATGTCGAGGTTGATGCAGAATTCAAAGACTGAGGGCTGGTTTTGAGAAATCAGGATGAGGAATCCCTAGCAGGTCAAGGGATAGTCAGGATGTCCTTAGATAGTAGTAGTAGTAGTAGTGTTGTAAGTCTGTGGGGGTAGCCGTAGCATTCACTAGCAGTCAGATAGTAGTAGTAGTGTTGTAAGTCTGCGGGGGTAGCCGTAGCATTCACTAGCAGTCAGATAGTAGTAGAATGTTGTAAGTCTGCGGGGGTAGCTGTAGCATTCACTAGCAGATAGATAGTATTAGAGAGCTGTAAGTATGTTGGTGTAGCTGTGGCCTTTATCAGGTTGGTAGATAGCATGAGCGCGTTATTGGACGCGGGGGAAATAGTAGTACCCACCAGTTCGGGTGCAACAGTGAAGATATGGGAATCCCGGGTTAGATTTCGGATTTCCCAAATGGTTCAGTTATGGTTAAGTCAGCAATTTGGCTATAGATCGTCACATCAGTTATGAGATCAAAGTAGCAGTGGACCGTTGGGGTTCGGGTATGTTAAGGGCTACCGTCATTCTGGGAGCCATCATATTGTTAGTCGTGGAATTGATGATGACGGGATGTGACGTAAGGACCTGATCGGTGGATCGGGAGGTTGTTAAAGTTACAGTGTCAGGATGACTGGTGGAAACTAGTTCCAGAGGAAGATTTCGTTTAGAAGTTGTGGGAAGCAGCCATTCAGTCAGTTCAGTGATTCAGTCAGTTCAGTGTGTTTCAGCCAGTTCAGCGTTTCAGCTAGTTCAGTGTTTCGGGTAGTTTAGTGTTCCAAGCAGTTCAGTATTGCAGGCAGCTCAGCGTTTCAGATAGTTCCAATATGAGTAGCAGAGTGGATAGAACAATTATAAATAATCAAAGAATCTTGCGGAGTCGCTGGGAGCGACTAAGAGATTGCGATGGAGTGTAGTGACCGGTAGGAGTCCGGTAACTTAGATATTGACAGAATAGTTGGACCAGGGAGGTCTCAATGCATCTGGTAGGCGGATGATGAGTAACAGAATTCTCAGTCGGAGGAAGTAACGTTAAGAAAATTATGGAAAATAGAAGGATTCAGTACGTACCAACAGTAGTGACCAGCACTGTAAGTGGCTGGAGTGATGGACAAAAGGGGGTGTTAGATTTCCCAGGCAGAGAGTTGGAGGCAGTTCACAGGACAGTTGGTCATAGCAAACTTCGAGGACGAAGTTTAGTTTAAGTGGGGGAGAGTTGTAACACCCAAAGTTTGGAAAGCCAAGAAAAGAAAGAAAACCCCAATTTTAAGGGGAGACTCGGCGAGTCCATGGAGGGACTCGGCGAGTCCGAGCGGGATCCGAGTTGAGGTATAAGCGACCGACTCGGCGAGTCTGGTCTAAGCAAGGAAAACCCTAAATCCGGGACTTGGAGCTTATTTAAACGTCTCATGCTCTCCCCTAGGGTTCCTTTACTGCCTCTCTAGCACATAACACTAAACCCTAGCCGCCATAATCGTTTTGGAGCAAGATCTACCCTTAGTGAAGCTTTTAGAGCTTGAGAGAGAAGTTAGTCTTTGTGGAGCAAGAAGGGGTCCTTGGATCCAGAGTTGGTGGAACATTTCTGAGCATTTTAGGGTAATAAATCGTTACCTTCCCTCTTTTGTTTAATAGATCAACCTTGGCTATGTGATTTGGGGATTTTATGCCATGCTTAAGAACTATTTCGAGTTACAAGCCTAGATCTAAAGTTGCTACTTCAGATCTGAGTGTATCTTGGCCTAGAAAGTCATAAAGCATCTGTTCTTGGGTTGATAGTGAAGCCTCTTTGTCTTAAACCCTAGTTTGGATTGTTTTAAGCCTAGATCTCTTGATCTACACATAAAGTTTGCCACTTTACGTGGGGGATAGGCCTTAGAAGTATGGATCTGTGAGTTGGAAGCCATGTTTGGCTCGAAAAGCCACTGCATGGATTAAGGACCGAATAGACTCGGCGAGTCCTTCGAGTGGACTCGGTGAGTAGCTTGAAGATGAGGAGGAACTCAACGAGTGGGATGAACAGCTCGTCGAGTCGGATGAAGTTAGGCATGAACTCGGCGAGTTGGAAGAACAACTCGACGAGTTGATTGAAGATTGCCTTGGGCTCGGCGAGTCTATTCTTGGACTCGGCGAGTCAGGTCGTGAAACCCCCAAACCCTTCGAGTTGAAACTCGAATCAGTGAGTCGGATGGAGACTCAGCGAGTTGGACAGGTCAGGACTCGGGAATAGTTGACCCGGCGAGTCATGGACTGACTCGGCGAGTCGAGTCGCGAATAGAAAGATCCTGAGCATATGAACTCGGCGAGTTATTAGGTGGACTCGGCGAGTAGGGTTGACCTGGAAGGTTGACTTTGACCAGGATTTTGACCTTGACTATAGATGACCTAGTTGACCTTTGGAGGTCAGTTAGACTAACTATTATATTGGCATTAGTAGCTCGAGGAGCTATTGGAGCAGCAGTTCGGAGTCAGAGGTCAGGTAGCAGTCAAAAGGATTAGCAGCATCAGTTCAGCAGTCTCAGGTGAGTTTCCTTCCAGTAGGAACGGGTCTAAGGCCACAATGCCGACCCGTTTAGCTAGTAGTAGTTTCCGGATTTGATATTATGCAGTATTTAGTATGTTTGATGCCTTCGTGGCTCAGACAAGAATTATGTGTTATGTGTTCCGGGCCACGGCCCGATGTAGTATGCAGTATATGTGTGTTCATGCTAGTTGATATGTTTATGTTATGTTCTGTTCAGTTAGCCCGGACTTCGGTCCGATGCAGGGGGCAAGGCCCCAGTTAGCCCGGACTTCGGTCGGATGCAGGGGGCAAGGCACCAGTTAGCCCGGACTTCGGTCTGATGCAGGGGACAATGTCCCAGTTAGTCCGGACTTCGGTCCAATGCAGGGGGCAAGGCCCCAGTTAGCCCGGACTTCGGTCCGATGCAGGGGACAAGGTCCCAGTTAGTCTGGACTTCGGTCCGATGCAGGGGGCAAGGCCCCAGTTAGCCCGGATTCCGGTCCGATGTAGTGGGCAAGGCCCAGTGTGTGCTTTATATGTTATTGTATGGTATGTGGCAGATTGGGGGAGCTCACTAAGCTTCGTGCTTACGGTTTTTCAGTTTTGGTTTCAGGTACTCAGTTTTCAAAGGAGGAGCTCGGGAAGATTGCAGTGCACACACCATAGTCAGTTAACCTGGGAAAGTTTGACTCTGATAATGATAATATGTTTTGAATTAATACTCGAAAATTATGTTGTGACTTATGATACAGTTTTCATAAATATAATTTAGTATGTTTTTAAAGAAATTTTTAGTTGTGATTTTTGGGTCGTTACAGAAACAATCTTGTCGTATGTGCTTCAATTGTTTTAGTACATTTCTGTTGAAAGAGTGCTATAAAAATGATCCATTAAGCCCGTGTGTATTCATAAAAAGATCCAGATAAGGATTTATCATAATTGATGTTATTGTAGATGATTTGAACATAATTGGAACTCCTAGAGAATTGGAAAAGGTCACTTCTTGTTTGAAAGAAATTTTTGAAATGAATGATCTTGGTAAGATGAAATTCTATTTGGGTCTTCAAATTAAGCACACAAAAATGGAGTTTTTGTACATTAATATCTAGAAAAGGTGCTAAAAATGTTTTATATGAATAACTCACATCCATGAGTAACCCGAAGGTGGTAAGGCACTTAGATGCCAAAAAGGACCAATTTCAGCATCATAAAAAAATGAAAATCTTCTTGTTCCCGAAGAATTATATCTTAGTGTTATTGGTGCACTAATATATCTTACTATTAATACAAGACCTGATAAATCTTTTGTCGTAAACTTATTAGCAAGATATAGTTCTGATTCAACAAGAAGATACTAGAATAGAGTCAAACACATTCTTTGATATCTTCGAGGTACAATGGATATGAATTTATACTAATCAAATTCATAAAATGCGAAGTTAAGTAGTTATGCAGATGTTGGATATTTATCTGATCCACACAAAGCTCGATACCAAACAGGTTATTTATTCGCTTGTGGGGTAACGTAATTTCTTGTCATTTTATTAAACAAACTATAGTTGCTGCTTATTCTAGCCATGCAGAGATTATAGCAATTTATAAGGAAAGTCATGAATGTATTTGGTTAAGAAATTTAACTCAACACGTTTGCAAGAATTATGGTATAACTTCTAACATGGATGTTCCAACCATACTATATGAAGATAATACAACTTGTACAACTCCATTCAAGGAAGGATTTATCAAAGGAGACAAAACCAAGCATATATCACCAAAGATTTTTTCACTCATGTTCTTCAAAAAGAGTGTGACATCAACATCTTGAAAATTCAATCCAGTAACAACTTTCCTAATTGGTTTACTAAAGCACTTCCTACATTGAATTTTGAAAAATATGGTACGAAACATTGCTATGCGGTGCTTCAAGAAAATCAAGTGATGTGCTAATCAGGGGGAGTTGGAAACATATTGTACTCTTTTCCTTAGCTATGTTTTTCCCACTGGGTTTTCTTAGCAATGTTTTTAACGAGGCACTTGTTTCCAATGTCTATTATTAATTATGTACTTTTTTTCCTTAATAAAGGGTTTTTCCCATGAGGATTTATCGATTAAGGTTTTAACGATGCATGATACAATCGTCATTCAAGGGGGAGTGTTATGAATTATTATTTAGTGAATGACTATGTGATTCTCCATATTCCCCCATTACTCTCCATAATTAGTGAATATTATAGAAAATATTATTATGAGTTTTATGAGTGTAGTTATGCACCACTATAATGAGCATTCATATCATACATCATCTTTCATCTTCTTTGTCTAGTATAAATAGTGAATATATGTATTGTAAAGATTGATGATTTCATCACAAGTATTGGAATAAAAGTTCTTTCTACTCTCATGTCTTTCTTTACTTTATAATTTATCTTGTTATTTGATCATATTTTATAACAAATACATGCTTTTTTTCATATAAATTTTCATTTTTGTTGAAATATAATCCATAATGCAAGTAGTATAAGAGTAGAATGGGGTGATGACTATGATTGAGTATGAGTTTAATAGAGTGTAAGTATGACATGGAGGAGTTGAATGGTCATTAAATGGTCCAATAGAATGAATAAATAATGGTGATTAGGATTGAATAATGGGTTGTGAGTGTTATTGTATAGATTTTGGATGGATGATGTGACAATCCATTGAACTTTATAGAGTTCAAGGATTGTAGATGCCCTTAGACATATAACCCTCATCACAAGAACAAATATTTGTGCATATTTAACATGTTTTCTTAATTTATACAAGGTCCTCATTAGGTAACATACTTTAACTTAGTTTACTATGTGTATTAAAACTTTACTTTTTGGCTATTTGTTGTTATGTGTATGTTATGGTAGACAAAAGAAACATGTTATATATATTGGACTAAAATTGTAATTTATTTTTCTTGTATAATTGTAGGTTTTGACGTATTGGATAATTGTTTTGATAAGTTGATGGTATATGATCCTGATATTGTTGATTGTTCAAGAACAGTTAGGAAATTCTTACAAAATATATTTTTCGACATAAACCTTCAGAAGGATAAGTCATGACTTTAAAATATGAAGACCATACTATTGCAGATGTCACTGATGAATTGTTAAGCTTAATCATGATTTAGATTTTTATCGTGTTTGTAAATGGTATCAAAAGTACATTGGTTTTTGTAAATTTGTAAAACATCTTCATTAGGTAGGTATATAGCATTTTATGGTAACTGTGAATGTAAAAACAATACTTCTTTTGGGTTCTTTTTGTTGATTTGAATACGCTAAGCTACTAATGTGTAAATTAATGAAACTAAATATCTTATTGTAGCATAAATGCGTGTGTTGTAATTTTTTGATGTTGATTATATATTTGTTTAACATTTAACAAATCATAAGTTAATGATGATCACTTTAAACAACCATTGGGAAATAAATTCTCACCATTTTAATGGTTAATTTATTATTTGACTTCATTTAAAAATAACTTATTGATTTATGGTTTATGGCTTCTTGACAAGTTAATAAGTCAAAAAAACATGTTTGTCAATATGAAAAGGACTTTTAAAATATCATTTCATTAACCCTTCAAAAATGAGTTAACAATAAGTTAGGATTTCTAACTTTTTAAAACTTCATATAACATTTTGATTTGTAAAAGAGAAATACCCCTTAAAACATGTATAAAGCTAAAGACAAACAATTTATCAAAAACAATTTATTAACTTATTGGACTTGGATGTTTTGAACCGGTTTACTGGACTTGGATAATTGGATTTCATTTATCCAATTAAGGTACATATAACATAAATAACTAGTTATCAAATATGACATTTGGCCACCATTTTCGATCGTTGCACGACTTGTCATGCGTTTTTTCATGTTACAAACTTCAATATAAGATTTAATCACTTGAAATGAAACTTCAACACTTTATGTCTCACTTAATAACCTATAGAAAGTAAATGTGCACATAAAATAATAAAACTCGTTAGTAATGAGCACATTTAGCCACCGTTTTTGGTCATCGCACGACTTGTCATTTTTTTATGCAAAACTGATGTTAATGTATGAAGTCTGGTTTGCAATAGTGACTCGTTTTTAGCAAAATTGCATGGAAACAATCATGTCGATTAATTTGTGACCTTTAGTGATGAGAAATATAAAAACGAGACCACCTATTTTTCAAAAACTGACGTCATAGCCAAGTTTTGTACTAGTGTCTACAAGCAAACAAGACTTCAAGATCATCAAGGGAATCAACGTAAATACGATTTTGCTTTAAAGATTGGTAATTTTATCTCGCTTGATAATTTAAATTCATAGTTATGAAAGTATGTTGCTATAATAATAAAACCTAGATCTAGAGTTTATGTGCACTTAGGGTTATTAATTGTTTCTGTTGCTTAAAGTATGTGTATAGATGCATAGAAAACCCTTCATAAATGATATCCAACTAATCTTTGACAACTTACATATGATATATATATATATATATATATATATATATATATATATATATATATATATATATATATATATATATATATATATTAATAAGAAAGTGTGGTGGTGGTGATCTTAAACTTGTTTAGTATTGGTGTATCCCAGAACTTTTTGTATAACTTCATTCTGGTGGAAACACTAAAGAAACCTAGTATTTTGGCATCTTTAATATCCAAACCATCATTTTGTTTTGCAAATAAAATAGTGGTATAACTATTGTTCTTCAGTAGTCTAGCCCATTACATCAGTTGTAACGTTGTAATGACTTGAGGTGGATGGTCATATGATAATGACATATCACATAGTTGGTAGCATCGATAATTACTAATACGATGTGATTTTGGACCAATTGGGTGTTCTACGTTTGGTTTCGGGTAAGATTGTAAGAGATTAGAACAAAATGACTGTAGTAATATAGCAATGCAGCATAATCGGGCAACATGGTGAAATACTCCAACATTTGAAGCAAAGTGGTCCGACTAGGGTTCTTGGCACTCAATTGTGGCAATGTACGGGTCCGATTAGTTCTTCTGTTTGTTGATTATTTACGATTTTTCTACATAGGATTTGGAAATGTTGCGGGCAAATTTAGGATTTATAATGTGTCGTAGACCTAGTATGAAGCAATTATAAGATTCTTGGACAATATAAGTGGGAGTTTTTGGAAAAGAATTTACAATTGATACACAATTTATAAGGTTTAAACAGTTCCTAATTAATGCTATGATATGGTTTACAAATCATATGCAATTTGTTAACATTAAGGAAGCAAGAGATCGAGTTTGAGGAAGCAGAGAGATTGAATAGGAGAATTGATTACTTTAAGGGATTCAGCCTTCATATGTGTTGGTGATCATAATTGAAGAAGTGTACCATATACA